>NW_024582054.1:32143272-32454728 GCF_017639235.1 Corvus kubaryi
GAGAAGAGAAGAGAAGAGAAGAGAAGAGAAGAGAAGAGAAGAGAAGAAGGAAGGAAGGAAGGAAGGAAGGAAGGAAGGAAGGAAGGGAGGGATAGATTTGTATTTCTTGGACTAACTTGGCTGCTGGTCACTGGATGGGTTTTGTTGCTGTCACCGTTTTGGTGCTGCTTGCCTGGATCAGGAGCCCCACCTGTTAGAGCCCTCAGGAATTCATCAAGGGCTGGAAGGTAAGCTGTGCTAAATTGGAAAAGAATTGAGAAAGAAGAAGCCAAATAAATACCGAGACAGCAAGGCGTAGATAAAAAGGATTGTGCTGCACTAGATTAAAACCAATCATATTATCAGAAAAGTGTATGCAGAGCTCATGGACAGAATAGAGAAACCAATCAAGCAATGTGAGATCTCATGGACAACAGATGCAAAATGTACGTGTACTGTATCGTGTAAAAGTTGTAAATGTATAAGTAGAGTATCATGTAAAGGTTGTAGGATGTATAAGTAGAGTAACATGTGTAAGTAGGTAAAATGCATAAGTACTATGTCATGTAGAAGTATGAGTAAGTAAGAAAGTGTATAAGTAAGGGATGATGTCCAAGTTGTGAGATGTGTGAGTGAAGTGTATTTTAAACAATAAGAAGCTTTTGCAAAATCATATTGATTTGTAGATCAGGAGGCATGAGTTCCCACATGGAACCCTAGAAACACCCTGGTTATGTGGGCTAAAAGAACATGAGACTACAAAGGCATAGGGTGTAACTGCAGCCCTCCAGCATCTTCCTGCTCCTGGGACATGGTTGTGCTGCTCTGAGCCAGCTCTTACCAGGTGTCTTTACTGATCACAGGCTGTTCAGCAGGGCAGAGCCTCAGCTTAATCAAATAATCTTTGTTACATCTAGTATGATTGTCTATATCTGACTATTTATAGCCTGACACCATGTGTGCCAGACACGTGTCCCAGATTGTGTCTGAGAGTGTATTTGATAATAGATTTACAATTGCTGGAAAGAAGGGTGGCGATGGGCACGGAATTTTGATGGCTTTCCCTCTGCTGTGCTGTGATTCAGATCCCTGTTCCTTAAGGATGCTGTGGAAATGCAGAGGTGCTGCAGCAGCAGCAACAGCTGTGTCTGGAGGCTCTGTGCATTTACTTCCAGGGTGACCCTGGCTGTGTTTGTACCCTTGACTGGAAGTGAGGAATGGTCTAGCAGTCATTTCAAGAGATTTTTGGGGAGGGTTTTAGTAGAGAGACGTTGAATGTGGCTGGTAGATGAGGCTGTATAGGATATGGGGATACCAGGTGGATGTGGATATTGCAGTGATACAGACATTCCTGGCTTTTCTGCAGTTCTCTGTCACTTGCAATCATGATATCAGGGCTGTGTGTCCTCAGTTTGGCAACACAAAACCAAAGCTGTACTAAAGTAGAAGGTCCTGAATCAGATTCTGCTTTTGTGTGAAAGTCCACTCTGCAGAGTAGATTTTCCATTGGGATGGCTTTAAATGCAGAGGATTGTAAACACTGTAAAAATCTCTGTAGTTTATTTCTGCCCTTCAGCTGTGAGGCTTGGAGTGATGCCTTGTGACCCTCCTTCCTGCAGGCTCTGGGGCTTTTTGCTTAATGCAAACCTGCCAGAAATATTGGCAGTTCATAAATTGTCATCTTTAATTGCCATCTCGATCAGGACAGCTCATCTTCACAACAGATGTGGACAACTGGTGAGGCTGCGGGCAAGTGCTCATTGCATCTGAATTGAGAGAGGGAAGCTCTATGGAGAAGGAATAAATGATAGATAGATTGTTACCCCACTGTTTTCTGTTGTTCTCAGTCTGAGGTGGGAAACTTCAGCTGCAGCTTGTGTATGACCACTTGAACTTATTCAGCTTGAAATGGCAGGTAAAGAGCTTTACAAAGGGAATCATAGAACCACAGAGTATCCTGAGTTGGAAGGGACTCAATAATCCCACAGGGATTATTGAATCCAACTCCTGGCCCTGCACAGACACCTCAACAATCCCACCCTGTGCCCCACAGCGTGTTGTCCAAACACTCCTTGAGCTCTGTCAGCCTTGGGGTTGTGACAATTCCCTGGGGAGCCTGGTCAGTGCCCAGCCCTCCAGATCTCTCTTTCCCGGAGAGATGGAACTGTGGCAGAAGTGGAAGCAGTGTTTCTGCACTTGTGTAGAAAAGGGATAAATCTGTAGAAGAACAAGGCATCATCTGTTCTCTTTCTCTGAGAACAGCTTGTTTTTACAGAGATCTGTCCCTTCACATGGGAGAGCTTTGTCAACAACAAACAAAAAAAAGGGAAGAAAAGTTAAAACTTCCTGCATAACCTACAATTCCCAACGGTCCCAAATAAAATGAGATGTAAGCACCTCTCTGACTTTAAATAGCACATGGGTGATCAGTCCTCAGAGTCTGGTGATAGCATCAGTAAAACTGATTGGATTCAGGGAATTAAACAAAAAACCCAAATCTGTGCTGCTTTCATCTGCACTGGAGTGGCTGAGGAAGAAATCAATACTTGTTAGCTAAATAGGGACAATATTGTCAGTGCTGGAAGTTATTTTCCATCCTCTGTACTTTATTTAGGGCTTGCGAATGATCTCGAGTCCACCCAGCTGAGCCTTTGCAGAGGAGACAAGGGGTGACTTTGGGGGTTGAGGCTGAAAATGGGTCTGAGGTTTGGTTTCAGTTCTCTGCTGTTCCACAAGCTCCTCATGTGACCTTGGGAATATTCTTAAGCTTTCTGCAAATGTCAGGCAACATTCCTCCTCCCTCCTTTAGATGGGGAGTGATTGTGGGCTGGCAGCTCCATTGATGACCAAGTTCAGCTAAGTCTGTTTCCTTTGCTTCCTGGTGGGCTTGGATCTTTCTCGGTTCTGTTTGGAGGATGCTGTCTCATCCTTCAGGGACTGAAGCTGCTCTATGAGCTTGCCATTGCTTATTCCCACTGGTTAAGCTGGAAAAAACCCTTTTGTGGCTCTGTCTGCTCATGGCCAAGGTGTCCCTGCTTGTCCCTTTCTGTAACTTTTCCATATAAACTCGACTCTGCTGGCAGCCACAAAAGGTCTCTGCTGTTTCTCTGCACCAGCTGTAGTCTGTGCCACCTTAACTGGCTGAACTTTTCAGTGATTTATGATTAACAGAGACACTTCCAAGGGTTTGTGGCTTTCCTTCCCGGGTCCTGCCTGTGCTGACAGTGACCTTATCTACATTTAACTTTGCCTTCTGGATTCTTGAAGACAAGCATAGATTTAAGCAGTCCAAAAAGAAAGATTAAGCCATCGTTTTAGCTAATCTTCATGCAGAGGAGACTGCCTGCTCTTCCTATCTGGGGTTTGAGAAATTCTATTATGTTGCAGCATATCTCCAAGGAAGGATTTGAGTGATGATGTTAGCAGCCTATCTTACACTAATTTTTACACTTAATAGCACATGATAAGCCTGTTGTCTGCAGAGTAGCATTTTCTTCTTGAAAAATGACTCCTGTCATTTGTTGTGCTGCAGCATGAAAAAAACATTTTGCATTTTTCTCTCTGAGGAGTTTTAACTATCCAGTGTCTGCTGCTTGGTGATTGTTTCCGCTTTGAACCCAACATACACCTGAGCCAGAGCTGTTGCTAAGAGGTTTACAAGAACTTTATGGTCACGGAATTCTCCATGGACTTCTTGCAGTGCACCTGATAAAGCTGTGAGGTCTCTGATCACCTATCAGTTTTTTTAGGACATTCCTCTGGGTCTTCAATTTGTCCCTTCTTACAAAGCCTCCTGCCAAAATAATTCCCATCAAAGACACTGGGCCCCTTAGTTGAAAGCCTCTTGAGGTCTTAGAGCTCTTAAAAGCCTTCAAACTGTGGCATTTCTGTACCTGCAGAATAATCTCATGCATTTCCCAAAAGACAGTCACAGATAATCTCCTCTGAGGCCTCATTAGAGAATGCAAAGATTTTCCCGTGTGGATTTATGTCTTGGCCCTCCATCCTGGTAGCAAGGGGGTGGGTCCCTGTTCAATGTCATTCATCTTTCTGTCCCGCCCTTCTCTTGGAGTCAGTGAATCACAGAATTGTTTAGGTTGGAAAAGACTTCTAAAATCGAGTCCAGCCAATCCCCAGCACTGCCAAAGCCACCCCTGACCCATATCCCCAGGTGCCACATCCATGTGGCTTTTGAGCACTTTCCAGGCAAGGTGGCTCTGCCACTTCTCTGAGCAGCCTCTTCCAGTGCCTGACCACCCTTCTGGCATTTTTTCTCCTTTCCAGTTTCCCTCTTTTATTCTGTATTCTTCTTCCATGCCAATTTCCACTGTTTTTCACCTGCCTTTTAGTGACTTTTTATGGTATCTCTGCTTTTTCTTCCTTTTAACCTCTGGTATCTTCTCCCTTCCTCACCAAGTACTACGAGTCCTTTTGGCTGGCTTTTGCAATCACTCCCTGGCTACATCTACAATCATTGAGGTGGGCTTTGTAAAGCTGTCCTTTCCTCAAAGCCATTCCTGTATCTGAAGTCTGCCATGTGGTACACTTAAAACTTTTAAAAATCACTGCAAGAAAGCTTAGGACCATCTGCTCTGTTTTTACAGACTGTAGGCAGACTGCTGTGTTGGCCAGAATGATGTGGTCATTAAATCACGGGGATGTTTCTCATTGTCAGGTTGAAGTTCTACCACTCCAGCTTAAAACCGAAGTCCTTTCAATTCTGCATGTGCAGGCAAACCATCACGTGGCATTAAATGGATTGATTAAATGTTCTGCTAAAGTGGGCTCAATGAAGCAAAGGCTACCCAAACTGGATCACCTTCTCTGCTGGAACATCTTTTTCATGCCTGAGACTTCTGTTAAGAAATCAGAGAGCCTCTGGAGGAGAGAAGGGTTTGGAGTGACCTAATTGTGGCCTTCCAATACCTGCAGGCAGCTGACAAGAAAGATGGAGAGAGACTTTTTACAAGGGCCTCGAGTGATAGCACAAGGGATAATGGTTTCAAACTGACAGAGAGTAGTTTTAGATTAGACATTAGGATGAAGTTCTTCCCTGTGAGGCTGTGGCACAGGGTGCCCAGAGAAGCTGTGGCTGCCCCATCCCTGGCAGTGTCCAAGGCCAGGTTGGACGAGGTGTGGAGCAACCTGGGCTAGTGGAAGGTGTCCATGCCCATGGCAGGAGGTTGGAACTGGATGATCTTTGGGGTCTCTTTCAACACAAACCATTCTGTGATATGATACTTCAGCTCAGTCTTGAGCATTCAAAACCGTCTGAATTTTTCCAAATTTGAGCCCTTTCATGAGTGTTCCATTTGCCTTCCAGCATGCACATATTTAGTAGTGGCTAAACCAAAGTGGCATCAGGCACCTGGTGGAGCCTGTGCATCAAGTTTATGCTCTGCCCTTGAAAGTTTGTGATTCCTGCTGACACCAAAGAGCCCTATTTGTAGGCGAGACAAGAACTGGGCAGCTGTTTCCACGTTGGCCAGACAGCCTGGTAGCCAGAGAGAATGCTGTGCCTGGGTGTCGTGAGGGCTGACAGCTTCCCCGGCAGCTCGAGCTGCTACAGAGCTCCTGTTTAATTGTTTTTACAGAAATTGCACTCTTGAATTGAAACCTCTCTTCAGGAGATGATGGCTGCAGGCACTGCTGCTCCTGGGAACGCGTTCCGCTCTCCTGAGCCAAAGTGGCCACTTACGCCAGTGTCCTGGAGAACTCCATTAACCTGGTGATTGAAAACCTGGCCAGAAAAATGTTTTGTAGTCACAGCCCAAGCCTGCGCTTCTTTTAGCCTTGTCTTGAAGCTTTGACTGGTATCTTAACACTCCAACAGAACCAGTTTCTAGGAAGTGTGTTACTGCCTTACTCATTTTTCGCTGCTTTCAGTAAAACAGATGGATTTCAATGTCTCTGTGGTAAAGCATTTGCTCTAGATTCCCCGTTCCCACAGACACTTTCACAGGTTCTTTTTCTCAGAGGAAGTAGATGAGTGATCAGAAGACCTTAAACAACTGTCAGAGGCCCTGCAAAAGCCCCTTGGCCCTTGCCTCCTCCTCAGAGCAGTGTTCAGGGGTCTCAGAGGTGCACAGCTGATGAGGCCACCCAGCTAGGGCACATATCCAGCTGTTTTCCAGCTGAATGAGCTGAGATGGGCTTTATGAGCTGCTCTGTTATTGAAGATGGGCACATTCATCTATTGTTTAAGGGCAGATTTTCAAACAGACTTGACTGCTGTGTCGGCATCTGAGTGAAAGGTGTGTGTTTGAAACTGAAGGGCTTTGGAGAAGTTTCTGCTCTGATATTTATGGCTGTATCCACACATCCAGGCAACTTGGGCTGCATTGGTGTGATAGTTTTTCTTACTGACTGAATAGATCTTGTGGTCTTGTAGCAATTTAGGTGGAACTTGGCCCATATTTGGTTTTACTTGTGCTGTTCAGTGAAGGGTTAGAAACACCCAGGTGCTTCTTTGCTGTGGCAGCTGAGGAGTTTCTGGTGTGGATTTTCCTGCAATTCTTGTCACAACTGGAATGGAGAAGTTGGTCAGGGAAGTCCTTGCTTTGCCAGGTAAGTTACAGCTCTGGGCATCATCAGCTGCCCACAGCTCCCAACACTATTCCCTTGTCCCTTGCTGGAGCACTGGGAGTCAGTGGAATTTCCTGTTATTTACTAATGCTCAGGGAGGTCAGCAGCTTGCCTTCTGCTTCCACAGTTTGCTTGTGCCATGTGCAGGAAATTAGATTCCAGGCTGTGTTTTCAGGTGGATTTGTCCAAGTGTGTTCTATTTCTCCCTTTCCAGATTGACCTATTCTTTCTTTCTGAAAATTGAGTTTTCCACACTATTACAGGCTGTTTGGTTAAAAGCTGGAAGAGATGAAACACTCCGGGCTGCTTGGGTAGGACCTACAGGGACTGGATGTCTCTGTTGGGCTGGTGGTGCTCCCTGAAGAACCCCACCAGGTCACATGAATCAGAGCAGTCATTTAACTGCTGTTAATTGCTCTAGCTTAGGTCAGGCTGAGATCAACTATGATTAGAGAATTGGGGAGCTGAGAACAGCTCTCTGATTTATGTTAAGAAGATTCTTCTGGAATCAAAATCTGAATTTATATTTTTAATGGATTTCTGAGAAAAAACCGTCTGTGTGAGGGCTCATTTCCTAACAGTTTGTATTAAATCTGTTGTTGATGTTCTGGAGTTTTAAATATGTTTACAGCCTCTATAAGTGAAAAAAAAAGAATAGTCTCTGGGTACTTTACAGATATGCTGAATATCAGCTACAATATGACAGCAATAAGCACATCAAACTGTGAGCTACTGGCATCATTGATATGCTGTGTGTGCAGAGGCTTTGTACATCACTAGGCTTTGTGCCTGACAACTGCAAGGATGTTAATTATTATGCTATAATTCATCAGCTGAAGGATCTTGCAGCACTGCTATTAAGCCAAATTCCGAGGCCTTTGCTAGGTCATTAAGCAAAAAACTAAGTAAGGACTAATTTACTCTGTTATTAATCAAAGAATTAAATATATTCTGAAGTCCTGCTTTAAAAAGGAAGGAACGGCTTAGGTGAAAAGTGAAGAAATTAAGTAAAAATATTTGAACAGAAAAAGAAATAGTTCTTCACAGTATAAATGATATTGGCAAATAATTCTTTCTGCAGAGTCCTGTGAGTCCAGGTCAGTTCCTGATTTGAGGAGCTACTGGGCTTACAAGAAACAATCAGAACAGGCTGGAATTTTACCCAGTGAAGTAGATCACAACTTGTGATCTCTTCCCTTTCTCCTGTCTTGTGGCTCTGCTGTGGTTTGTGACTGAGGACCCTCTTTACTGCCCCAGTATAGTCAAGGTATCAGTTGTTCAGATTTCCCCATCCTTACCTTGGGCTCAAAAAGCTTCTTGATCTCCTTGGCTTTGATTTCAAGGCCCTCAAGTTCACAGCCTACCTTGGGTGAGACCCCGATCCCCAAATAAGCTGTGCAAGGAGTGGCCTTGGCCATCTGGGTATTATTTGGTCCCAGGTATAGGAGTGACCTTGCTGTCAGCCATCACTGAGTAACCACTTCTCAAATCCCTGGATTTGTGTTATCCTAGAGTCCCTCTGCTCTCCCTGGCTCTCAGGATAGTTTTTTTCTTCCTTGGCATGCGTACTGAGCAGGCACAGGCTGCTTTTCAGGATTTTCCAGACCAGTCTTGAGGCAGCACCTTTGGCAGGTGCCAGATCCTTCCCACTGGTCAGCTCCCAGTTTAGCTCCCCAGAGCTCACACTCAGCTCCTGAACCAAACCCAGCACTGACTTCTCCTGCTTGGCCCATCCCTGCTGCTGGGGCTGTTTCCAGTTGCCTGGGCCATCTCTAGGTTTGAGGGCCTTTTGGAAGTGCCAGCTCAGTGGCTTCCCACAGGGACAGGAGATCAAATCTGGGATCCTATCAGCTAAACAGCCTGTGGGGCTTCCAGTTTTGGTTTGTTTTTTTTTTTACTTGCTTTTGCATTGGTATCTGACAGGCTCAAATCCCAGGGTGCTGAAGAATTACAGCAAATATTTATTCTCCTTTCTGTTGTGGTAGCAGCTGGGAGGCCGTCTCTGAAATGTGAGGTGTGTTGTGCTGGAGCACCGTTCCTGTGCTTGAATTTTAGACACAGCTCCTGCCCCAAGAGCATTTGATTCCAGTGGACAAGGAAGTTGCAGGGAAGTGAATATATTTAGGACAAAGTCATGAGGGCAGCGGCAGACACTAAACAAAACCCTCACGAGCTCCCTTTGGCTGCAGCCTGTGGCTTGTGCTGTGAGCAGGCTGCCAGCTCCTTGGACTGGGCTGACAGGGATGTGTTTTGTAGGCAAACCACGTCTGCCACCACCCCACCAAACGAAGGGAAAGTTGGAGAAGGCTTTTGTTGCTTTCTTATTTTTTCTTCACATTACATAAGGATGTAAGCTGCTAGGATCATTAGAACGAACTTCTCCCCATATTTCAAAACCAATCTCTTGTTTTGACATTCGCAATCTGGCTCTTCCCTGGTGTTTTCATGGTGCTCGTGTGGAAACGAGCAGCCTGCATTCCCTCCTTCTCCTTACGTGACTGGAAAAGAGAAGTTCAGGCATCTATTAAATTCCCATTGAGAGACAAGTGCTGAAGTGTGAGCTGGCTAAGATTTCGTGCATCTTTCCTAATATTTATAGTTCAGCAATTTAAAGCGTATAATCAAGTTTGTTGGGTGAGAAACACATTCCAGCCCATTCCTGTTGCCATGGGACAGCCAAGGAGGGAAGCACTGGTGGGTGAGCAGAGAGGTGCAGAGGAGATGGAGCAGGGGACTGATGGTAGCTTGCTGGTACCAGAGGCAGTTTCTCTTCTCCTGAAGTGTCTATTTCTGGCTCATGCATATTATGGCACAGATATTTCCCAGAAGATAATGTGGCTTTTATTTGAAGGCAGCTCTTTCTGCTGACTCCAGGTGGAAAGGCAGGGTATTTGGGTTATGGCCTATATGTGCGAATCACCTTCAGCGTGATAGGGGAAAGGGGCTCAGTCCACGGAGTCACAGAATATCCTGGGCTGGAAAGGACCCACAAGAGGATCATCAAATCCAACACCTGGCCCAGCACAGACACCCCAGCAATCCCACCCTGTGAATCCCTGAGAGCATTGTCCAAACCCTCCTGGAGCTCTGGCAGCCTTGGTGCTGTGACCATTCCCTGGGGAGCCTGTTCAGTGCCCCAGCACCCTCTGGGGGAAGAACCTTTTCCCTGGGCTTTGTGCAAGGCTAAATCCTCTGATCAGGGAATGGTTTTAAACTGTAAGAGGAAAGGTTTAGATTAGATGTTAGGAAGAAATTCCTGGCTGTGAGGGTGGTAAGGCACTGGCACAGGTTGCTCACACAAGCTGTGGCTGCCCCATCCCTGGCAGTGTTCCAGGCCAGGCTGGATGGAGCTTGGAGCAGCCTGGGATAGTGGAAGGTGTCCCTGCCCTTGGCAGCAGGGCTGGAACTGGATGGGCTTTAAAGTCCCTTCCAACGAAGCCATTCCAGGATTTTATGATTGTATGGTTTGGAGGTCACCTTGTCTTTTGCTCTCTGAAGAACACAGTCACTGGGTCTCAGCTAAATGGAGGTTTGGGGTTTGTTGCCAACAACTCTGGCCTCCCTGTGTTAATTCACTGCTGTTTAATTACAGTGGAGCTGTTCTGCCTTGGCTTTACAAAGTTGTGTGCAGGCTGGTCGAATACCATGATATCTAGGGCTGGATTGTACAAAGCTGGCCCATCAAATAGGTGCTTTTTGCAAAACCCAGAGCTATCCCAGGGCTGCTAATGATCCTTTTTATCCCTTGGCAGCACAGCAAGGCTGGGACCTGCTGCTTGCCCGTGCTGAGGGCAGGGAGGTTGGTCCTGCAGGAGCTGCTGCCAGGCTCTCAGCTGTCAGAGGGTGTTGTGATGTGCTCTCCGGGTACCTCGTCTGCCACGCTGTGGCTGTTGTGTGACAGCAGCGATGCACCCGGCAGCCAGAGCCAGGGGCAGAGCCTGCACAGGGGTTCTGCTCAGCAGTGTCAGAGCTGTCATTATTTTCTCCTCTGAGTTGCAGTCAGAGAGCAGAACAAGCTTTAACCTCTGTACAGACAAGAGGCACACTGTGTCAGCCCTGAAGTTTGTCTTCAGCTGGCTTCAGATTTGTCAGGGAAAAACATTTGGAAGCTCATCATGGGGTGCCAAATAGGTTAGTATTTTGTCCATCATGAACAAATAGGCTGCAAGAAGCTGGGGGATACACAGGGAGGAGTGTAGGATTGTGGTGAAGAAAGGTCATATTCTGCCAATGTGAGCAGTACAGGGGGGGGAAGAAAAACTGCAGGAGAGGACATGGTTAACCTTGGTCAGCAATGATGTGCCTAGAGCTGAAATCCATCCCTGTTACAGCTCTGCAAGAGGGGAGAGAGAGATAGAGGGGATGTAACAACTGTATGAGTAAGAAAATCCAGTTGCAGCAGCAAGGCTCAGTGCCCTGGCATGGTGCAGGTGCTGTATTTTTGTTCTTTCTAGCTCATTTTATTCCCACTGCCTCCGTGTGCCTGCCTTTGTAAGGGTTCTGCTGACCTCTCCCTGTGACCTGCTGGCTGTCTCTGCTCTTCCTTGCCTGCTTGAGACAACTTCTCACAAAGTCCCCTCACACTGTCACCTCCACTGCTCTTTGCATGAGGGAGGCATCCTCTGAGCAGCCACGTCCTTTCTGCTCATTTCTCAGATCCCTGCTTAAAAAGCTCATCTCCTGTTGAGCCTCCAAACCTCTGCAGCAAGTCTTAATACCCAGACTCTTGAGGTTGTTTCTCAGGGCTGAGCTGATGCTCTTGCTTTGTGTCTCTGTTCTTACTGTCTGTGGGAACAGAAGTGTGAGGCTGGGTGACTTACAGAGCAAGCATCTATTTTTTGAAAAAATAAGTGAGTTTTCCTGAATGTTTTCACTCTCTATTTTCACTCTATTTCATCAGAGGTGACCTGAAATGCCTGCTTTTCATCAGGCACCCTGGGGAAGCCTTGCTATGAAATATTCCTCCTTCTTTGATGCAAAACACTTCAAACCAGAAAGTGTTTCCAGTTGTTTTTTTTTGACCATGGCTATCACAGTGGGGTGCTGGCTTGTCAGGTGTGTGATACGTGATCATGCAGTCTGTCTAAGCCAGCCTTGCTTAGGACTCTGGAGTTCATCTGGAGCAGGACAAAAGTCCTGTCCTGGGATGCTCTTGAACTGTGCTGTACATGAAAGATGTTGAAGCAAAGACCTGATCAGTTTGGTCAGCTGTAGATGTAGATCCAAGTGGAACTCATGGCTATAATGAAAAATAAACCCCACACCCATCCCTTCTAAAAAGAAAAAAAAAAAAAAAACAGGACAGGAAGAGGAGATGCTT
Source organism: Corvus kubaryi (assembly GCF_017639235.1). NCBI lineage: Eukaryota > Metazoa > Chordata > Aves > Passeriformes > Corvidae > Corvus > Corvus kubaryi. Next base: position 32,155,157 of record NW_024582054.1, read on the forward strand.
CCATAACAGACTAGAGGGTTGTCTTCTTTTCTCTTTTTCAAAGCAAAGCTGCATTTTTTGCCAGGATGCACAAGAACAAGGCATGTATAGCACAGGGACACCCACGTGGAGCTAAGACAGATTTATTAAGCCTTGCTAAATGCAAACTCATACATCTCTCAGCTGGATCACTGCTGTATACAAGATCTTGAGCAGGCTGGCCCTTGTTTCCAGGATAATCACCCTAAAATCTTCCTTCCTTTACCCGCTAGAGTGAATGTTGTGGTAGATCCCACAGCAGGGAGAGGAGTGCCCGGTGCTGTGATTGTCAGCCTGCCTCTGATGTGCTTGGCTGTGCCCCCACAGATGGAAAGGGAGAGAGAAAAGTACCAAAAGGACTGGAAATATTTCACGTTTGTTGAGCTCAGATACCTCATTTGAGTCTCTGGGACTGGTAAATAGGTGCTGAAGTCAAAGCACTCAGTGTCTGTTGGTATTTTCCTGCTGTGTGAGGGGCTCTGGCTGGTGCCCTTGGATTGCTGGAAGAACAGGGATTGAGGCAGTGCAGATTTTAAAAACATTGGCATCAAATCCTGCCAGGGAGGAAACTTTGTCAAATGAGGCAGAAGGGGAAGGGGAAAAGAGAGGAGGAAGACTGGGAAATGAGCTGTGAGTCTGCAGCGTGGCTCTCCTGGGACTCTCCAGCTCCGCTCTGGCCACTCACCTCTCCCTGACCCGCCTGCTCCATCCAAACGCTTCCAGCCGGGTGATCCTCCTCTCCCTACCCCTCCTTCCTCCAAGCACTTGAAACCTTAAATCCTCCTGCACGTCCCTGTCAGTTGTTGTTCACGTCAACTTGAAATATCTGCAAATAGCCAAACTGGAGCTCCTTCCTTCTGGTTCCCATCCACCCTAGCACAAGGAGCCAAAAAATGTGGGAGTGGTGTGTGGAGAGGTGCTCTCATCCTCCAGTCAACACAGAAGGTAGTTAAGCACTGAAATTAATAAACAGGAGGGTTTGAATAGATCCCCAAGCTGCAGTGATTTTTCTCCTGGAAGCACTGATCCATACAGTTTTGAGTTGAGCACTGTGTAAGTTGATTTAAAAATGCATCCAGTTCTGGCTGCAGGCATCTGGCCCGGGGTGGAGCAGGGAATAGCTCAGAGGTCTGTGCTGCCTCCCCCTGCCCTGGCTCTGGTGCTCACTGCTGTGAGTCTCTGGAAGGGATGGATGGGTCAGTGGTCCTGAGTGCTCTGCAGTTGGAATGTGGGGCTGGGGCACAGATGGGTCCTATTTTCCCATGGCCACGGGAGTGGAACATCCTCATTATGGCTTTGCAGGGAGCAGAGGACGGGACGCGGGCAAGTTTTCGAACTGCCTGGTGATTTTGAGGTGTTGCACTTCAAAGACTGTTCCTTTTCCAGAGTTAAAGTTCCATTATCTTCTATCAGCCCCATTTCAGCATTCACAATGCACAGCTCCCAGATCGGCTGTTCTTGGGGTTTTTTTTAAACAAAGCCTGGCTTAGGAAATGTCCCTTGAGACATCTGTAAAAGATTCTTGCTTGCAAAGCTACCAACTGATGTGCTCCTAATTATCGTAACCACGTTGTTTCTATGATGCCTCCAGTACAGATGATTTTATCTTATCTTTTCACCTGCAGGGTGTTTGTATTTGGATTTTCTTTGGAATGGGAAGTGGTGCTTAGAGTTTTGGAGTCTTCCAGCAGGGTGTACCCCCTCTTGCTTTAATAAAGGGTATATGGCCAAGGGAGAGGCAGTTTCTCTCTTTCCTGTCATGAGGCACCCTGGAGAGCGGTGCTGAGGGTCAGGGTGGGATTTTTTTCAGGCCTTTACAGGGTTCACTTGGGTGTTGCTGTAATTGTCTTGTTCTTCTGGCACTTTTAAGTTTCACACTGACCTTTAAATTGTGAGTATCTTTTTGGGGCTGACTAGAATAGTTTTGGGGTTGTTTTTGGTGTGGTTTGTTTGGGTTTTTTTTCCATTTGAGACATCAGGGCAGGAGGAGGAAGAGGACAGGCTTGTGATGAAGTCACTGGGCAGCAGCTGAAGCCTGAGTTCAGTTCTGGTTGCCTGCTGTGGTACATTGGCCGGCATTAAACCCAGATATTTGGGGCCAAGTTCTAAATCCAGCAAGGTGAATATTAGAACTGCCGTCATTTTCAGTGGGGAAATATTTTACTGTTTGGTTTTTTTTATTTATTTATTTTTAATAGGAAGAAAACCTGAATAATTAAAAGTATCCCAGACTGTGGCCTTGTTTTCCATTCTCTGTTAGCTGCTATTTCTGATGCCTGTTTAAAAAACATGTGAAGCATCACAGTTTCCTAACCTGGCACTGTTTCCTGCATTCCTGGTGCTTGCCTTGCTTAGAGATCAGTGAAGCAAATGAATCCAGAAGCTGAAAGGCTTTTGAGCCAGGCTCCTGGAGCAGAGCAGGTCAGGACTGCCAGAGATGGTGGCTTTTAGAGGGCTTGTAAGCACCAGAGCTGCTTACTCTGGAGAACTGGAAGGAAAAAAATAAACTTTGGTTTCCCAAATGCCAGAAAAGTCAGCAGGAAACTGTTCACTCTGGTTTAGATTGCTTAGAGCAGTGATAAATAGAGGGTCAGTGTGCACATTAGTGGATTGGTGTAGGTGGTTAACATCGTTCAGGAGCTGTATTTTCAAAAAAACAGCATCTCTGTGGTGCTTTATAACTTCACTGGTACCTTGATCTCCATGAGTCTGCTGATGCCCAGTTTCTTCCTGAGGGATTCAGCTGTGGTGGCACTGGGCTAGTTTTGGCTTTGTCCACTGATGGATCTCAGAGCAGTGCTCAGGAAGCAGTTGTCTGATTTTTTTCCTAGGCCCCTGTGAAGCAGATGAATGCTGTATGTCCCTCTGCCAGCTGAACTGTCCCAGTAATGTGGCTGTCACAGGGTCTGTGCATAAGACAATGAGAGGTTTGAACCATGTCCTACCCAGGGATCTGTTTTCCTGTGAGGACAGAAGAGAGTCTTTCCATAATGAGATATCCCTGTCAGTGCTGCAGCACCACAAGGTTCCTTCAAACCTTAATGATGAAAGGCAGAGTGAAGCACCAGCCTCTGGTAACAAGCAGAGCGCAGCACTTTGATGTTTTCCGTGAAGAAATCAAACAGGAAGTTACATTGACTCCTGGGATTCATTTGCTAAGCACACATATATCATCATGGGTGTGGGGAGAGGGGGAGGTTTAGGTCGGATATCAGGACAAGGCCCTTCCCCCAGAGGGTGCTGGGCACTGCCCAGGCTCCCCAGGGAATGGGCACGGCCCCAAGGCTGCCAGAGCACTTGGACAATGCTCTCAGGGATGCACAGGGTGGGATTGTTGGGGCCAGAAGTTGGACTGGATAATCCTTGGGGGTTCCTTCCAACTTAGGATATCCTATGAGTCTCTGTTGGAGACTATCAAGAAAATCTAATGGCTTTGTGGAAATCACAGTGGCCAGGAAATAGGGTGTCTCTGAGAGCTGGCCGTGCATGGGACGGGAGGCTCTGTGCTGTTAATCAGGCACATAAAAATGAGTGAGGGAAGGATTCCCTTCCAGACCTGATGCCAAAGGAGCTGTCTAGAGGAGCCCAGCTCCTTCCATGGCCCACAGACTGAGGGTGCTTCAGCAGGACAGTGTGAGCTGTCCTGTGTGACCCTTTGCACAGGCATTCTTTGTGGGACTGTCCAGAGAAGTTTGGATGGGCATTTGGATGGCAAGAAGAGTCACTGGGAAGAGAGTCTCTGCCAGAGCAGACTAAACACTGCTTGCAGGGATGCCTTATGTGCAGGAAAATCCATCTTCAAGGTGTGTAAATATTGCTCAGTGTGTGTCCCTCCCTCATCAGTTAATTTACATGGAAACACCTTTTGGGATCAGCTGAGCTACATTTGTCAAACTTAACCAGCCTATTTGCTCATGTAAGGGCAGCAGTTTCCCACCTGGATTTTGCCCCCAAAATCCATGGTGTGACCATTGCAGACATCCACTTCAGTGACCCTGACAGCACAGCTGGAAATGCCTGCCTTGCTGCTGTGGGGAGCAGCTATATCCTGCCTGTGGCCACGTGTGAGAGAATTAGCTCTAATCTCAGACACACTTGGAGTGCAGCTTGGCGCACAGAGGGATGCTGGAGCAATCATTTCCAGCAGGATGCTGGAAATCCTGCTTGGTGGCAGACTTTGGGGGTCAATTTGCACTGGTCGTGGTGGCCACTGGGAGCAGGGCAGGAAGCCAAAGGCTCAAACTTGCAGTCAGGCAGAGTTAGGTTATCTCTGCAGGGCAGTGAATCCCTCAAGCAGATTGTGAAGTCGCTTCGGGAGGGTTTAAATAACAGGTCAAGCTCACATCATCCTCCTGCAAGGCTGAGTGGATCCTCTGCTGCACCAGAGAAATGGGCCGAGTGACCTCTGGAGGTGTCTCATTAGCCCTGTTTAATCATTCAGAGCTGTAGCTTTGAAAAATTGACTTTTCTTGGGGGGTTCCAATTACATGAAATTACACTGCAGGCGTTGCCCTCAAGACCCCTTACAGGCTTAGTCTGGTTCTAGGCTGCAGTAGGGGTGGATTAGAGGAGAGAATTACGAAGGTGGTTCAGCAGCTGAGCCTTTTAGCTCCATACCCTCAGCATTGGTGGCCACCACCAGGATGTCTTGGAGAGCTGGCAGGCAGCAGAGGCAAGGTAAAATGTGTTTCACCTCGCTTTTGTGGTGATTTGTAGTATTTGAGATTACCCCTTGAAGCGTGGTGTGTGTCAAACTGGTTTTGTCACCATTGAAAACTTTCATATCAGTAAAATGCTCATTTACTTTGGAGTTTTGGCCACACATCCACACCCAGTGATTTGAGTTTAACTGCCACATGGGTTTTCTCAAATCATCCCACTAAATATTTCCCCAGGGCTAGTTCTGAGGCTTCAGCAAGGCTGGTCTAGGTGAGTTGTAGTCTTGGTGTTCCACCCTTTAGGTCCAAATCCAGTGTTTCTTACGTGCTCTGGCTCACACAGTCTGTGTCTGTGATCTGCCTCAGAGGCAGGCAACTTCCATGCAGTATTTTTAGTGGATAAGTGACCAGTGAAAAACCCTAAATCTGGAAATAATTAAACTTCTACGTTAACTTTCAATGTCAGCTGAATACTCAAGGGAATTTTAACATGATGTATGAATAATTAACACCAGCAGTTTAAAGCAGCTTTCTTGCTAAGACTAAGCACTATGCAAAGGAAGTAAAATAAAAACACCCTTTAAAATTTCCTAAAGGGAAAGTAAATAATTACTTAACCTTCTGAGACTCTGGTGAAATCAGAAACTTCCCTTAAAATTACACTCTCAGTAATTTCATATTTTAATTGCCACAAAATCATGGAATTCAGTTACAATTCCCAGAGCAAATTGTAGCTGTGAGCCCCTGGTTGTGCTCATGTCCTTTCATGACTGTACATTTTAAAGGCAGAGGCCCAACATGTTGCAGTGTGCCTAAAAAAATCCTGCTTTAAAAGTAAAATTACCATTTCAAGGTAAAATGTCATATAAAAGCTTGAAGTAATATCCAGCTTTCTTGGAGGAGGAGTGTTGTTCCATTCTAGTATTTTTCTGAGCATTCATCACTTGCTTCTGTTGTGCCATAGGGATGAAGTAGATAACACTGGAAGGGAAAGAGTTGGAGCTGGTGCTGCAGCTTTCCATCTTTGTCTCTCGATTTTGTAGGATTCAGGGTCTTGATTTTGCTCTCACCAGACCTCCTACTTGTCTTCTGTGCTCGAGTTCCTTTTAAAGCAAAACAAAAAGCACAGTTCTGCATTAAATACGTCACCAGAAGATTGTACTGCTATGCATGCTGATGATCATAAAGAAAATACTGAACAGATTTGCTTTAACTCTCTAAAGAAATTCACCTCCAGGCTGAATGCCAGTGTGAGAAATACTGGCTTTAAAAGGAGCAGTTTTGGAAGGTGATAAAGCCCTGGAAATAGGATGAAATTTCCAAATGCTCCAGAGCTGTAACAAACAGCTTGTGGTAATAAAGAGTTGGCAAGGATAATCCCTGATTGAGAAGAGCTTCTAGAGGATGGAGCAAAATAAAGTCACTTACTATCAGTTTAAAGTCTGGCCTTGTTAGTGAAGTCAGTTTTTTCATGGAATCATAGAACAGTTTGTGTTCAAAGGCATCTTAAAGACCATCCCATTCCAACCCCCTGCCATGGACAGGGACACCTTCTGCTAGACCAGGATGCTCCAAAGGAGTTCCTGCTGCAGGGTTCCTTACCTGTGTGGCCAGGTGATTCAGAGTTTCATTTGATGGTGACTCATGTTTGGTTAACATCCATCGGAGTCAATCTGCTCAGTGGAGGACAGCTCAGCCTACAAATCTCTTTTCTTTCTGTTGCTGCCTTTCAACAACAATGTAATTCCATTTAATACATTCTGGTAACACTTGGTGCTCAAAACTGAGAGGAGATGGGCAAAATTGGATACAAATGCATCTTGGCTATGATTCAGCTGGTTCTTCAAGTCCTCTGGATCCGAGGAGGAATTAGAAAGGGACAGTGTGTGTGTGTGTGTGAGGAGCTTCATGGAGGGAGTGCCAGTGAAAATACAGTGTTGTGTAGTTGTGGTCAGGCAGTCTGACAGCTCTGTGCTGCAAAAAGCAGGATAATGAGCACCTTTTCCTTCAAGTAAGGGTTTTTCGGGCACCTTTGATTTCTCTCTCTGAATTTGTTCCTAGCTCTTAAAATATTGTTTTTAATTGATGTTTTCTTTGGAATAATGAATAATGTAGGCTCCTAACATGTAAGAAAAGCTTTTCTCCCAGACTGGTTTCAAATGTACTTTGCAAGCCCAAACCCAACTGCTTCGTCAGGTGCTGAATTACAGCAATATGTCACCACAGACTCTTCCTGTCTTCCTGCAAATATATCCAGATACAAATATATCCAGTGTCTGCCCCAGAAACTGTGGGAAGCTGACTTCATTCTGGCTCCATTTGGCACTGCCTGGAGATGCTGATCCATGACCTTGCCGCCTGGAAAGCGTCTTGTGCGAGCAGGAGGCAAGAAAAATAGGAGGCTGAGATGGAGAACACTGCAGGTTTCCAGGGAATTTGTGGTGCAGGAGGGGTGTGTTTGCTCGGAGGTGAGGTGTCCAGGTGCAGAGGGTGGCTGGAGAGTGCACAGGTACCAGTGCCAGCCTTAGTGACACAAGAGGGAGCTATGGACTCTCCTGAGATGTCGCAGGGTTCACCCAGGCATGGAAACACGTGTGAACGGGCAGGAGAAGGAACCTCGGGAGCACAGGAGCCTCTGGAAAGGCAGACCAGGCATCTGCTGTGCTTGCCCTTCTAGGGTTGCTTTGCTACTGGTTAACCCTAAGTGATCTGGAGAGGAGGTTGGAAGGGCAAACATCTTCCCCAGGGAATACAGATTAAAAATAGTAGATGGTTAGCACCTGGACTCGATGATTTAGAGGTTTTTGCCAACCTAAATGATTCTGTGATTGTTCCTGAATCTGATGCCATTGTGGAGATACGAGTTAGATGTGTGGAATTACACCTGCTGCCCGAGTGTTCAGCTTTACTGCTTATTCCTACCTGTTCATTTAAAACTACACCTGGCTGTAATTCCATGTCACAAACAGGCAATCCTCTAAAATTTGCATTATGTGAAGTTCTGTAAGCATCAGCTGCATCAGCAGAGCTTCCTGGAGGCTTTAGATCGGGTGCTGGGCAAGTCCAGGGCTATCACTAGTGCTTGGTACTCTGCAGATACTCAGTTTCCATATTCCCTGGCTCAGCCTCATTTTCTGGATAATAGCATTGCTCAAATTATCAGGTGGTTTGGAGCTCTGCATCCCTTGACCATTGGTCCATTCCCTGCTCTGTGTGTTTGACTGTGCTTCTTCTCAAATATCCAGTGTGTTTTCACTTGAACGAAATTGCTGCTTTCCCTCCCTGTCTCTTCTTTAAAGCTCTTTAAACACCTCTCGCATTTTTGTCCTCATTCTTGCCTTTCACCCCAGTTCCTGGGTGGATACTACGTGCTATACTTGATACAGTCTGAGCTATAAATAAGCAGTTTGTTGGAAAGTAAAATTAGCAGGCCAGATTTTCTACCACGCTTCTAAATCTGTGCCCAGGCACCTCAGAGTGTGCCTGTCCTCGTTTCCCGAGGTGCTGAATCCTGTTGTTATCCTTGATTTCAATGGGGATTGGTGGTGCTCAGGACTCCTGGAAATCAGGTCACTTTTATATTTGGGTCCTGGGCATGGATGGAAGAGCCTTATCTCCACTGCTGTGTTATCAGTGGAGAGATTAAGTCATGGACAGATTGGAAGCTTGTTCCGGGTCAATCCCTTACCAAGCAGCAGAGTGAAGTGGGGGGTTTGGGGAGGGAGGTTCCTGTATATGAAGGGTAGTATGAGATTCTCAGTGGGTGACTGTGGACTCACTCACATCCCTGTGGTAACAAATTGCAAGTTCTTGAATTCACATCCATCATTTCACTTTGAAATGTGGTCACAGGTTGGAATTGTTACCCTGATCTGAACATTGTTGAAAGGGACTCATCTGCAGATCTGCTGCAGGAATGTTCCTGGTGAGTTATGGCTGGAGGTAACCACAGAACTTCATCTCCCTGTAATTGTCCTAAAGTGGTGCCAGCTCCGTTCTCTTGCAGTCCTTGAAAGTGTTGCTGTCCATGGAATACAACAAGGATTCAGTCAGAAGCCTGAGTGAGAATTTTTTTAATAAGAATCTGGAATTTAGGCAAATGGAAGAATAAAGTTGTGGCAGCTCCATGTCTTCAGCTCAAATCAGATTGTCCAGCTGAGTGTGTAGTACTGCGTTACCACACTAATGAGCACAACTAGAAATGCCCACAGAGAGAATTCCTGGTCTTTGATTTTTGACAGGCAATGAACTGATGAAAATCAGAACAGGGACAGCTTGGTTGTGCTCCTAAAAATGCACTCAGCTGTGGGCTGCTGCTGTTTGTGTTTTAAGTGTGTGCAACACATGTGCATTACCCCAGTGATTAAGCTAATTGAAATCACAATTCCCAGCCAGCACTGCACCAATGCAAAGGGAAATACTTCAGAGGTGCAGATTTTCATATGGATTGCTTCCTGTACCAGGGAGCTGTTCCCCTGCTGCACAACAACCACAATACAGCTGTTAATGCTGGGGGAAATCAGCTCTGTATTTTTCCTTCCCGAGGTGGAGGAATTCACTGATGCCACCTAAACCCTTGCTGCTGGCCTGGCTGGGGACACAGGGAGCCTGTGCTGTGCTCTGACTCTGCTGTGGCCAGTGCCAGGTGTTAAAGCTCAGAGAGACTGGGTTGGTCTGGGAACCCTGCCTGGTGCTTTTCAGCCTGGTTTGGAGCCCTCAGCACATGCTGCTGGGCACCGAAGGATGGATTGCTTAGCAGCTCTGCAGCCTGCCCTCACCTTCATGCTTCCAAGGCTGCTGAGCCAGGCAGGTGTTGGGAAATGGGCCAGGAAACAATTAATCTTCTCTAGTTTAGGAATTTCTAGAAACACAGTAGGAAGATCATCAAAGAGTGGCCCCTGTGGCTACTTTACCCATGCCATGGTAGCTCATTCAACAGAGCATCATCAAGGGAGGTGGTGGATTTGTTCTGCTGGAGTCTCCTTATGGGTTCATCTTGCTCCAGGATAAGTTGGGAAAATGGGCTCTGCAAGTGGAAGAAATATCTCACCAGAGTGCTGACATCAGTTTTGTCTTTCAATCTGCTTTTTGCTTCAGAAAAAAAAAACCAAAACGTGTGGATTGCCTGGGAGCAGAATAAGAGGGAGCTGCAGCTGGACCTGGGAGGGAAGGGATGACAGAAGAGGGGCCAGTTCGATAGATCCTTGTTGACACTGCAAAGGGAAATACTTGCTTTACCTGCCACCACGAAAAATAGTTCTGGGCTTTTGACTGTGTTTTTGGCAGCTGTGCTTTTGTAATTAAATTGTGCCTCTGGTTAGGAAGGCACAGGTAGAGGATGATTAAAAGCCTCAGAGGATGTGGTTGCTGCATTTCTCCATTTACAGCTGTGTAAGCCAGGGCTCTGCTCTACATAACCTGAACATACACAGAGTATCAAGCAGAAAGAGGTCTGCATGCAGAGCATCCAAAACAGGTTTTCTTTGTTAGCTCAAGAGCTTCCAGGTTCTCCCTCCAAGCCTCCTGTGTGCTCATATACCAAGACAAGTACTTGGCATCATGTTCCACTGCTCCGAGCTCTGCTGGAGGAAGAGCAGCTGCTTCAGTCTACATTTCCCAAGCCCTCTCCTAACACAGCTTTTCCCTCTTTGGAAAGAGTGTTTACATAGCTACTTTAAGCAAGCAGGGATTACAGAAAGAGGAGGTTAAAGCTGAATTTGGCTTATGGGATTTCTGAAAGCTTCCTCGGTTGCCAGCTCCCTCCTGCCAGTCCTTCTGGGATCCTTCAGGGTGGATATGGTCTGGTGGGGACCAGGAGTTCCTGAGCCTGGAACTCAGGAGCTTGTGCTCTTCTGGAAGGAATGAGGGCTGAGTTTCATGATCAGTTTCCAAACTTAGTCCATGATGCCAAAGGGCTGGGCTGTGCATGCTCAGCCATTTGTCCTTGTCCTGTTTTTCAGCTCCCCTCTTACCCCAACAAAGCCATCAGAAGGTCGTTTGGGGATCAGTTTCATAACAACTTTCCTTTTGCCCGTGTCAGAGCCCAGCTCAGCACCACTCCTCAGCTAACAAGACCAAGTGCAAGAGGCTGCACCTGGGTTGAAGCAATCCCCAGCTGCTTCTATACATTCATATATTGCTTTTGGCATCCAGGAGAGTCATGTTAAACACCCCGAATCCCACAATGGAAAGGGTAGGGGACAGGGGAATACATGTAAAAGAGAAAGGATTGGTGAAAGAACAAGTGGAATGAAACCCTTGCAACATCCTTTTGCAGTAATTGGGTAAGTTAATGCTGAGTTGCTTCAAACCCCAGGAGAGGAGAGCTGGAGAAGCTCTCCTGGAATAGGATTCCTGGGAGCAGGGAAGACCATCCTGGATGGCAGATTACAGCATCAAACCGGTTCCAAATACCATTGGTGGGGCAATCCCTGAGGGAAAAGCTGCTGTTCACATGAGAGTATGGTGTGAGGGAGGTCAGCCAGCTCCACTTGTAACTGAGCTTGAGCAGAATGGGGTGACTTGGAGATCCTCAGGGTAAGTTCACTGGGCACTCTGGATCATTAGAGCAATTTTTGTGCCCTCTAAATACAGATCTGAGTTTCTGGATGTGCTGCATCACTGCAAGCCTGGAAGCTGAGGAGGCTTGAGTGAGCATGACACATGGAGACCTGGTTTTCCCTTTTTCCTTTTTTTTTTTTTCTCCTTTTCTTTTTCATGCTCTTGAAATTTTGGTGGAGAGAGTAAAAAGTGTGTTCAGTCTGAGCCTGCCAGGAATCTGCAGTTGTACCAAGTTCTTGAAGAGAGAGGCCTACAGGCATTTTATGTGCATGAAAAAACTAATGCAAGGTTTTCTCGCTGTCAAGACACATCTGTAGGAAGCAGAGGAGTCTGTGTGCTCTTCCAGGGCCTCTGCACCATATTGCTGCATTCCCATTATTCCTCGAGTGCTGCTTCCTGATGGGAGGCTGTAGCCAGGTAGGGGTTGGTTCCTTCTCCCACCTAACAAGTGACAGGACCAGAGGAAATGGCCTCAAGTTGCACCAGGGGAGGTTTAGTTTGGGTATTAGGAAAAAGTTCGTCACTGAAGGGGTGGTCAGGATTTGGAACAGGCTGCCCAGGGCAGGGGTGGAATCACTGTCCCTGAAAATACTGAAAAACCATGTGGATGTGGCACCTGGGGACAGGGTTTAGTGGTGAACATGATGATTCTGGTCCCGATGATCTTTGAGGTCTTTTCCAACCTTAATGATTTTATGATTCTGTTTATTCTATGAATAATTGTGGTCCCTCTGTCCCCCAAACAGCAGTTACTGGGAGGAGCCCTTTGGTGCAGTTTTTGGTGCAGAAAGCAGGATGTGGTGCCTGTTCAGGAACGCTGGAAATCAGCTGTTGTGCTCTGATTTACTGCATGGCTGGGGCAAAACATGGCCAGGCAGTCATCAGGGGGAAGGAAAAAGGTCTTTAAGAGCTCCATATTTTCACTGATGTGGATTCCAGGTGCTGACAGATTTTGGAAAAAAGGGGCAGCCCTTCCTTAGGTATTTAGAAATAAGAGCTGAGTGACTCAGTCCCACAGGCTGTGGAAAGCTCTGCTTCCCCTGCTGAGTCTCTCAGGAAATGTGTATTTGACCTGCTCTGGCCACACCTGCCCATTCCTGCCCACTGATAATCCATGACATTCAGGTCCTGTGAGCAGAGGGTCATTTTGGGCTTGAAGGTGCCAATAGTTAGCAGGGGATGTAAGGGAACTCTTGGGTGCAAGATTAATTGTTGGGGGATGAGTCCCATAGCATAGAAGAGGTTTGTTGTGCATGGGGCTGCCAGTTTCTCTCTGGGAAAGAGACATTTCAGGTACCCCATAAAACCACATTACTAAGAGGTATTGTCCTCCTCAAGAAATGCAGGATCTCTCCAGGAAAAGCCTGTTTCACTTTTGCTGCCCATTTTCTGATATATCACAGAATGGTTTGAGTTGGAATAAACTTTTTAAGACCATCCAATTCCAACCCCTGTGCCAAGGGCAGGGACACCTTCCACCATCCCAGGTTGCTTCAAGCCCCTATCCAGCCTGGCCTGGAACACTGCCAGGGATGGGGCAGCCACAGCTTGTGTGAGCAACCTGTACCAGGGCCTCCCCACCCACACAGGGAATAATTTATTCTTAAAATCCAATCTGAATCTCCCCTCCTCACTCAGCTTTTCATGTATGTTTAGAACAGAGTCCAGGTCCCTCTCTCACATTGGAAAACCATCACCAGTCATAAGACAATGTCTGAGTCCTGTCTGCTCTCATCACACTGAGCACAGGACAATCCAGAGACTTGAGTAACTGACCCAGGGAGAGTATGAGGAACCAGACTAATTATGGTGAATACTCAGCTTCGACATTTTCTTTGTGTCACGATTGTTTAATCCTCCCTTAATCCCCTAATGCTGCTCAGTGACTTTCTTGTGTTATCTTCATTGTCTTGCTAATAAGATGTTGCACGTAGCAGAGATTTACACTGAAAGGTATTAAGGAGGATTATATGAAGATTAGACAAGAAACACAATAGGTTGGAGATTTGAGTACCCAAATTTTGAATTTCTGTAGTGCAAGGATTTTACTGTTTTTTTTTTCAAAGAATTCATAGAGAATTTCTCCTAGAAAACTAAAGAAGTTGCTGCTGTTCAAAAGAATTCTCTTGAATTGCAGCACTGGTTATGTTCAGGCTGCTACTAGCTGTATTTGTCATCTGGTTTTATTGTTAGTTTGTGTTTTTTTTTTTTTTTTTCTTTTCAAAAAGTGGACCCAACTTAAGAGGGGAAAAAAAGAGGGGGAATTGAACTCACATGGGATCTCTCTGTGCTGGACCAGGTGCACATGAGCATCCTCCATGATACCTCTGCTGATGAGTGCAGATGGACTTTGACACTCATATCACAGATTTCAGAGGGCTCTCTGGGTGCTGGAAATTGTTTTGTGCTGAGCCTTTATAACCACAACTATTTAACCTCTAAGGCCTGGCTGTGGTAGAGTAGGGCTGATGTCTTGCAGTTGAGATTTTGGGCTGTTATTTCACCATCAGTAAAACAATGTAGCTGGAATTTTGCAGGAGCAAAGGCACCCTTGCATTAGATCAGCACCTGAAATGGAAAATTAAAATACTTTAGAATAAAATAGCAGAAACCAAGGAGGAGTAGAGACTGTATGGTTAACTCTCAGAGCTACTGGAGATTAATCTTACTGTAGAACCAGCCACTGAATTGGGATTTGGTTACTCTGTTTTGCTTCAAAAGCTACAACTCTGTGTGTTCAGTGTCAAGCTGGGACACAGTGCTTGTGTCCTGTCCTGCGAATCCCTGATGCTCTGCCACAAGAGCCTTTCCCAAGACTTCACATTTGCCTCAGGAATCTTCTGTAATCGAGTGTCTGGTGCTGGTGGGTGTGAGGCTGTTTTGACTTTCAGGTATCCATTCTTTCCAAAGAAAACATAGAAATAATGAATAATAAATGGTACTTGCTGACAGCTTTTCTAACATTTCCTACCTGTCCTTAACAGTGGTCTTGCATTCCCTGTTCTATACAGGTTGGAAAACACCACCTGCAGTGGTGGGATTCTCATCTGAGAATTCTGCAGAGCATCCTACCTCTGACACCCATTCTGAGCTCTCAGCAGGCTCCCTTCACCCTAGCTTTTCTTGTCAGCCCAGCTAATAATAGCTGGTATTTATTATTAGCACCCCTTTGTTATTAGCTCCATGAATACAGGTTGAGTGAGTCACAGAGTCACAGAGGGATTTAGGTTGGAAAATACCTCCAAGATCCTGCAGTCCAGCTGTTCCCCCAGCACTGCCAACCCACCACTAACCCATGTCCCTGGGTGCCACATCCACACAGCTTTTAAATCCCTGCAGGGATGGTGATTCCACCAGTTCCCTGGGCAGCCTGTGCCAGTATCTGACCACCCTTTGGAAAATGGACCTGTTCTGTCCCTGTGCTCTGAGGTGTTCAACTCCATCCATCCCGGGCAGCCTGATCTGAAAATCTTCCAGCAGTGGGAATTTCCTGCCTGACAACATCTCATTTAGTGGTTCACTGTGCTCCTTGTGGAAGGGCTGACCTGCTGTCCCACTGAACTTCCCATTAATGCAATTAAAGCCTCTTGGTCCTGGCCGTGTCTACACGGACATGCCTAATGAATCCTTTCTTTTGGGCAGGAAAATGCAATGAAGATGACTGGAACTAGATGATCTTTAAGGTCCCTTTCAACCCAAACCATTCTATGATTTTCTGTCTCCCCTCTGTCTTGTTGAAGTTGTTTGACCTCACTCACAGATGTGGGGTTTTTTTTTTTTTTAGACTTCTGGTCAGTCTGATCCATTTTCACATCTTTGCTGAAGCTTCAGATCCTGCTTCAAAAGCTCTGGGAATTCTGCACCCAGCCTTTAGAATCAGAAGGGCTGGAAAAGATAATGCAGCACCACTAACATGGCAACAAACTTCATCTTATGTTGTAATTTTTCCTAAAAATTATTTCTATTTCTTTGTCCAAGGAACTTTCTGATGCCATCTGGAGTGGTAGGGGTTGCAGTGTTGGATGATGCAAGTTCCTACCCCTACCACAGAACCTGCCTAGACAGGAACATGCTGGTGGCTAAATTTCTGGACCAGCCAGCCCTGTGTTCCTAGCCTGCTATGCAATTCTGAGTTATGGAATTGAAAGAAGCCCTAAGCCTTCTAATTAACTGCTGGCTACCCAAATAGATAGCAAATACGAGGAGTGATTTACTGTCACACTGACATGCTCTACAGTCACGATGACAAGCACAAAATGGAAGTTTTCTCAACTCAAATGCTCTCTTGTGATACAGAAGAGGCACTTCATAATTGCAGAACCAGAAAATGGAGACAGCTTATTTCACTCCTGGTAGCTTTGTTAATAAAACATTGGGAAGGCAAATAATTATCTGACATGCAATTACATCTAAGCTGTTTTCCTTGGGGAAAAAAACCCCCACAGTAGAAGTGTTTGGCGTCTGATTTTATTATCCTGTCTGGAAAGGCTGTATTGGATATTTGGAATGGATACTCGATTTATGCTTTGTTATTGAGCAGATTGAGCACTGGTTGTCTACTTGGGTTGTGTTTTACTGCCAGGGAGTTTGAGTGGCCAGGGTGAAGTAGGAACTTTTCTTCTGAACTCTTAAACTTGGAAAGAGTTTGAAATGCAGATTGGGGAATGCCCAGACTCTGGTAGTTTTCCAGAAGCTTGTGGCCTTGCTGTTTTGTCAGCACTTCTCAAATGATCAGATCACAGAACCAGAGAGTGGTTTAGATTGGAAGGGACCTTAAAGGTCACCTAAATCCTTCCAGCTCGAGCAGGTGGGGTGTGTTGTAGGGAGTCTGGTGAGCTCTGCTTTGTCAAATGAGGTCCGTGCATGCTCCAGGTGAGATTTCTGTGTGTTCCCCATGAGGTTCTTGCTCTTCACCATGCCTGGCTGTGGATAAAGCCACTAAGCTGAAATTTATGATTGAATACTAAACATATTTTGTCTCCAGGATTAGGACAGCAGGATCCATCCAGTCTGGCAGAGGCTCTGAGGCCAGTAACACTGTGTGCCTGAAATAAAGTTCCTCTTGAAGGAAAAATTTCCTTTTTGGGTTTTCATTGAGCAACTTTCTTTTCCTTCTGATTCTTCATATGAATGAGTTTCTAATGCTGGAGGCAACTTTTAGTATTTTTGTCAGCCTGAAATTACAGAATCACAGAATGGTTTGGGTTGGAAGGGACCTTAAAGCTCATCTCATTCCAACCCCCTGCCATGGGCGGGGACACCTTCCACTAGACCAGGTTGCTTGGGGTCCATCCATATTTTTTTTCTTAAAACATCAAAATATTGAAGATGCATCAAAGTTGATACGTTTGCCGTTTCCATGAAACGCTGGATGACTTTTATTGAAATTGAAGAATCGCTCTACATGCCCACAATTAATATTTTTTCATTCCATCTTTAATTGCATTAAAAGTTTAATATTTCTTGCTGTATGGATATTTCCATCTTCCAGCAGAATAAAAACCTAAGAAGCTGCTTTGCCAGCTCTGGAGACATCAGCTTGTACCTCACGATCCTTGCGGGCGGGTGGTTTATGTTTCAAAATTTGCATGGTTAAGGAAAATCTGAGGTTTATTTTAATTGAAAATTTAATCCTTGTGCTTCCCAGGGACACTCTGGTTGTCAGGTCTGTAAAATCACACAGTAAATTAAAAGCTTTCCAAAGGCACTGTAGCAGAAGATGTTGCCACTTTCAAGGCAGTTGAGTGCTCGTGGAGGGAGGGGGTGGGGGAATCATCAGATATTTTGTGATTGCTTTCCAGGTGCGTGTTCTTAGGCCCTGAGGCAGAGGGGAAGGAGCTGGACAAAGCAGGGTCAAGGCAGGACTTCCACTGGGCTGGGGCACCAACATGTGATGTAGCTGATGCAGTTGAAGACATCTCTGCTCGTTGCAGGGGGTTGGACCAGATGAGATTTAAAGGTCCCTCCCAACCCAAACCAGTCTGTGACAGAGGACCTGGCCACTGGTAGCCAAGAGACCACTGGCTGTGGGCTGTCTGAGTGTTTCGGACTGGTTTCAGTGGTGTGGGAGCTGCACATCTTCACACTGTCGTCTTGGAGTGGATGTTTAGCTGATGCTGTTTATCTTATTTCCAGGACTTGCCTGCTAGGGGAGGCTAAAAATAGATCATGTTGTGTTTTTCTGTCACAAAATCAGGGTGAGTATTAAAGAGTGAATTCTTGGACTGATTTACTGAAAATAGCAACCCATGTTAACATGAACCAGAGATCAGTGTATAAACATGCAGCCCCCAAGGGTATTAAAATTTCTTGAAGTTTAGTAGGTATTTCTTGCAGTCATTAGGTGAGATTTTTAGAGAGTTACTCTACTTGGCAATTGCAAAATACAGGAAGTTCTGGATAAAGTTCAGTTGGTGCCTGAGAGAACAAAGCACAGGAGACTGTAGTGTGCCTTCAGTGTGAACATTCTCAATTAAATCATAGCTGCTTCTGAGGGGTTAGTTTTGGATCTGGTTTAGCATCTTTGGTGACATGGACAGTGGGATTGAGGGCAGCACTGAGGGAGAAGGTGTCAGCAGTCCTGCCTGCTCCATGTGATTGTGGCACACATTGGTGGGGCTGGAGGACCCTCCCCTGCCTGGTAGATGGTGATGGAATGCTTTGCTGATATTCTTAGTTGCTGAGCAGGGATATCCAACAGTTTTTAAGCCAGTGAGTTCAGACAGTAAGTAATTCAGAATTCGATTCTTTAAAATCCATATAACACGACTGGGCACAGCAGTGAGGTGAAGGGTTCTTTTCTCTGCAAGCCTTGGAAGTTGTTTTGGATTGAATAGTTTGAATCAAGTAGCATTTGCTGCATGCTTCTGATTTTGCTAGAAGCAAGTAAAAGTTCAAACTGAAGTCTTGACTTTGCTATACATAAAAATTCCTTTGTAGGATACATCTGTTTTGATCTCAGTTTGACTGTTTGTCTCTTCTGCATCTTGCATCTAATTTGTATTCCAACAGGATAAAATGAACTTGGTAATGGCCTTTTAGCTTGTCATCTTAAAACACATGCTCAGCCTGGAAGAGACAATAAAAGTCATGTTTATGAGAGTCTTACAGTCTAATGATTGGGAATGGACTGACCTGCCGGCTGCAGGGACACATGCAGAGTGGATTTTAGATGGATCTTTTAGTTAGTGGTGTCAAAACTAGCAAACAGCACAGTTTTGGATCTGAGCACTGTTCTAGAATCAATTACAGTCAAAGAAACACTTCCATGTCTTTATCAGGCATTCACACACTGTGCTTCCCATTGGGAGCATCTGCCCTACCCAGGGTGTCTAAAAGCTGTATGACCAGGTGTGAGCAAGTCCCATTACTGCTATGACAGCCAGGGGAAGAAGTGTGTGCCTTCAGAGTTACTAATATCAGGTTATAATACACCAGTAAGAGAGGAAGTTGTGAGTTGTCTTCTAACGTTACCAGTTTCTCACTACTCACCACATAAAGATGTTGGCATGGCTGGTTCAAACTTTGGCATCCAGAGTTCAGTGAGATGGATCTCATTACCACCATGGAAACTCAGTGTTGCTTGTACTTGTGCTGCTGTTTTCCTTTAGCAGTGATGGTTTGCCCTCCCTGGGTGTGTGATACCACACCTGTCATCTTCTCTGGATCAGAGAAACCTGTGGCTGCCTGGAGTTCAACTCCAGCTGTGACGTGGGTTGCAGCTTCAGTGAGAAGAGTAAATAGCCTCTCCTTGTGTAGTAGGTCCCTAAAATATGTATGACTAACTAGTGCCAGCAGAGCTGGGGTAAGCCAAGGAGCAGAGCATGTTTTGACGGCATCAGCCCCTCTGTGCTGGGAGCGTGCAAGGCTTGTTAGCGGATGTGATTCAGCACTCCTCGGTCCTGACTCTGCTGCCAGTGCTGGTTTGCTGTCTGGTTAGTGAGTCAGCAAACTTGCAGCTTCACCCTGCCCTTGTCTGGATGAATTTTACTGAGCCAGGGGACAGAAGCTGCTGCAGGCACTGCCTGTGCAGGGAGGACAGCGAGAAGCGAACGGGATGTGCCTCAGAGGCCTCCAGCCACGGCGACTTCTGGCTGGGATGAGGAGTCTGTCCTGAGACACACCTTATTCAGTGATTTCCTTTTACAATAAAGCTGCTGCAAGGGAGTGGATATGTCTGCCTCCAGAGCTTTGGTGAGTGTCCCAACAGTTTTTGCCTTAACTGGGAGCAAGCCTGCAGCCTGGGTTATCTTTTACACTGTGTAGTTACACTGCTGTGATTCACACTGCAGGCTTCCTTGGCAAATAGGGACTCCTGAGTGAAAATAATTGGATATGTAGATGATTCTAGAATCATTTAGATTGGAAAACACCTCTAAGATCAACAAGTCCAACCATTCCCCCAGTACTGCCAAGCTCATCGCTAACCCATGTTCCCACATATCACATCCACACATCTTTTAAATCCCTCCAGGGATGGTGACTCAATCATTGTCATGGGTAGCCTGGTCCAGGACTTGACAAGTCTTTCCATGAAGAAATCTTTCCTAATATCCAATCTAAACTTCCCCTGGCTTAACTTGAGGTCATCTCCTCTTGTCCTGTTTCTCGTTCCCTGGGAGCAGAGCCCAACTCCCACCCGGCTGCACCCTCCTGTCAGGGAGTTGTGGAGAGCCAGAAGGTCCCCCCTGAGCCTCCTTTTCTCCAGGCTGAGCCCCCTCAGTTCCCTCAGCTGCTTCTCATCAGACTTGTGCTCCAGAGGCTTTTATTATGTATTATCAGGACCATCACATAGCTTCCACTCCCTGAGAGTAAAAAAACTTTGACATGTTCCAGGCTGAAAGCACAGAACTTGAAGCAAGCAACAACATATGAAGAACTGTTTTAAAGGTACCTGGAAACTTAGTTTACTCTTGAATTTTGGAGGGAAACCCCCTTGTTTTCCTACTGTGGTGCCTTGCATGAACCTGAGGTGAGTAAGGTGGCACAGGCCTACAGATTTTATGTTGGCTTGTAGTCTTGCAGTAGTTACTTGGAGTAACTATTACACCATCCTGGTAAGTCAGTCATCACATTGCACTTGTGGATGGATTGGAGAGAGGGACAGAGCTTCCTTGTCTCTCTTCCACTCCATATTATTTTACTCTTTTCTTCAGCACACGTAGGGTAGAGGTAGAGAGCACAGAGGAAGGATCAGAAATGCAGGAGCAGAAACAGATGGCCAAAGTTCTTGCTTGTGTAGCCAGAAAAGCTGATGCTTTTCAAACTGCAAACTTTGATGGAAGTTCTATGTTCCAATTCCACATGGTTTCACGCAGTTCTGTGTCTTCTTCATTTCTTGTGTAACTGCTGTAGGAAGTAGAGATGGCTGAGGGAGAGATTTGAAAGATTGCTTTGAGGAGTTGAATTTGGCTTCTGACTTTGTATTGAAACAATGGTTGATTCTCCTTTGAATAAAAAAAGGCAGCAGCTCTTAGATTCAGTCACGTTCTGTTATTAGTGCTGAAATTGTCTGAAGGAATCGTCTGGAGTTGCCTGACATTGTCTCATGTGTTTCATCCTCACCATTGTTAAGGTTCATTAATGATTCCATTATAAACCCCTATTTGCAGAAATGGTTTTCTAAAAGCAATCTCTGTGTTATATTATTATGTTGTTTATATTATATAAATGCTCAAGGACTAGACATGTATTAATAGGGAGCCTTGTGATTGTGGAGCCAGCAATTATTTGACTGGTGATTACTCTATCACAGACTCTGCTGACTCTCGGCACTTTGGACAGGAGAAAAAAATTCCTTCTGCAAATTGGGAAGATAATTTCCTTTGGAATAGTGGTTGTTACACAGTGCTGGAAATCCTCTGAATGCAGATAAGCAGTAAAAGCCAGTTAGCTCTAGGCAATGCAGTTGATGCTTTGGAATAGACTGTCATGGTGGAGAGCCTTATGAGTCACCAGGGATATAATGAAGATGCTGAAGGAGATCTCCAAGCCTTTCAGACAAGGGTGTGCTGGGTGGAAAACCAGGCAGCTGTACCCATTTTTCTTCCCTGTACTCCTTCCATAGTGTGTCCCACTGGATGGGATGGCTGCGGGAGTGGGATGAGGTACTTTCTCCCTACTTTCCATAGGGTTAATCACTGTCTCTTCCCTACTGTGTCACCAATAGAAAAGTGATGCCACTCAGTCCCCAAAGAAGGACAAGAGAGCAGCATTAGAGGAATGTGCAGGGCAAGATCAAGTGATTATGTCCTGCTTGGTTGCTCCAAGGACCCAAGAATCCCTTCCCACCCCTCAGTACAGTGCAGTCACAGGCTGCCTTTTCCATGAGGATGCCACAGGACAGTTCTCCCCATATGCCAGCCTCTTCTATGGGTGCATCTAAAGGATGGGATTCTGCTTCCTCCCCTCTTCTCCTTAAGGGTTAGGGAAGGGACCAGTCCCTGCACGCATACTCCAGCCACAACACCTTACTGTGTAAAACGTGTGAAATTCCAGCACCATGCTGGAGGAAGCCCAAGATGGAAAATTCTAGCCCAGCAATTCCTTATAATTTTCAAACCACTTCGGCCTTCCTTACAGCCAGTGACTTCTCCCTTGTTGGTGGAATAGTGGGGAAAGAAGGACCAAGCCCTGGGCCAAGAATCTCCACTCTCAGCTGCTACCAAAAGCACAAGGACTACGGATAAAAGGTCTATACTAGTGCCCTTCAAAATTCAGCAGCTTTGCCAGAAGATTCTGGTAGAGCTAAGCTGCCTTTCAGGTCTTTCCCTTTTTATTTCCCATTGTTCCTGTAACAAATACCTTGAATATAAATGGTAAAGGTTTCTCCCTGCAAATTCTTGGATAAGACTTGATAGTTGATCTCTTGGTGAAGAGTTCTGGAGCCAGGGCTCTTTAGAGGTGTCAGTAACCACTTCCTGGCAAAGGAAGCTCCCAGCACAGTGCTGGTTGCACAAGGGAATGGGAACTTCCAAGAGTTCCAGAAGTTGTGTGGGTTGACACCAGTTTGCTCAGTGAAACTTTTCCATTGCACCAAGTGAACAACTTCCAAAAATATTAATAGTAATAATAAGGAAGTCGAAGAGAGAGAAGGTGTCAGGGAAGGAGGGACAAAACATGTCCTGGTTGTCTCAAGGGAAGTGAGGAAGAAATGTAGACCAGCCATAGCCTATATATATATATGTTTATATATTTTTATATATATTTCTGTATCTGTCTTGGTTGTGACAATTTTTATAGAAGAGCCTCCTGCAATACCACTGCTTTATTATCAGACACAGACCTAGATGTCACCTGTTCTTTTGCCCAAGGCATTCCTGATTTAGCAGCTCTATAGGACTCCCATTATTCAAAGTTTACTTAAAATAATTACTGTAATCATCTGTATATTGTCACAGTGTAAGGAACCAGAAAATTGCATTGCATAATTCCCTTGCAGTTGTCTGAGAAATCTCCTGTCTGCGTTGCCAGCACAGTGCAGAGATTTGATGTGAAATCCTAATTTCCTGCAAAGGGGCTGCCACGGTTTCAAGTTTGCCAGGCGCCGCCACTGATATATTTATATTTTATCTGCCACGCTCAACAATTGAATGAAAGAGAAGTGTTGGCAGAGGTCAAGCATTGTTTGAACGTGTTGCAAATGGTTTCCCAGGGAAACAGCAAATCAGTACTCATAGGCTCCTGCAGCATCTCCAGAACAACATCCAGCCATAGCCCCGTGTTTGCTGTAGTACTCGGGACCAAGGGCGATGCAGACTGAAGCCAGAGCGAGCGCCTGAGTAGGAGAGCAATTCCAGAGGATGAAGAAACATTCGGCAAGAGTGGCACCGCTACCATCTTACAATGTTTCTGAATTAAATTCGCCTGTGCCTGACGGTAAATGCTTTTTTTTCCCCTGTATATCTCATCCTAGGCAGGAGTTCACTCCGCATGCTCCTCCTGCTCCGTTCCATGCAGAGTAACAGGAATGTTGTGTGTGTGTGTGGTGTGTGTATTTTTAAAGTAATGCTCAGATAGCATTTTGAGCACTTTAATATCGACTGGGATAAGTGGCAGTTAAATTTCTGTTGCCCGTGTTCAACTGCTGTGTGAGTGATTGCTGGGGAAGAAACCGATGTTGAAACGTGAACAATGGATAAAGTTGTTGTACTTCAATTCTGGCTTTTAAAATTATATGAAATTAGGTCCTTGTAATGTTACTGGCTTTTCTGGAGTAATTTACTGTTGGAGTCTAGATTTATTGTTTTGCTGTAAAGACAGAGGCACCAACTTGTTTTGTGCTTGCTGTCCCTCAGTTCAGTATAGCAGTTGTCCCCTTAAAATGCTTTTTCCCCCCCTCATTTTCAGAAGTGGTAGCTCTGAAATAATTTCTTAATACAAAAACCACAAGACAGAAATTAGGAATTCTTTTGTATGCTCTTGATAGGACATAAGAGTCTCATTTCTTTAAGACTGCCCACCAACTTCCCATCACACTTCAGAGTCACTGGGAATGTGGTGATGTTGTCCAGCAGGAGATTTGACTGCCTTGGTGGTGAAACAAATAAAAGTCAGTGTGCTGGAAATTTACAGCGGGTACACATGCTTTATAAATCAGAGGTCAAAAAAGAAAGCTTTCTTAAAAATACTCCTGATGTTAGGTTTGAGTTTTTGACTTGAATGTCTGTAGAAATCTCAGGCTTTAACTGTACCATTTTGGGTTATAATCCTCAGTGTCCGATGTTTTAAAGAGCTGTGTGGTACTTCCTGAAGTTGCTGCTTGTGCCAGAAATGAGCAGTTTTCCCAGCAGGTGTGTCTGATGAGGACATTGGAGCTGTAAAACTGCGAGGTGTGTGTGCTGTCTCTGGTTTGAGCCAACCAGCAATGAAAATGTCATTCCTTTTTGTGAGTTGAATTCAGCCGTACATCCAGGAGCAAAACAAAGCAAGAGCCACGGTCCAGCGCCGGTCAGCAGAGCGTGACTTCCAGTTCTTTGATCTACCTGGCTCAGGCTGCCTTCAATTACAAGCAGGGCTGGGGTTCAATAAACCAGGCAGTAGTTTGCGTTGTTTTTCTCGGAATTGTGTGTGTGATTTTAAGAATTCTGCAGGCTTGGTGGTCACCTGGTGTTTCTCCCTTGAGGAAAAACGCCTTAAGGAAAGTTGGAGGAGATGACTGCTTGTTGCTGGTGCACAGCACCAGGCTTTAGGATGTGTGATACTGTAATTCATACCCTCACGTGCTTTTTAGGAGCAGTGTTACAGCCAGGTGAGCTGGCTCTGCTGGTAAAATGGGGTGATTTGCTGCTCTTTATTTCCTGAAGGCTCAGGCCAGGCTTGTGTCGCGCTGGGTGCTGAGTGCAGAGGATTAAAGATTGTCCCTGCCTCACAGGGGCCCTAGACAAGCTGTGGTTCACCAGTCCAGCTGCTGTCAAGTGCCTCTGTTAGACCTGTCTTAACCTTCTGCCCATGCTGGGCTGCAGCAGCAGCATCAAAACTGCGCTGCCTGGTTCCTCAGGGAGGTAAAATCCAGTCTTTGTAGGAAGAAAGGGCAATAGACTGGAAGTAACTACATGACAGCACTTGTCATATCCAACAGGCTGCAAATGGAAAGGTTCTTGCTCAGGATGGACCTGGCCAAGCTGAATTAATACTGGACCCGTACATTAAATGTGTGTGCAGGTGGTTTTTACAGATCAGCAAAGATTTTAGCATGAATTCCCAAAGAATCCTAATGGGATAGGGCAGCCAGCTTCCCAAGAGCAGGGGAGGAGTGTGCTCTATGTGGGCAGTTTTCACACAGCTGAGGTTTGTGGCTTCCTAGATACCCCGTGATAAAACCACAGGAACAGCTGACTCTTGGAGAGTGGAGTGGAATCCAGGCAAGAAGGCTCCTTCAGTAGTGAGGAGACACCCAGTGCTTGGAGATAAGTGGTCAGAAAGTCCTGCTCATGTGGAAAGAAATGGAGCAGAGACAGCTGCCCAGAAGGGTTGGCACATGGGTGAGAGGTTCTGGAGGATGTGAGGTGTGTGCCAAGCTGGCACCACAGCCACCAAATCCTCTGGAGAACGTGTCTTTACCTCAGCCTGGCCAGCCTCCACTCCCCAGCATCAGCCAGGTGTGTGGCATGGACACTGCATGGAGGAGACCTGTCCCAAAAATGCCACCATGGAAAGGCAGGGATGAGACCTGTCAGGGCAATTACCTCAAGGGTGTTGGAGAAAACAGATGGAAGTATCTCCTGGGATTGTGAAATGCAGGGATACGGTGATAAATCCCTGCTGTTGCCCCAGCTGCTTACCTGGAAAATGTTCCTTTAACCCACCCTTCTTGAAATGTGCCTTATTAGCCTCTAAGGCAAGGAAATTGAAGCATGTGCTCAATGTACTGCAGTGCTGCCATGGCCCGAGTCTGAGGCAGTCAGGCTTGGACTCATCCACATCCATCTAAATATAAGTCTTGGTGAGTACCAAGAAAGTCGTCAGAGCCTCCTGGAGTCAGCAGGAGAGCTGGGCACCTCCGGGAGGTGATTCACGTCCCAAGATTGGTATCTGGAATGAACGACTCCCTGGAGGCACTCGAGTTTGTGTAGTGTAGGTCAACACTATCAAATACAAATCTGAAGTGTTGCTGAGCTGTCTGTCAGTGTGACGGCTGCCTTTGTGGATCTTGGGAGATCCATGAACCAGCCTGGATTTATTGCAGTGTTTCTTGAAAGTGGAAGCTATATTGTAATTATTTGTTAATGAGATACATATCAGTGATATCTGGACTGTCCTGGGTGTAAATTCCTTTCACAACAACTTCATGTCAAAGCAGCCTCATGGCTTTTATTGAAGCTGCTCTTGAGTTACGGCGGTGAAAGCAAAAGTGAGAGTTTAACTGGGAATGGCTGTTCCTTTTTGGAAATGCCACCAAATTCTAGCAATAGCAAGATTGATTTTCAGAGGATTTTTTTTTTTTATGTATTGTTAACCTTTTGGTTTGGAGTAGAGTGTATAAATTGTGAAACAATTGGAAGCACATCTGATACAATTAATTGCAAAATTTATAGCAGAGGGCTTTTTTTAATGGGATGGTGTGCAGCTTTGAATCAAATGATTTGCATTTATCTTGCTCAGTCAATGGTGGAGTGGTGGGAAGATGGTCCGATCCCAGACCAGTGAATCCTGAGATTGGCTTGAATTGGAGTCGGATCAGGTATATCTGGAGTGGAAAAACACCTCTAGTCTGATGCAGCAAAGGAGATATCCCTTTGAATCTGTGAGTCCCAAAGGTCTCACTCAGGAGTTGTCACTGAGGTGGTCTCAGAGGAGTGTTTATGTAAGCACAAGCTTAAAATAAAGCCCTGGTTCTGCAATAAGGAGACAAGAGGTCTTAAGTTCCAGTGTTGTTCCCTCAGACAGGAGGTGTTGCCTCCACCTGAATAAAAACATCTGTCAGTCCAGCTGCCTGCTCCTCACAGAGTACTCTGGTGTGGGACCATCCCTGTTGTCCTTCCCAGGGGCTGAGCCAAAGCCAAAATCAGTTGCTCTTCCCAGGAGCTGCGTGAGATTGGATCCATCCGCATGGTCTGGAGTCGTTCATTGGCGTGGGCTTTGCTTGGCTGGACAGTGGGGTGCAGACACACTTCTGGGTGCCCCTGTGCTGCCTCCTCTTCCTCTGCAGCTTGGCCTGGCTTCCCCCAGCAGCTCTTAGCCAGGAATTTGCTCTCTGTGACATTTATAGTGTGGGAGGGAGAGTATTTGTGTGCCCGGTCTTGCCCTTCCCAGGCTGTGTTCCAGATACCATGTCCAGGGGTTAAGGAAGGAGCAATAAGCAGAGGCTCTTTGCTTGGGAAAAGTTCTGTGCTGAAGAAGGAGATGTCCATACCCTCCCCACGGGAGGTCAGAGTGTCCAGGCTCCGGAGTTGTCATGGTTAATTACAAGATTTCAACACAGTGTTTGTATCTCAGTGGAGATGCCAGCAACGCTTTCTGACAGCAGAATTCAGTCCAAAACATTCCACTCCAAGTGGATGTTCTAAATTTTTTTTTTTGTGGGTCATTTTGTGTTGTAGAAGTTTTGATTTCAACATATAAAAATCATTCTTCATTTGCACCACTTCCTTCTACATTCCTTCAAAATCGAAGTATGCTGTCATGCCCAGTAACTTTAAAATATGAGTAGCCACTGCGTTTCAAAATGCATATTCCAGTTGCCAGTTCCACCACAGATGTTCTCAAATAAGCCTCTTTCCCAGGATCTGTTCTGATACTCCCACACTGGTGCTGGTGTGTTATTTTTGGTGTCAAACCAATGAAATTCCTTGTCCATGCTTAAAAAGAGGCAGTGATACATTTGTTCGAGTTATGCTGAAATGAGAAAAAAATATTTCCGTGTTTTTAAGTATACTTTCAATAAAATGTAGATAAAACAAAGGTTTGAACAGGGATTTGGGTTTTTCCAATAAATTTTTTTGTATATTTTGAGGAAAGGCCTCGACCCAGAGCAATACAAACAGGAGCCACTTACTTCAGAAAAAAAGAATTTGAGAAGTCCTCTAGAGTGGCCTTTACACTTAGGGCCCTGGAAAAGGTAGTTCACAGCTTTCCTACACCCAATAGTGCCTTTACATGCTTCCTGCTAATGTCTTTTTTTGTTGTTTTTATTGTTGTTTTTTAATAGCTGCAGCTCTTGAACATCAGGGGTGTTGCAGCCTGGATCCATGTTGTGCTGCTGTCCTTGGTCAGAGGCTTTAGGACACAGCACTGGATGCCAACCATGCAGGGCACATTCGCTGGTTGGCACAAGAGCTTCCATCTCAGAGCAGGTTCTTCAACAGAAGAACATGTAGCTGATGTACAGAAAGATGCCTTTACAGGCTGGCAGTTATCAGGGTTGCATGTAGAGGCATCAAACTTGGAGCAATTAATAAGGGAAGCCCAATCCCAGAGATGAGCAGTAGGCTGTGGGGATCTGGGGGTGTGTGAGGAGATGCCTTTGTGCAACTTATGTAGTGACTATTTCTCACTTACAAAAAAGAGGGAGAGTGACTTTTTACATGGCAGATAATGACAGGACAAAGGGGAATGGGTTGAAACGGAAAGAGATTTAGATTGGATGTTAGGAATAAATTCTTCCCTGTGAGGGAGGTGAGGCCCTGGCACAGGGTGCCCACAGAAGCTGTGGCTGCCCCATCCCTGGCAGTGTTCCAGGCCAGCTTGGATGGGGCTTGGAGCAACCTGGAATAGTGGAAGGTATCCCTGCCCATGGCAGGGGGTGGAATGAGGTGATGTTTAAGATCTCTTTCAACCCAAACCATTCTGTGATTCTGTTATCACTACTACTAGTTCTAACATTAACCTGATGCATTTGCAGTACCATGTGTGCAGATCTCACTGTCTTTCCATCCCGAGCACAGCCAGTGTGTACAAATACCACAGCTTGACTTGCTGGGGCCTCTCCCAGACCTTGGAGGTGTATGAACAGACGTCGGTGGTGCTCTGACTGCAGGTTTCATCTGTCAGATCATACCAGGCACTGGGACAGCAGCATGGTGAAGTTTCCACATCGGCTGTGTAGTCCGAAATCAGCCAGAGCATCTGGGAGCAGACAAGCTGCAGGTGCCAGGGCCAAGTGGAATCTCAGGTTGTTCACACAACTGATGTGGACCATACACATACATGGTCCTGCCCATTCCTGGCTGTTTTAATTAAATTCTGAATTGCTTAAGTTGCCAGATCTCATAGTGTTAGATGCAGATGCACTCAGCTCCTTCTCATCAGTTCTTTGTATTTCTTTTGCTCGAAACTGACTTGCGGTTTTGTAGTTGGCAGAGTTGGGCCCATCTTTCTGATTTAATGTCTTACCCTCTGTCTATCCAGTTACTGCCAGGTTTTCTTGCTGTTTATAAATTGATTCAGATTGTTGAGTTTCTTTTCCAGATTGTAGCTATAAGGGGAATCAAGGTCCTTATTTTTTCAGTGGTCTGGGCCCTAAATCACAAGTTAGCCCCCTGGGACTTGGTCCCAACATTGTTCCCATCATAAAGCCAAGGAAATGCAGGTCAGGGGGGATTTTTTTATTTTTTTTTTTGACTGTTTAACTTGGATTCTCTCCCCTGACCAATAAGCTGGAACTGCTCATCTGGAAGGGTAATTAGGTGCAAGGATGTAGAGTGGCACATCCCTTGATCAGGCGCTAAGTGAATTACAGGATGTGAAATTGAAGTTATTTACTTCCCTTCCTTGCCTTAGTTAATTCTGTTGCAAGGATGGGAGGGCACGTGGAAGTTGCTGAGATTCCTAGTTGCAAGCAAAGTTGCTGTCTGCTGATCTGGAGTGGGGGCTGTGTACTGAAGGGATAATTGGCAGAAATTGCTGATGGATGTCACTAGTAAACCACAACAAAAATATCCACTTTTTCTGCTTTCTGCTCTTGACAATAGTTAATCATAGTACAAGAGAAATGCTGTACGCCGTCACTGAGTCATTTGTTTTTCATTATAATCTGAAAATCTTTTCCCCTAGGACAAAAAAAAAAAAAAATTATTGTAACCTTCTCATCCCCTTCAAACATAAAAACTTCCAGAACAAGCAAATAATAAATGAACAAGGCATCACTCTGAACAGACATCTGTGCGTTACTAATACACAGAGACCATTGCAGTGTTTAAATGGAGAACATTATGTCCAAATGCCTGAAGACACGCTGAAAGGAACTTTCTTCACTGAGCAAGAGATGCTTATTCCTCAAACCTGTGTAGCATGCTGCCAGCAAAGCGTGTTTGCTTGTTTTCTTGATTTTGCTTGGCTTTAGTAAATGTAATCATGACTTCATATCCCTGGTCAAATGGCTGGTTCTGAAAACATTTAAAGTTGGGGAGAGTTTGTCCTTCAATTTTAACTTCTCAGCTGTTGTCTTCAGATTTGTCAGTGTGTGTGCCCAGACCACTGAGCTGGCTGTACTGGCTCGCTGTGGGTTTACACCAGTGCAGGGAAGGGTAGAATTTGATTTTACAGGCAGTGGCTGGGATAAACTAAGTTATGGATCTAAGTCACTGATGGTGTTGCATATCCTGCTCCCAGCTGTGTGCTAACAGTAGCAAACAATCCAATTAAAGCCACGGCTAATCCAACCTAATGAGGTTTTGTTGTAAAATGGACAGAAGCAGCTCTCTTCACCTCTCCCAGCAGCAGCACCACTCAACCCCCTTTCCGTGTGCATCTGATATTTCCCTGGCTGCAAAACTCACATCCTCTCCTTGCTATGCATCAATAAGGGCAGAATTTCACTGCGAGAGCCTCCAGCCCTCCCAGTGCTGAGGTGGCTGCTCAGGTGGAGCTCATGCACAGGCTGTGGGGACACTGGGCTCGTGGGGTGTGAGCGGGTCCGTCACTGCGGCGGCTGTTCGCTCCTGCAGGTGAAGGAACATTGACAATTCTTTCTCCAGGGCCCAATTTAGCAGGAACATTCAACTGACATATTTTCCACACCACACCAGAGCCGCTCCTACCTCCATCCATCTGTCAAAGCCCAGCGATTGTTTCCGTGGCAGTGCAATGGAGACGTCCTTTAGTCAGTGCAGAAACAATGATAGATCAGGAGCTGAGATTTTGAGGACGCGGTAAAATAAGTCTGTTTTAATACTGGATGAGTAAAAGATTGTAGGTGCCTTGAGTGGCCTCTTGGTAAAGCTGCTCTCTCTCCTGATTACAGTGGTAGCCAGAGGTGACCAGTGCTCTGCAGGGCTTTGGAAATATAACACGTAGAAATTGTTCAGCTCACTTCCATCATCAGCTATTTAACCATCGACTTCATTGTGTAATCAAATAAAGAGAATGTATTTTAGCGCATTCCATCAAGCCAGATGTTGCTGTCTCTGAATGAGCCAGCACTTTGTGTTAGTAATGCAGTGTCATGAATGCACAGATGGCTTTTGGAAGGGAATTAAGTTACCTGTTTGAGAGGTTCTAAATTTCCATCAGGGCAGTTGCATAAAAAAAGAAAAGAAAAAAACCTGGTCAATTCTATGATGATCAGGCCATAGAATTTAGTTCCGGACTGCATTTTTGTGTTGCATGGATTATTTAACTGACAATCCATTTGATCCAGGACCAGAGGGAACAGCATGGAGCTGTGTGAGGGGAGATTCAGGTGGATATTAAGAAAAGGCTCTTCATGCAGAGGGTGGTTGGGAAGTGGTCAGGGCACCAAGCCTGGCAGAGCTCAAGGAGTGGTGGGACAATGCTCACAGGCACATGGTGGGATTCCTGGGGCTGTCCTGTGCAAGGCCAGGAGTTGGACTCCATGATCTTTGTGGGTCCTTCCAACTCAGGATATTCTATGATTCACTTTTAGTAGCAACTGTGAGACCTGAATCATTGTCCAAATGAAATGCCATGGGTTGTTGTCATAGGTTACAATGTAAGATGTAACCAAAAGTATGTGTTCTATCACCAGCTGTTAAAACGAGGTGGGGCAGTGTTCTTTATCTCTTCCCTGACACATCCCTGATAACTCCCTCCGGAAGGGTATCTTCTGTTAATGGACCATCAAGCCTTACTGCATGACTCATAAAATTACATCATCCCATTGTGAGATGCTCTGCCCAGGGGGAGGAAACAAGCATTCTACCTGGATATAATCTGAGGTTTGGAACACCACAGTAAGCCCTTACCTACTGGATTCCCAGAGGACAAGAGCTACATAACCACCACTGGACCTTCAGAGGAACACCAGACCCTTCTACAGGGTCAGCTCTTTGACAGAACCATTTCTATCACTTCAAAGAGGGTGCAGCCACCCCTTAATGGGACTGTGACTGCCACCACTCTGCCCGGCAGGGTGTCAGGTCCTATCCTGACTCTGTCAGGTTAAGCCAGTGTTTCTGTATTATTGCCTTGTTATATATACTAGTAAAGAACTGCTATTCCTATTTCTTATATCTTTGCCTGAAAGCCCCTTAATTTCAAAATTATAATAATTTGGAGGGAAGTCAGTTACCTTGCTAAATCAAAGTACACTGGGATATGTGTATAATAATTAATGCAAGATGGGGACAGACTTTGTTAGAGTCATGGGGAAAGCCATGTGTTTCCCCTGCTGGTCCCTTTGGTCTCCATGTGCAGAGAAATGGCCTTACTTCTTAAGCTATAAAGCATCTACATTTGCAGGGCAAGGAAATAGATTTGCTGAAACAGATTAATAAACTAAAAGTAATCATAAAAAAATGGGAAAGAGCATCGATTTGTTTTCATTCAATAATGAAAAGTAATCCAGGTGGATTTGGTGCATTAAGATGTGCAGGATGCAATCGTGTGTGGTACTTTCCAGTTCTCTCTTTCCTCTTTGGTCAATCCTGTTGGCAGAGTCTTGCTTTGACACTTGGTTACAACCTCCAAGGAGCACTTCTAGCAGCAAGATCTGACAGTCTGGCAAGGTTATTCCTGTTTGTTTTTTCCCAGTCTCTTCCAGTAGCATTCTCTTAAGATAGCAAAGTACGCCCAAAATGTAGATTCGTTCTCAGCCTGTGGTTCCTGCCTGCTAAAGCCACAAACTGTGTAAAAAGCCCCACCCCATGCTGACATCTCTGCTTGGGGTGGTTGTTCAGGGCCTGGTTGGATGAGGCTTTGAGCACCCTGGTCCAGTGGAGGATGTTCCTGTCCATGGCAGGGGGTTGGAACTAGTTGACCTTAAGTTCCTTTCCAACCCAGACCATTCTATGGTTCCGTTATTCTGTGTATGGAAGTTCAGTGGAAAATGCTGCTGCTGATCCCTCCAAATTTGGAGGGTCTTAGCAGATTCCTCCTCAAGAGCTGAGAGTTGTGAAGTGAGACAAAGA
The DNA here is from genome assembly GCF_017639235.1 of Corvus kubaryi. Classification (NCBI taxonomy): domain Eukaryota; kingdom Metazoa; phylum Chordata; class Aves; order Passeriformes; family Corvidae; genus Corvus; species Corvus kubaryi. Next base: position 32,188,200 of record NW_024582054.1, read on the forward strand.
ACCAGAGTTCCATGAGCTCTGCCTTCCCTTCCTCTCCAGTGGGGTAACACTGCCCACCTGGGAGGTTTCATTGCTCAGCTGTGCAAATGGTGATTCGTTGTCCCTGCTGCTGGCTCCAGGTTTGGAAAGTGAGCCCAGCATTATCTTTTTTCCCCCCCCCCCCCCCCCGCCCCCAATCAACAGATACCCTTAAAATACGTTCAGATTGAGCAGCATTAGGTGTCCCAATCTTTCTGGCTGTAACAATGAAATACTGACAAATGGCTGTGCTGTCTGATTGCTTCAGATATAAGGGAAGAAGAGTTCAGTAAATCAAGCAGAGACTTTCGATTTAATGCAATCTCTTGAATTACAGTTTTGGTCTCACCTGCTGGGTTTGTCAATGCCCAAGAGAAGATTCATGCTGCTCTGTTGTACCAGATACAAATAATTCAGAGCTCTTTTTGCATGTGAGGAAAAACAGTCTTCCATCAAATTTTGGTTGCAGGTCACCTGCTAGACTTCTGCATAGTATAATGTGAATCTTGTTCTGAAATGAATTGGAATTGAGACATAACATGTGTCTTTCAACATAAAGAAATCTTTTTAAGTGATGAACATCAAAACGAGGAGTGGTTTGGAGCCAGTCACCTCGGTGGCTTCTTCTCCAAGGACAGGCAGTCAACAAACAAACACTTCCTGAAAATAAAACCTCTTCAAGCTGTGGACCTGAAAAATCAGAAATGCCTTTTTGAATATTTCGCCCCAAAGGTAGTGATTGGCTTAACCTCGTGGAGGCTGGGACTAATTTTCAGATGACAAATGAAGGTGTAACTTGCAAGAGTAACTCGTGTGTTGTTTACTAAGTCTTATGAAGTATGTGATGTTATTCTTGTTTGACCAGTAGGAGAGGTAGCTCTTGGAGTTTTGAAATAAGTGGAACAAAGTCATGCAGGGAGTTGTGTGGCTGCTAGATCATTATTTTCTCCATTAAAAAGTAAATACGTGAAGGTGAACGGCTTTTTAAAGGTCTGAAAACATCCGGTAGGCTCTAGAAAGCTCTTTACAAAGTAACGCTCATCAAAAATTGAGGAGAGGCAACACAGTGCGTAGCTTGCTTCTCATCATGTAGGTCTTAATTTTTCAAAGTGGGTTTGTGGGTCTGTTGTCACAGAGTGCGGGTTGTTTACTGCATTGATTGGATTTGTAGGACTTCATGGTCAATTGGAATGTAAACTTGGGTGTCCCCCTTGAGTCAGAGTTCTCTCATACTGGACAGAAAAGAAAGGGAAGAGCATCTTGAGAAAGGTCATCTGGAGGGGTTCAGCTGCTGATTTGGTCGCTTGTCTACTTGGTGGGTAAAAAGTAACCTTGCAGGCTCTAAATAGGCTGAGAGATGATTTTTTTTCTGTATAATTCCATATTTTATACATCGATCTTTGTTAGACTTGGTGAACCCAATGCAGCTTTAAGTGATTGTATGAACTCTGACAAGAGTCCTATCTCAATTCTTGAGTCTTGGATACAGCCCTTGCTTTGGAATATACTTTCAAGTAGTAGTTGGGTTTGATGTTCTTTGCTCAGAGTGTACTGGAATGGCTCATGTTGCAACAAACGGTATCTCCCTTTGGGATTTCTACCACAGTTGCTTCACATGTGGCACCTTACACATGGGGTTTGTGTCTATTTTTGTATTCTTTTCAATATGAAATAGTTGGGATTAGCATATTAAATCCTTCCAAGTCGTGGCAAGGTCAGTGGCTGCTCTGGGTACGGGCACATTCCACAAGTTTAGGTGAGATGGTCACCAGTTGAAGTAGCAGCTGCAAAACAAGCAGTGGGTGATCTCAGCTGGCTGTGAACACACATTTATGCTTTCCAAAATGGCCTGTCATCCTCACTTTCTGCTGGAGAAGAAGACTCTCTTGTGCTGCTCATGTGTTGACCTCTTACAGAGACATCTTTGGTAAATTTGGGAGTCCATGCATGATCGATCACCAGTCACACTGATGGATTCCAGCACTGCACTCCTTGCTGTTGTTTTCCTGATTCTTAATTCAGCCCTTCAAGCTCTTGCTCATTAAATATGGTGTCCTACTCACTGGAAAATTTTTCATCTGGTACTACTGGTATTTCTGGGACCTGGGTCTTCTCTGCTGCCTCGTGCCTCTGTTCAGCCTCCATGTGAAATGTCTCATCTTGGAGTTGTCTGCATGTAGCAGAGGAAGAGAAAGCAACTTCTCTGAAGATGTGGAGATTCTGATTTGGTGTCTGTAAAGGCTTAAAATCGGCATCTTCAATCCTGTAGCAGAAATCTTCATCCAAAAGACCTGTGAGTGACCATGGCTTCATCCCATCCAAGAGTCTCAAGGATCATTCTGGAGTGTGGAAAGAGGAAGCTCTCCTCTAGAGAGGCTCCCAGCCCTGAGGGAGGCAGTGGTTCCTCGGCCCTCCTTCCCAGCCTAAGGGGGAATGGTGACCTCTCCTTTGGCCTGATTCAGTGTCAGTGCTCAGGAAGGGGCCCACGTGAGTACAAATTCCTTTGACTGTGTAGACCCTATGGACGGAGCCATGGGGCTGAGAATACACTGCAGCATGGGGCTCTCATTTCTTCAGGGGGAAGACTGGTTTTCGTGCAGCACCTTTTTAACTATAAGGGGGGAGAGAGTTAAGTATTTATTTACTCACTTATTTGCTTTATCCTGAGCAGAGCTGAAACCTGCATTTTTGCTGTGCGCTTCCTTTTGTATGCATTTCACTGCCAGCCTGTTTGAAAGCCCCGCGTTCCTCCAGGGACTTTCCAGCCAAAACTGATGCAAACTCTTTCTTCTCAGGTGCCTCACGATCATCTGTCATCCAATGCAAGCCAGGAGGCAACTGCCCCAGCAGACACAGAGGCATGACTAGGCAGCTCTCCCCTCTATCTGTTGCTGAAGATTCTGCTGCTCCCATTCTTGAGCTGCAGAATCGAAGTCCCTCGGGAATCTGTCGGCACAGCAGAGTCGAGAGGCAGAGCAGATCAGGTAGGAACCACAGCCGCACTCCTGGCGCCACCGCGTGCCTGCCAGAGGCCTCTTCCCTGTGTCTCCGGAGAGATGGGGCAGGGCCCGAGCATGCTGACGTTTGGTTTGCGGTGCTGCGAGCAGCAGATTCTTGTGCAGGTCCTTCCCGAGCCCGGGCGTGAGGCAGGAAGGCGGCACGGACGGGAGGAGAAGCCTGGGATTGGCAGGTACATGACGTGCGTTAGGTACCCGGCACGGCGTGAGGCACGGAAGATCCTCAGAGATGGTTAGCCCTAGCACACGGTTAGATTTCACAGAGTGGTTGTGTCTCCTCAGCTTCAGCCTGGCCACAGACCAGGGCCCTTAAGAGTTCCTTCTCAAAGACAGTGACAACCTCGGCTCGCACCGCGGATGGTCTGGTGAAGAGGAAGAGAAGGAGCAGCAGGTGGAAGGATTTCTAGGGAAGACCATCACAGTTCAGAGCATCGGTCAGCTGCACGTCAGGGCTTCCATCACCCACTTCACTGCAGGAGTTTAGCTCAAATGAACCTGTAGGTGTGGTGAACGCTGAGCTCCTCACCATGGTGTCCATCTATGGCTGCAGGGATGGGATGGTAGCAGTTACAATGTGCAGCCACAGGCCTGTGAGTCTGCTAAGCCACACTGTTGAGGAGGACAGACTTTAAATGAGTGAAGTAATTTAACTGTCCAGGTTTTTTGGAAGGAAATAATTTAATTGCCCAAGTTCTTTGGAAGACTGCTTGTGTAGATACTGTGAGCAAAAAGGGGAGGAAGAACAGGATCTCCCTTGCACACTGGATTTGGGGGAGCTGAACCTTCCTCTTGTCACTTCACCACCAATGGCAGCAAGAGCCCTTCTCATGTTGGAAAACAGAGTGATCTCATACTCCAGGAGTACTCTCTTGATGGAAAGCCTCAGAGGGGAGTATTGGAGGTGATCATTGCTGCAAGGAGTGGATGCAACATCTTGCAGTTAAGATCATAGCTAAGATACCAGAAAACCAAATCTCATTTTCCCAGATATCAGGCTGACATAACTGTGCTTGCTGGCACTAAGGTACATCCAAAATCACAACCCATCTTCTCCAAGAAAGGGCTCTAGGCCACTTGAGTAGTTCCTGGACATCATACTCTTCTAAACATTTACTTTGCATTTATTAATTTCCCTTTTTATCCTGATCTTCCCTTCCTCATCAGAGAAGTCTAACTAGGACTTACCCAATAGGTAAACAAATAAAAGAATATAATTTTCTAGGGTGTAGTTGCCAAATAGCCAGAAGAGTTCCAATGAAAAGCTGTAGGTTTTGATTTTCTTCATCTCACTCTTCTGAAAACTGCAAGAGAAAGGCTTTTCTGTGACCATCTTGTCAGTAAGAATTGCACTGTGGACCAAAGGACCATGCCAGGGGTGTTTCTGCTCACTGCTTTCCACTCAGATGGCCAGTGCCATCTCCTCGTGTCACCCGCTGTGTGATCTGCATTCTTACCTGTCCTTTCATCCTTGCTGAGTCCTCAGCTTGTTTCTGTGCTCTTCCCAGGATAAGTCTTTTGGTTTGTTCCAATCCCATCTAAAAGCAGACCCCAGAAGCAGACCCTGCTAGCTTGCCAATTGTAGAATGCTGTTTCCCAGCTACTTTGGCTATTAGTTTGTTTTCTCCTCATTATCGTTTGGTGTCTAAACACAAGTGCTTGCTCCAGCCCCAGCTTCATGACTTGGAAATCCCTAAACCTCTTTAATAGGAACCATGTGCCTGCTCACCCTGTGCCTTCTAGTTCAAGCCCTGTCATTATTTTGAAAGATATTTCTTATCTTGGCCTTTTGATTCTTTGGCCGGGAACTAGGTGTGCATGTCCCATGGATTTTGAAAGCAGCTGTCAAGCTACTCTGTCACTGGGATCAATCACAATTTCACTTAAGTTAATTGCAGATACCTGGTCTAGAGTTAAGTGCCTCCAGTGAGCTTAGATGTAGATAGAGACAGATATATGGGGATGGAATGAGCTCCCCTCTCACCATGCCTTTCCATTATCATTAAATATAAAGGGCCCCCAGACAACATGTTTATCCTGAATACTCAGTTGTTTGCTAACTACATCACATGGGGTGAATTCCTGCTGATTAAACACTTAGAGCAACTCCTCACTGTACATTTATTTCTAAAAACTTACTCAGGACTTTAAATGCAAGGTAGGTCTTGCAACAAGAGTGTGTTTCTGTGCCTTTCACTTGCACTCAGACCTGGGACTGTAACATCCAAGTCAGATGCTGATGGTAGTGTCATGCATAGTGACACCAATTGCATCATTATTTTGTAATTGAAAAATAGAAAGTATGGCTAAAAGTGCTTTATTCTTCTATCATTGTGTGATTATTTTAAGTGGTAGCTGAAAAGGACTAATTGCATGGTAGTTTTACTTAGCAGGAAGACCTGCAAGTCGATGCTACTATAATATATTCTTTTTAAGCCATTCTAACTTGCAAATAAACTGTAATTTACCTTTCAATAGATGTCAGTCATTATTAGTACCATAAAAATATCTATTTTCTCTCAGCAGCCAAGGAGAATGCTAAAAGGATGCTTGCCTTTTCAGACCCGTGGCTGATTATCCTCTGCATGTTTTTAATAAACCTGTAATTTTATTTAAATTCTTGATTCACCACTAAACAATGGAGCCACCGAATGCAGATTATTTTTAGGAAAAAACCACATCACACAATTACAACTACAAAAAGCTCCCTGTCCTAGTTAGGAGAATTCTTGACTGCAAATGCACTCCCTGCTATGATAAATCTTTTTTTATGTGTAATGTTGGTTTACAGTAATAGCTTGGAACCCTAGTCTGACATTTCTTTTTGGCTGTAGCAAAAGCATTAATGTAAAAGGAAACTAAGGCTGAGTGTGAAAGGATACCTCTGTCACATAAAAGCTGAATATTGGACAGTGCATCTATCACTCAGTGCATCTATAACTTCCCTCAAAATCGTATTATTTCTTCTATATATCACATCATGTATTCATGTGACTGATAATTGATAGGAGAATGGCCTTCAGGCCATGATTTTTAGAAGAGTTTTCCCTGTTTCTTCTACCAAACTGATGTGATGTGGTCAAACAGGGTGAATGGTTGGAGCTCAGTGCTGCCCCAGGAGCTCCCAGGACAGCAGTGTTAGTGCTCCTTGTTTTCAGCTGGGATCTAGCAAACCAAAACAGGGATCATGGGTTGCATCTCTGGGAGATGGGTCTGGAGAGCAAGTCACCAGTCAGTGAGATTAAATTCTCCCCACCTATGGTAGGAAATCTGCACTTGGGTCTGAAAACCACTGTGCTAAAATGGGAAATGCCAACTCTCCGGTCGCTCCTTGTTTATGTGCAGAGGTTTATTTCTAGGCGTGCCAAGCTTCACTTCTGTCCAGCTTCCTTTGTTAACTTCAAAAATGTAAGTACACCAACCTGACTGCAAAAAGCCTTTCTCTGCTTGGGTACATAGGACCACCAAACTGTTTCTTTTTTTCCCCATCCCAGCTTGCAAATAAAAAAGTGATTCTGGAGTTAAAAGTCTTGAGGAATAAGAACTTGTTCCTGTCTCCAGACCTACAGGCTCAGGGAGCTCTTCTGTTGCTTACATGCACAGTAATTGACTCTATAACGTTGTTGGTTCCAAGGGATGTATTTTTATTCTGGAGGTTTGCTGGCAGAGGGAATGAAGGGCTGATGAAGCAAATAGTGACAACAGCTTATTTGTAATACTGTTACCTCAGCCCTCGGTGTTGTGTTTGTGTTTGGTTCTGCCTCCTTGAAGTGACAGAGATGGTATTATTAATACTTTTGTGCAGGATTTCAGTATTTATGAGACATAGAGGAGTTATAGGGAGAAGGCAAGGGATGATTTGTGACTTGGACCAGAAGGGGAGGTTTTGCCAAGCGTTGTTTTGAATGCATTCATTACATGTACAACTCTCTATTCTTCCTTTTTTTGTTTTTCAGGAGAAGAAGGAACACAAACGCACACAGAGAGCAGCAGTCAAGAGGCTGACAGCCAGACACGATGCCAGTCTTGCACATCCACATTTCTCAAGCTAATCTGGAGATTCCTGATCATTTTGTCCGTCTCTTCCTCCTGGGTTGGGACCACGCAGTTTGTCAAAATCACGTTTGAGACCTTTGACTGTCCCTTTTTCATGACTTGGTTCTCAACAAACTGGAACATTATGATTTTTCCAATTTATTATTCCGGGCACCTTGCAACTGCGCAGGAAAAGCAGTCTCCAATCAAAAAATTCAGGTAGGCTTTAGCGTGGCAGTATCCCTTTAAACAGCCTAATTCCTGAGGGCTGAGCTCAGATCACTGCTGTGCTCAGTTCCACCCGTGGTGTCAGGAGGCAGAATAAAGGTCATGCTGCAGAAAACCTCATTCATAAATAGCTCACAGGAGGCTGACAGAGGAGTGATGTGTGCTGAATAAAGGGATACTTGATTGTTAAAGGGTTTTTTTGATGAGTTGAAAAGGTCAATAATCTGCTTATAATCTTGCTGTTTTATTGTCTAATATCTCTATATTTTGTGTTCTTGCCTGGATCAAGCCACTGATTAATCTGTCCCGGTCCATTTATGATAGAATAGCAGTGTTGGGTGCAACCAAACCAACTCCTAGCTGAGAAGAAAGATGCTCAGAGTTGAGGAGGTGATTTCCATGTGGAAGATCATGGCTTGCTCTCTATGCTGAGCAAGTATAGCAGGATGCAAACTGCCCTTTCATCCTGCTGGAAATTTATAAATCCCTCTTCAGTAGCTCTGGGAAATCAGAGAAATACAGGGTTAAGGGAGAGCCCAAAGAAATCATCCAGTCTGACCACCAGGACCAGGCTGGCTTAGCTTCCCCTTAGCCAGTTCTGAAGAAAACCACATCTAATCTGTCTCTGGGGCTTGGAAGTACCTCACATTCTGTGACATTTCACAGTTCCTCCTCCACTTTTATTTTTCCACTGATCTGACAGTGATATGGGAGCTGCTTTAAAGGACGGGACAAAACTCAGCTCACCAAGAGATACCACACCTTGCCCAGGAAGGGAGGGGGTTCATGGGGTCATTTTGAGCTGGGACCCAATTCTGTTGTTCCAGTGCAGGCTTGCTGTGAAAACAACCTGACTCCAGCAGAATTGTCTGTTCCACCAGGAATCAGCCAGCGTGGGACCCGTCCCTGGCTCCTGCTGTCACTGAGCACACAGGGAGTCCCATTTGTGACTGTCAGGGTGGAGTGTAGCAGGGCCAAACTCTTCCCTCAGCTGCTTTTTGCCAGGATCTGGGATGTAATTTGGCCCTACATTATCATTTCTGTCAAATCAGTGTGACTGAAATTGAACAGTTGCACTTAATTAAGTGCTTCTCTGCAAACCCTGGTGCTTTGTCTTTTAATGATGCTTCATTTAGATTTCTGCTGGAGTGTTTGTGAGAACATTAACCATGTCAGCTTGGCTTCTGCATGTGGGGTGAAGTAATAACAATGGCACAGCAAATAAGGAAGAAGGTGAGAAGAAATATCCCTGCAGATAAATCCCCTGCTGTTGGTTCATTGATTATATTTCTATCAGAGTGAAATTTTGGGGCAAAACATTTGGGGCAACGCATAAAAAAACCCCTGTGCTTGAATGGTTGATATATTTCCCCATTTCTGTTAAGAATTCAGCTTTGGAAGTTGAGGACAGTCTTAAATGCCCACAGGAATTTCTGCAGTGGGTCTGTGAATGTGTTGAGTCGGGACACCAGTGTTGGAGCTGATGGGAATCTTCCCAGAGTATTTCTTATTCCAGATATGTCAGGAACTCACATCCCGAGGAGGAAGTAACTGCTGGTAAATGATGATTTCTTCATGGGGACCAACTGCTTGGTCTGTGCTGTGTTACAGCTTGACTGTCCAGACTCTTTCAGTTGGGATATGGAATGGACATCTCCTCAGGATGAGCTTTGGATTTTTTTGGTGACTTAAAGAATTGAAAAGCATCATTTGTAGTTTTAAATTATAGACAGACTTAATTTGGAAAGGATCTCTGGAGAGCATTTCACCCAGCCTTCTCCCCAGAATAGGGGCGTTTTCAAACCTGCATTGATTGTTTGTGTATTTTCTTGCTTTGCATTCTTGATACTGTTCTATTACAAAGCTTTTTATTACATTTTGTAAGATCTCTTGCTGCTTCGTTTGCCTGTTTTATTCCTGTGCAGTGGCTAATTCTTGTCAATAAACCCATTTGTACCAGTTCCAGGCTTGCCTCAGAGACCAGAGGTGATTTGTCTTTATGTTTCTGGAGGATGTAGTTACTCTCTAGGAGCTTTAAAGACCTAAGACGTTTTGTCCAGCAGATATTCCCAGTGGATCTGAACAAACAGTGTCTGTGACACCTTGGCAGAGATCAGTGATCCTGTGGGTGACTTGCAGAGTGCTGCCCCAGGGTGGCAAAACTGTAGAGAGCCACTGCTCCTTTAATAAATCCCACTTGGAAGGACAGGAGTCTCAATCCTCAACTTCAGATTGGCTTTCTGAAAAGTTTAGGCTGCTCCATACCTAAAGGAGCTGCAAGAGAGATGGATTTTTGACAAGGACATGGCAGGGAAATGGCTTCAGACTGAGAGAGGGCAGGTTTAGATTAATTATTAGAAAATAAATTCTAGACTGTGAGCGTGGTGAGGCCCTGGCACAGGTTGCCCACAGAAGCTGTGGCTGCTCCATCCCTGGAAGTGTTCCAGGCCAGCTTGGATGGGGTTTGGAGCAACCTGGGATAGTGGGAGGTGTCCCTGCCCATGGCAGGGGGGTACAACTGGGTGGTCTTTAAGGTCTCTTTCAACCCAAACCACTCTAGCATTCTATTATTATAATTCTTGAGATTATAAGTTGTGTATTTCTTACCTTTCACCCTTTACCTTAGAGATTCAGTCTTGTGGTCTGAGAAAATAATTCATGGTTATGAACTCTGTGCTGCGTTTAGGTGAAGGGTCTTGGTTGTTTTCAGGCAGGGGACATGGCTCTTGGTATCCCCTCAGCACTGTAAATAAAAAGTGTGTCCTGCATAAAGAGCTTGAAACTCCTTCCACTAGTGCTGGGTAAGATGATCTGAAGCTCAGGAAGCTCAGCAGTAGGAAATCGAACCCTGCCAGCGTTTACCACAGCAGAAGACACTGCACAGACCTCATTTAGGGTCCTCATGCAGTTGTGGTGTGGAGTAGCTGGGTGACATTTTCAATGTCGATGCATTTTGCCTCCCCATCTGGCGTCTTGGCTTCTCAGGGACAAACACTGTGACACTGAGCAGCTTCCTGCCAGGATGTACCCACGGTGTCAGAGCTGAGATTGGTGCTGCAGGCTCTTCCCAGCCTCGAGCCACTGGCCAGGGAAGGTGTTGGTAGGTGCAGGTTTAATGTGAACTAAACACACCAGGCAGAGTTGGATTTCTTGGAGAACAAGAAGTGAGCAGAAGTGCAGGCTGAGCCATAAGTAGCTGGTATTGTACATGAAACTTGTCACTGCAGGTTTCTCACCCACAAACCTCTCCCTCTGTGTTGCAGCAGTAGCTCAGTCCAGCTCCTCCAGCCACTTGTGGAATAAACTGCAAATCCAGACTTTGACTGCAAAGGGCTTTTCAGAGGAGACATGAGGAACACCATCAGCACAAAGCTAGGCTTCCCATGGGCCATTCCTGTGGGACACAGCATTCCTTGGTGCTGCCCCCTGAGCCAGGCACTGCTTATGTGAGAGTTTCACGCAGAATTCACTTTCCTTTTGCTCCAGCTCTCCACCAGACAAATAGAGCTGGTCAGGCTCTTTCTGACAGTTCAGATTCCGTCAGTCCTGGGAACACAACTCACCAGTGTGCTTAACCACACTCACTTTGGTGCCTGTCCCCTGCAGTGGAGCTGGGAGGCATTTTATGGCTGCAGATGCCGTCATTCAGGCAGAAGCACTGAATGACTTGTGCTCACAGAAGGTGCTGCTGTGCTGTTTGCTGCCCTAATGTCACTGTGGCCTTGCCAAGTTCTAATCCAGGTGATGTCACTGCATTCTCTGTGTTCCTGTACCCCAGGTCTCTGCCTGTTTGCTGTTTTGTTCTGTGAGCTGCTTATAACCAGCTGCTGGATTTCACTCCAGAGGCTGCTGTGTGTCAGGGGGGAACAAACCCGTTCCTGTGCAGGGCCTGGCATCAGAACAACTGAGAGGGCACACAAGCTATTTAGTGGGTGCCAGAGGCAAAGCTACATGACTGCCTGAGGTGCTGTAATTCCTGAGAGCATGGCATGCTGCCCAGAGCTGATGGCTGAGGGCTACCTGCAAGTAAAAGGAGTTACTTGTGTTAGAGAGCAGGTTTTAAATAGACTTCTTGTGCATTTGGAAATAGTTTTTGTCATAGTTTCAGGGTCAGCTGCCCTTAGCTACGTCTGTGCCTCTAAGTCAGCAGCCTGCAACATTATTTGTGTGGGGAGGCTTCCAGGGAGCCCTCTCTCCTGAGCCCAGGGTTTTAATCACTGTCATGTCTGATGACTCCTGCAAGTTTAATTTTAGTTGCATGTCAAAGAGGCTGAGTTAACCACTGAGCCACCATCCCTCACAAAGCCTCAGGCAATCTGCTGTAGCCTTGACTGGGAAAATAAAGTATTCTCCCCATCTCCTCATTGACTGAGCATTATTCATGGAGCTCTCCTAGGCACAGGGGTGAATTCATCAAGTCTCTGCCTCACTCAGCACGACCCTATCAGAGACTTTGCTATATTTTCTTCACTGAGAGTTGAGGAACCACCACCGCCTGTTTTTTCTGGTCACTGCTGTGTGATGGAGGCCCTTCCACCTGCTTAAAACAGCCCATTGCCTGGGGCCTGTGAAGCATTTCCAGATTCTTTTCCTAGCTGTGCATCTCTGCTCATCCCTCCCACTGCCTCTGGGAACTCAGAGATAAGTGCCATTGCTGGGGCAGCCACAGCTGCCTCTCCCAAATCACTGACCAGACGCCCAGAGCCTGACCCAGAATAATGTAATAACCACTGAGCCTTCCTCCTTCGAGGATTCACCCTGTCAGGGCACTTGGATCCATCCTCCTGGCTCTTCTCTGGGTTTGTCTGTGTGCAGACATCCCAGAGATCCGCAGGACAGCAAAACCTGGCCGGTTCTGGCATCCGGGTCCAGCTGTGCCCCGCATTTCTGGAGGCAGCCCAGGCACCTTTCTGCCTTGTTTTAACACAGCACAGGCTTCTTTCCTCTAAAATCTTGACAGTTCCTGAGGCAGGCTGGATTTATCATGATCCAGTCATGCCCCAGAAGTGATGGCAGAATTCCCACCACACAGGTCTGGAGTTCACAGTGCAGGTCTGTTCTTGTCAGGACATGGGGCATGCTGGCTCTGGTGTTGTGGAATGGTGACACAGCCATGGTGCACCCACCTGTCTTGAGGTGAGATGTGGTCTGAGCCCAGAATCACCCTCTGCATCCACCTGAGTCTCAAGGGGAAGCATCTTTTATAGGTAAACTGCTGTATCTGTGTGCCAGGAAACACTGAAGAGCCACCTGTGGGTCCTTTCTCAAACAGGGAAACTCGTCACCTCTAACTCCTGTTGAAATCAGAGTTACAAAAGTCTTCAAAGTTAGGCACTGAGTTATTTGCTTCACCAAGTGCTGGCTTTGTATCTCAGACAAATGATGCACACAAGTAGCTGGGGTTTTTTTATATTTTAAACGTTTTTATCCTGATCTTTGGTGAACAGGACTCCTGAGAACGTTGAGGTCAACTAGAGTGAAGGAGGTAATTAGCAGATCCACCAGCCTGAGTGTTAACTCACTGGATGCCCTGGAACAGAGTTTGAGAATGGAATTTATTATTACCAGGAACGACTGCTTTGTACCCCAGGCTGTCCTGGTGGCAGCAGGAGAAGAGTGGTTATTAAGTAGAATCATAGAATCATTTAGGTTAAGATGTAGCTGATCTCAGTTATTACACAGATGTTACTATTCTACTTTCCTCAAAATGAGAGTGATGGTTTCCAATCTTAACAGTGAAAAGCTGCAATGTTTTTAACAGCAAAATTCCCAGGAGATAGTAAAAATGGTTAAGGGGCCCTGAAAATGATTTCGTCTTCCAAATCAAGGTATTTAGCATACCACCCCCAGCACCCTCAAATAACAAATACTTTTGATTTCACATTGCAGTGCAATCTTTGAAGTTGCTAATTAGTTCTACATAGTGGGTGCTTCAGCAGTCTTCCAAACACAGCCGTGTTTGGCTGTGAGCACTTTGGAGCCCCAGAGCCTCTGGGCATTTGGATGATTCCCTCCATGTCCCTTTCCTTGGAATGATGTGCTGCAGGTTGAGGGTGCCTTGGTTCACTCCACTGCTCTTCAGGGTCACTTGTGAGACCTCCCATGTTTTGAGCAGTGTCAGAGAGCCTGCCATGCCAAGAAGTGAAGCACACTGGGAATATCTTCAGGAATACCTTCAGCCAAGGGTGCAGATAGTGGAGTTGCTAAAAAAACATCCTTCCCAGATTCCTGGGAAAGGCAGAGATTCCTGAAATCCTAAGCAGGCAGCTCACTTGAGCTGTGTGCGACACAGTGTTTGGGAAGTTGGAGGTTTTCTTTGGAATTTAATCCTCAAGGAAATACCTCCTAGAAAACACAGATTTTCACTGTATAATAAAATGAAACTGTTAAATACTTTTCCCTCCCTTTCCTGTCTTCCTCACACACTCCTGTTTGCCTGGCTCACTCCCACTGCCTGGTGGCTCCCTTCCCCACCACGCTGATGTATCTGGCAGTCCTTTTGAGTATCTTTAGGCAGTTCTTAAAGCTTCCTTGGCCATACATAAAAATGTATTTCAGTAGGAATGAAAACAGGGCTTGGAGCAATCCAAAAAAAGAAAATTGGCAAGCTGCAGAGAAAAAATGATGATTCTAATCCTTGTGCTCATGGCCTTGAAGGCAGAGTCTGGGAGCTGTCGGAGCATTATAGATAACCTTCATTTCTGTGTGTGAGTTCCTGGGATTATTGTTGCCCAGAGTGTGATTATTCCAGGTAAGTTACTTCTTTTCTTCTTTCGAAATTGCTCTTTTAAGAAGATTGTAGGTTGTTTTCCCTATGTAAATTAAATAATGGATTCTCTTGGGCGTGTGGAGTAGTTAGGGAAAGCACAGGAACGCGATAAAAGCCTAATGAATGTTTGTTGTGCTGGAGTGAATGCTAAGGAAAACCCTGGCTGAGACTGAAACTCTTTTCTTTTCGTAGGGAATGCAGTCGGATTTTTGGTGAAGATGGTCTGACGCTGAAACTCTTTCTTAAAAGGACTGCTCCCTTTTCTATTCTGTGGACTTTGACTAACTACCTGTATTTACTGGCTTTAAAGAAGCTCACAGCCACAGACGTCTCTGCCCTGTTCTGTTGTAACAAAGCTTTTGTCTTCTTGCTTTCTTGGATTGTGCTCAAAGACAGGTTCATGGGAGCAAGGGTAATGAACGTGCCTCGTTTTCCTCTCTCTCATGTTTTCATAATTGCACCTAAACCCATCAGCCATGGTGCTGCCATAGCACTGCTGCACTGGGGTGTAGATACACCATGAAAACGTTTCTCATTTAGTTTTATAATGCAGGCCTAAACCTCAGGATCAGTTAGAGACCTCAGAACTTCAGAGGGAATTCAGTGTGGGGATTTCAAGGAGCTATTACAGCCAAGTGTAACTTCATGAATTACAACAGAAGAACTTCCAGTTTCCTATAAACCTATTCTGTCTTGGTTTACTGTGCTGAAGTTTAGTTCATTTTCTTTTAAACTTAGTGATGAATGCTTAGGTTCTAACCAAAGTGGTTTTATTCCTTGTTTGGGTAGACAGACAGGTTTTATTCCTTGTTTTCAATGTGTGATGTATTTTTCTTGTGCTACTCTGTCACTTTTCACACACACATTTACATGTGCATGGCCAAAACTGCTTTAAAAGGAACAAAGCTGTTTTGTATGAAGGTGTATTTTGCACTGAAGTGTTACAGGACTCGCTGCCAGTAAAATGGACCCTGCAGAAATTTAAAACAGAACTCAAAATGATGTGCCCCTGGATCTGGGGAAAGCAAACTTGTTCCCTGTAGTTTTCCATACGCAAATCTCCCAACATGCAGCAATTTAAACTGTTGGCTTCACACCTTGGATGAGGAGTAGTGAGGATTTCTGCCAGTTCTTTGATGCAAATTCCCCCCTGAAATGGCTCAAGGTCGTGTTGGGCACAATCCTGACTGAATTATTGAGAGCCTTGAACCTTCATTAGGGGCAGGTTGGGGCCAGGTGTAATGGGTGTGACCAGAAGGGACCACCAGCAGCTGGATTTAAGTTCCATGGAAAGCGTGGAAGTGAACCAGTGCTTGAAGGTAAAGCCAGACACCTGTGTGCCTATTTCATACACAGCTGAAAACACAGAAACATCAGGTGAATGGGACCCACGCTCAGCCCACTGACTCACTCAAAGAATAAACAGGGTTTAAAAACCTCAGTTCTCCTCTACAGAAGTAACAGGAACAACTACCCCCCTCTGCCCCTTGATCATCTCAGGTTCCAGCTGAAAAAATTGAAAATTTGGTACCCTTTAAGCTAATTTTTGTCTCAAAGCAACATCTTCCTGGGAGAGCAAGCATAGCTCTTGTATTCTCCTAGCCTGCTCTGTTGAAGAAATCTAGAAATAAAAGCTATTTTCAGTTATTATTTATTTTTCACTGACTAAAAAAAGGTTGCCATAAATATGCATTAGTATTAGTGCTGTAAACACTGTGGGGTTCACACAGGAAAAACCTGGCAGGAAAAGTGAGCAGCAAATCCTGCACGTAAACTGGATTTCGCTGCTCACTGGCAGAGCCTGCATGCCCATTGCTGGAGAGGTAATTCACAGCGTTTTCCAGCAGCTCTCCTGACAGAATAACACTTAATGATGTTAATAACCACGCAGGAGAGAGTTTGAGAGCTAAAATACGACAGAGCAGCACAAACCCAGCTTTTTGTGCTCTGAATGCCTCAGCTGCTCTCGCCCGCAGTGCCTCAGAGAGCAGCAGGAATTGGGTTATTTGGACAGTGAGGACATGAAAAGAAATACAGGTTTAATCCTATACCCTGAGCCATGTTTTTGCAGAAGCACTCTGCACCCAGGAGCTCAACCAGCTTTTCCAAGGAGCTCAGCTCCCAGCAGCTCTTCCAGAGCTCCGGAGCCGTCGGGCACATCGAGGTGGGGATGCTCCAGTGCCTGGGACAGCAGTGGCTCTGCAGCACATTCCCAGCTCCTTGTGTGCCCAGTGTGGCTGCAGCAGTCCCCAAACTGGCCATGGATGCCCACGGGCATGTGGGAGCTGCCTGACATCCCTCTGATCTCCTGGCACCACTCCTGCTCAGCTGCCAGCCGGGCTGCAAGGCTGGATTTTTAGGTGCCACATCTAAAGACAAGCCTGTGTTGCTGGCCACCCTGTGGAATGGCACAATCCCACCTGTGGGAGCAGTGAAAACTGCAGAAGGGTTCCCCACCAAGTTTCAGGTGCTTGTGGCTGCGTTTGAGGTACCCAGAGTGTGTGCTCTGCAGGGACAGCCACGTGCCCTCAGTGGTGAAGCTGTAGCACCCACACCATGAGAGAAAAACACCAGGGGAGGTTTAGGTTGGGTATTAGGAAAGATTTCTTTACAGAAATGGTGATCAGGCACTGGAACAGGCTGCCCAGGTAGAGTCACCAACCCTGGAAGTGTGCAGAAAATGTGTACATGTGATGCCTGGGGACATGGTTTAGTGGTGGATCTGGCAGTGTTAGGGTTGGACTCAATGAGGTCTTTTCCAACTTTAACGATCCTCTGGTTCTATTTATCCATAAAAGTAGTGCAGGCAGAGCTTAGGTACCTTGCAGTACCTCCTGCCCTGGGCAAGGACACACAGCACAGTCCCTGCCTGCACCCTGACCTTTGCTTGGACACTTCTGGACATCTCTCTCTCACATTAATAAAGTGCCTCTGTTACACGTTGGGAAGTCCTGACAGCTTTGGAACACAGCAAGCACAAATATTTAAAAGACTTTATGTATTTGAGTAGTTCTGCTGGCTTTTGCTGCTTAGATTTAGACACATGCTTATGTGTTTGCATATTTAAGCCCTTGGTTGGGCTTCATCTGTGGAGTTGAATCAAATTTTTTTAGGTAGTTTGGGGACATTTTTCTCCCCTGAAAATGTTGAATTTTGCCTGGAGAAAGTTCTCTTCCCATCCTTGAAGGTGTTCAAGGCAAAGTTGGATGGGGCTTGGAGCAACCTGGGATAGTGGAAGGTATCCCTGCCATGGCAGGGGTTTGGAACTGGATGATCTTTAAATTCCCTTCCAACCCAAACCATTCTGGGATTCTGGGATTCTCTACTACAGCACCTTGTTTTCTACTGTGCTCCAAATGTTAAAAAAGTTTCTGATAAACCATTGGTTGGTCTTGTTCTCTTTCAGGGAAAAAAATAAAAGAGGCAAGCTAATTTCATTCCATACCTAGGAGGCTCCAAAAGAAAGTTTCCACACTCTTCCATTAATTAAAAGCCTTGTTTAATGAGCTGACAGCCACCTTTGCTTCCCTGTGACCTTGCTGCTGCTTGTCAGCACAGAGCAGTGCCTAGATGTGAGCTCAGGTTTCTAAAGCCAGCACCTGAGGCAGGCTCAGGTCAGCTGTGCTGATGCCCTGGTATGTAGCGTGCAGGAGGAGCCTTGAGCATGAAATTTAAATAATGTTTTTGCTGTTTTCAGTTTCAGGTCTTACTTAGGTCTCAGGAGGTGTTGTTGCTCCACATGTGTCCATCATTTTAGTTGCTTCAGGGACAAAAAAGTGCTTGGCTTTATAAGTACTTGATTAAATTAGGAAACTGGCTCTCTAAAATTGGTGTAGACAGACTGGGAATGAGTTTTTCATGGCAGGAAGAAAGGGGATGATGGATCTACTCATTTTCACTGACACAAGGAAATGAGTGAGCAGTGAGTGCGCCAAGAGTTAAATCTCCATCCTTGCCCTTGGAAGAAGGGGATTACT
This sequence comes from Corvus kubaryi, assembly GCF_017639235.1. Classification (NCBI taxonomy): domain Eukaryota; kingdom Metazoa; phylum Chordata; class Aves; order Passeriformes; family Corvidae; genus Corvus; species Corvus kubaryi. The sequence goes on from NW_024582054.1 coordinate 32,206,241, forward strand.
ACATTGGGCTCTTCTGTTTTGCCTTCTGAGACAGACACACTGCTGGAAATACTCCAGCTGACAGCTGAAATCCTGAATTTCTGTGCCAGGCAGGACGTGTGGTGCAGCCTGAGGTGATCCAGCCAGGCAGTCTGGCAGGGCAGGGGGCGTTTCTGGGCACTGAGAGGAGAGGCTGTGGATGTCCGAGGGGTCCTGGCTGTCATTTGGCATTGCTTCGAGGCTGGGACTTCTGTGGTGTCTCCCAGGATGGCCCAACTGCTGGAATGTGTTATCCTGGGAAGGAGGAGGGGGAAACCTCCTGGTCCCCTTTTGCTAAAGCCCTCCCAGATCTCATCACACCACTGGGAGGTGCCTCCAGCCCACAGCATTGGGGGATCTGGATTTCAGCTGCCATTTCACGGTGAATTTGGAGCTATCAGTGATACCTTCAGGTTTAGGTGGCAGCTTTGTTCACCTGTATCTTGTAGCTGGGGTGTTCCACATGTAAGTAATGTGGGATATAGACTTGCAGTGGGGTTTGTGACTCTGCCTTTGGCACAGCCACTGCCGTGTGAGGGGGCACCTGTGTGCCTCAAGGACTGGTGAAATAGGGCTGATGGTGAGGGGAAAGGACTTAAAGCTGCGCCCAGGAAATGACTTTTCCTGGGAAGATGTTGGCCTGGATACCTAAGGGATTTAGGAGCACTGACATTTTTACCTGGAGTCTCAGATTAGCCCTGCCCTGGGAGTTAATTCTGGGTTCCCCATTGTCCCCTGTGTGGGAACACCTTCACCTGAGTCTGTCATGTGTCCCTGTCCGGTGTGTCCCTTGAAAAACAGTTTTACTCTACTGACTGGCTCCGCTGAAGTTATTTTGTGGGACTGTTTGTGCTTAATGCCTCAGTCTGGCTCACATCTGCTTGGGATTAGTATCAGTGGTTTTTCTGGGACTCTTGGTAAAACTGTGAGCTCTGAGAGTCAGGCTGCTCTGCAGGAGGGCACATGTTTGGATCAAGATGCCTTTGAAGTCTGTGGGCTGAAGCTTAGATTTATCTAGGACTAAATATTCCTTCAATGAAGTTCAGTGAAGTTCTCAAGAAGAGAAGCGCCCATGTCACGTTGGTGTTGGCTCAGGAGTTGTGCACTGGCTCAGGAGACGCCTTTTCCTCTGCACTCCATGGAAGTTGGGTTTCAGTGTCTTTGAAATTCACACTCCACATTTACCTGCTGAGGGCAATTAGGTGGAGAGGGGGAGTTTTTTAAAGAATAAAACACTTTGGGCTCTCCACCACTTCCTTAAGGTTCTTGGAGTCAAGACCCAGGATTTCAGATACTCTGTAGTTAATGATTCCTGTTCTTTTTCTTTGAAGCTCCTTAGATGCTTTCTCTGGGGTTTTCAAAAGAGACCAAAAACCTAAGCACAAAGGTAAAGGCTTCATGAAGAAATCTGGTCATGTCTGTCCAAAAAAAGATGGCAGGGCATGGCCAAAACATCTGGAAGAGCTCCCTGTGGTACCCTGCTATTCCAAAATACAGGGCTCATTCCCCTGGACTAAATTTCCAGGATGTTTGGCCATCTAATGTTTGCATTTCAAGTCAAATTGGTGGCATTGCTAAGTATTTCTCTTGTTGTGCAGCACAGTCTGTCTTAAAATTTCTTGATCTTGCAGTTGCCTCTCCAAGGTGGAGGTTCAGCTGACAAAGTACATAATAATGGATGTTCTGTCAGTAGGCCCCAGCAGAATTTGCAGTGATAGGTCCATTTCCTTATCAGTGCACACACTTTCATTATGCGTTACATCTCTCCCACGATCTTTCCCATTTAAGGGAAAACAAGAAAGCTCCAAGTCAGAGCCAGTGGGTAGTGACGCTGGTGAGGAGCCCCTCCCAGTGATGATCTCAGCTTTACATTGCTTTGCTTTGTCTGTGCAGATAGTGGCAGCAATAATGGCAATCACAGGAATTGTCATGATGGCATATGCTGATGGTTTCCAGGGTGATTCAATTATCGGGGTGGCCTACGCTGTGGGATCAGCCTCCACGTCTGCATTGTATAAGGTAGGTCACAACTGTTTCTTGGCACTCCTAAATTCATTACCACTGGCTGTTAAAAAGACACAAGTACAAGGAGAATCGCTGTGAAATCAATGTTTTATTCTGTTCGTCACTCCTGCATCATTCGTGTTGTGACCAGGCGATGTCACAATGTCAGGAAGTCTACCATGAGGGTAATTAGTTGTCACCTGCCAATTACCCAGAATGGCTTTTCTTGATGAGTCTTCAATGAAATCTCCACTGCCATGCCACGAGGAGTTTAAGGTCATTTTTTAATCATGCCAGTGAAGTTTATCAGCACTTTTCAAAGGGGCTTTCAAAGGGTGGTTTCAAAGGGGCTTTCCATGTGCAGCAGGGAGGGGAGCCAGGGAAATGCTGCTTTCCTTGGGCAGGGATGGCCAACTCATCCCAGGTCTGCACTGCAGCTCCCTGGCACATGCTGGGCTCTGAGCCCTGGTGTGAGCCTGGCACAGGCAATTCATTAGAGACACCTCTGCTTGGAAGAAGTGGCTGCTCTGGAAGGTGAGGGATGGAAAAGGCAGGGATGTGTCTCAGGAACAGGTTGGGCTGAGTGTGGCTGTGTTTATTTTCAGCTGCGTGTGTAAAGTTTGGAGTGAATTTGGAGTGAGGATCAGAAGCTGCCCTCACAGTTTTGGACTTTGCTCATCTCACTCATAAATTTATTGTGGCCATTCACAAGTCACTCAAAGTTCATGAATTTAGGCTCATAGAGGACAAGTTCTCACAGAGTGAGCCCCTCCTGGCTGGTTTTCCTCTCAAAGCAGGGTCATGCTGTGGAAGTCACTGGAGTCCTCTCCCAAGTCCCAACAGTGCCACACTCAGCCCAAATCCTCTACATTTGTTGCATGAATGGTGTGTCCTTGGGTCCTTGGTTTATTCTTGGTTTTTCCTGGGTTCTTCTGCACTTGTTTCTCGTGGCATTTGGGGTTATGCAGACTCAGCCATCCCCGTGGTAAAGACACGTTGCTAAAACACAGGAAAGGGCACAAATCTGACCAAAGATCCCCTTGCAGAACTCTTGTGCAGGAAAAGGGCCAGGCTGTGGTATACTGTGCTTTGCTCCACTCTCCCCAAGGAAATGGAGTGCTTCCATGATAGGTATGAAGTCTAAACCTCTCCTCTCTCCTCTCATCTCCAGGTTTTGTTCAAGATGTTTCTTGGGAGTGCTAACTTCGGGGAGGCGGCTCATTTCGTGTCTACCCTGGGCTTCTTCAACTTCATCTTCATCTCCATCACCCCCATCATCCTGTACTTCACAAAAGTGGAGTACTGGTACCCCTTCTCTGCTGTGCCGTGGGGTTACCTGTGTGGAGTAGCTGGTCTCTGGTTAGGTAGGTGATAAAAAAATGTATTTATTTTTCTGCAAAACTAGCCTCGGGCACAAGCAATTTCCCCCTGTCCCCTTAAGCAGCAGAGCTCTCTCACAGATTAATTCTGGTCCCAGTGCAAACTGGTGCTCCTTAGAAATGATTCGTATTTTTCATTACACTTTATGAAACATTACTATTAATTGATATATAATTAATAATTGATACGTAAGCATAGTTATAATTAATAATATTTAATAATTAACAGTAATAGCAGGGAGTAAACATGAAGCAGCCGTACTAATTGTCCATTTTTTCATCCCTACTGCAGTTCCACACCAATGCCCCTGTCTCTGGCACAGCTTGGCTGCTGTGAATCCCATTTCAAAGGTCTGCATGTTCCCAGCCAGCTCCTGGGGGATGTTTGTGCACTGACAGGGGGACCCCCAGTGCTGGGACATCTTTCTGGGGGTGCTGCTGGCTCTGGGCAGGGCTCACATAAGGCTCCCTCTTTCTGAGCCACAATTGCCAGCAAAGTATCTGTTGGATTCAACCCAGGGGCGTTTTAATTTCCACATAAAACAACAGCCTTTCCTTCAGTAAAGTCTCTGTTACTCCATAATTGAAGAGGTTTTTGTCTTGCTACACATTTATTAAATGGCAGCAAAGAGAATGTCACTGCCCATCCAGTCCTGAGATGTGGCCAGGCTGGCAGCTGAGCTGCTGGGAACGCCTTGAACTGCTCTAACCACAACTGCAGCTGCCCTCTGAGCTCCTAGGGGACCAAAATTAGGGATAATTTATCACCCAAGTGTATAAACCCAACCATGAGGGAACAACCTTGTGGAGCAGCCTCGTGTTCCTGTTATGCAGGGGACTCAGCAGCAGGACTGGGTGGTGGGTGATCAAACATAAGTTTGCTTTTAATCTTTCAAGGACAGGTTAAGGAAACTTAAGCAAACTTTAAGGGTTTTTTTAATCTTTCAAGGAAATTGGAGCTCTCTGGGAATGCTGTCATGTAAAAACAAACAAACAAACCAAAAAACCAAGCCAGGTTGTTTTTACCTGATTAAAGCCTGGGCAAAGCCATGGAATATGAGTGTGATAACCTCAGTCTTACAGTTTGTGAAAGGCCATACAGCTCTCCCCTTTCCCCTGTGAAGAATTTCCCTTAATTTCCTGCTCATATAGAAAAAACCAAAAATTAATCACTTTGTGACAACTCTCTCATTGTGGTGTGGATACTTAATGCCACGTATTGTACCTGTAGGGTCAAGGTGGAGGAGAAACGTCTCACTCTGGTGTATTATTTTCTCTGTTTCTCTGTTTTTCCGTAGCTTTCAATATCCTGGTAAACGTTGGGGTGGTGCTGACCTACCCCATCCTGATCTCCATCGGCACCGTGCTCAGCGTCCCTGGAAATGCAGGTACCAGTGCCACGACTGCTGCTGGGAAGATAAGCCCATGGGCACTCAGAAAGCAGTTTATTGCCTAAATAATCTGCTGGGTGGAAATTTTCTCCAGAGTTCTGTCGAACAGCCTCTGTCTCTGCTCCTCAGTCTCCTCAGCTTCATCCCTCTGGGGGTTTGAGCACAAGAACGCATCTGGTTTTAGGGGGATGCATCTGTGAAACAATGTCTGTAGGAGGCTGCCTGAGGGCTCAGGTGTGCTGTGGGTGCTGGTGCTGGAGCTCAGGCTGGGCCTGGAGGCACCTGGAGCTCTCTGCCCCACATGCTGCTTTCTCCCCATCCCTGGTCCCTGCCGCCTGAGGAAGCACTCTGCTGGTGCAGCCTGTTGTAGATAGAGTTACCATAAAGGGCCTTCTCTATCAGAGCAGAAATCACAGAATCATAGATTAATTAGGGTTGGAAAAGACCTCCAAGATCATCAAGTCCAATCTTCAACCATCACCGTGCCCACTAAACCATAAAGTGAAGTGCCATGTCCACTCATTCTTTGGACACTTCTAGGGTGGTGACTTCACCACTGCTCTGTTCCAGTGCTCTACCACTCTTTCAGTGAAGAATTTTTTTCTAATGTCCAGTCTGGTCCAACCTGAGGTCTTTTCCCTTTGTCCTGTCCTTGTTCCCTGGGAGCAGAGCCCGATCCCCCCCCTGGCTGCCCCCTCCTGTCAGGGACTTGCAGAGAGCAAGAAGGTTCCCCCTGACCCTCCTTTTCTGCCAGCTGGGCCCCTCCAGCTCCCTCACAGACCCTTCACCATGGACATCTTCAGGCTTAATCCAACCCCTCAGGGTTGGATTCCTCCAATCCTGCCCACAGCAGTGAGGGACAGGGGAGATGTGGCACCTCCAGTGCTGCACTGTCAGGTCAGAGCTGTTCCCTAGGCTCAGGGAGCTGCTCCCTCTGGAGATTTGAGAGCCACAAGGCCAGTGTGACACCAGAGTGCAGCCCATGGTTTGATTAGCAGCCAGGGATGTGCCAGGCTGCCCTTGGTGCTGCCATCCATCCTGCTGCAGGTTTGATGCTGTTGTTTTCCTCCTCCCAGCCGTGGACCTGTTGAAGCACAAAATGATCTTCAGCGTCGTGCGGCTGGGGGCCACCATCATCATCTGCATCGGGTTCCTGCTCATGCTGCTCCCCGAGGAGTGGGACGAGATCACCCTGAGGTTCATCAACAGCCTGAAAGAGAAGAAGAGTGAGGATCACACCGAGGACATGACAGAATCCAGTGTCCACACGAGGAGCAGGAGCAGAGCCAACGGGACAGTGTCCATCCCGCTGGCGTAGGGCTGGAGGACTCTCCCTGCACGCAGATGTATATTCTGTGAATATAGCTTAACTTTCCTCACCACCTGTATGCTTAAAAAGATGTCATCCAACCTGAGCAGGGGATGAACTGTAAGATAAGAGAAATACATCTATAAGAAATGTTTACATTTGTACACTTAACAAGGAACGGGTGTAAATAACGACAATAAAATCTTTTGTAATAAACATTTAAGCTTTTGTCTTGCTGAACTGGTGGGTTTAAAATGTGGATAAGTTTACATCATTTATCTCCCTTTGCTGGCACAAGTAGAGTCATTTTGGAGGATACAAATGTTGGATATTTCCAACTAAATCTCAAAATCTAACGTCTTGACTTACTTTCAATAAAGTGCCCTTTCAGCAAGGTAGCAGTTTTAGAAAAGCATTTCAAACCTCTCCTGGCATTTTGGAGAGTTCCTTTCTGAAAGGCACTGATGTTCACACTGATATTCCCAATTATTATCAGAATAAATATTCCATGATGTGCAAAACATGAGCCGTCCCCTCCCAGACCACACTGAGCTGTGCCTCTTTCCAACACCACCTCTCTGGAAGTGGTGCTGGAGTTTGGGTGCCTTCAGTAAAGCAAAAAGTAGCTTTATTTACCTCATTTTCTCCCAGAAAAGCTGCACTCCCAGCTGAGCTACAGAAGTCTCAGGAGAGATGGAACACCCTGGATTGCCGGTGTCCCTGGGAAATGCCATTTCCTGTTTTCTAGAGCTTCGGGACAAATGAGTATTTTTCTTAACCTCCACTGTGGAAAAGTCTTTCAAAAGCCAAATCCAATCCCTTCCCTAAGCCTGTTGATGTGTAATTTAGCCTGGTTTACAGCATTCCTGGGACTGACCACTCAAGACTGTCTTTATTTGAGAGCACTTGATAGGCAGACAAACATTTTCCCCCCCTTTTTTTTAAAGGAAGAATTAAACCAACTGGAAAGCATCACAGGTTGCTGAGCTCTGCTGACTTTCCTGCCCACAGTTTGTGAGTTTGATTAGCAGCCAGTAGGGGTGGGTTTTGATGGTATTTCTGCCTGGGAAAAAAAATCATGTAAATAATAAGTTATTGGACTCTTTTTATTTGACTCTTCTATTGAATGTTTTTTTAATCTTTTAATGTTCATGTCTAAACTGTCCCCAGCAGACAAAATACTTGTGTATGTTAAAAAACCCCACAAACTTGTGTTCTTTCATCACATGGCTCCAGAGCTAGGGCTGCAGAAACCAACCCAACCAACTGTCCCCTGTGCCCTCAATCCAGACCTGTAAGGTTTGGATACACACACAAGACTCTTACAGCTCCTGGTCTGCTGCTTTTGAGAGGAGGTAGACATCAGAAATATTCCAGAAGAGTTAATTATGGAGGTACTGATGGGCTGAGAGCACCCAGCACAGGGCAGCTTGGCCCCTCCCCACAGTTTTGAAGCTGATACATTCATTTAAATTGCTAGATTGTTTTGGGGACTTTACTGAAATTTTAGCTCCTGCCAAGCTGAACACATGGGGAAAACAAAACTTTCAGTATGCATTGATGAGTACTTTTTGGCAAGCAACCTCATGGCAGCATCTTCAGGCCCAGGACTGGATCCTTTAAGGAACCTCATTGGGAGTTCAGCAGGGAAAATCGTGCGAAATCCTCATGTGTGAGTCAGGTTTCATGGAATGCTTGACACATTGCATGGCCAGGGGCACTGGGTGTTAAAAAGACTCTAATCCCAGCAAGGAAGGCTTGAGCAGAGCAGCCCTGCTTTGGTTTGATGTTCACAGAATGGTTTGGGGTTGAAAGGACCTCAAAGCCCATCTCATTCCAACTCCTGCCATGGGCAGGGACACCTTCCACTGTCCCAGGTTGATCCAAGCCCCGTCCAGCCTGGCCTTGAACACTTTCAGGGATGGGAATATTTCTTCTCTGGGCAATCTGCTCCCAGATTCTTTCCGAGGGTGCTCATCATCCCCAGCAATACCTGGAGCCCCCTCATTCAGCCTCTGCCCAACTTCCAGTTTGAATTCCTCATTAAGCATGGAAATAATGGTTTTCCCTGGAGCTCAGCTCAGCCTTTCAGCTGGAGAAAAACCCATCAAACCCAAGAAATCAGACAACAAACGGGGGCTCTTTGGCCTGATGCTGTTTGTGATCCATCAGAGGAACGGCAAACCAATAATGACCCCCATCAAGTGACCCCCTTCTGCCCTCCCCACCAATGTGAGGTTCCATTTCTGTGGCACCGTCTCCCAAGGAAAGTGCCGCTTTTGACCTGGCAGCTGCGTTACCAGATTCTCCTTATCACTGGAAGGAAAACAAAACGTGCTGTGAATAACCCTCCCCGAGCATCCCCAGCACTGCCTGCCCTCTCTGGAGGGCTCGGCGAGCCAGCAGCAGGACGGTGTTATCAGCACCACCCATGTCCCCAGCCTGGGCTGAGATAAGATGAATGCCCCCTGTCAATGCCGGCGACAAGGAGCAGAGGGAGGAACAAGCCGTGTTTCTTGACCTTACAGATGTGTAATAACAAGCTCTATCAGCCACAGAAGTTTGTATCCCATCCAGGGGAGCCGTGCTGCGTTATTTTCCTCTCTTTGCTGACCCGTTTGTTCACACTGTCGCTGCCTGAATGTGCTGCAAGCAGGATAAACAACAGCCTGTTCGCGTTGCTGGGGTTGTTTCTACTTCACTCACTGGGGATTTGCATAAAAGCCCAGGCGTTATTTTGGCTAAAATCCATTCCACCCACTCGCCATCTCCTCCTTTGCCCACGGTTTTTTTGTGATTTAAAATTCAGTTTTGAGGAGAAGCTTTAAGCAGAGGTGATGCACTGCTGCAGCTGGGTGTTAGAGCGGTGCCCCTTGGCTCACCTCCCCTTGGTTCACCTTTGCTCTGTGCGAAGGTGAGTAACAAACTCTGCCCCTCCGTGTGAAAATGCCCTGCCCCAAGTCATGGCACTGCCCTACCCTTGAGCTTTTCCCAGTATCTTCCTTAAAGAAAGGGCATCAGAGCGCTTAGGAGTCAATGATTTCATTTTGACTGCAAGAAATTTGCTGAGAAGTCCAGTTCTGGCAGGATCATCGTCACTTACAGAGTTTAAAGCAGTAAATTAGATGGGAGAAAGGGATTAAATTCTTCCAGCTCTGCTGGGAAGAACTGTGAGCTGTCCCTAAGGGCACTGTATGGGACCAAAGCTGCTCCAGCCCCATGTTTCTACAGCACAGGACTCAGGAATTTCACTGAACTTTAAATATAGGTAAAATAAAATAACTATTGCATTAAATAACCCCCAGTTAAAGAGAAGGATGAGCATCCCTGACCAGGATCTCAGCTTGCCCCAGTGGTCTACAGGAAGGGCATCCTCCTGCAGCCTCTCCCCCACCCCAAACCCTCACCTGCTGCTCTTGGTCCTCTTTGCTTTACAGAGTAAAGCCCTGTGGGAAGGAAATGTGGACAAGAGAGGGGATTGGGGAGTGTGGGGAGCAGGGGGACCCTGTCAGGATTTTGGCAGCACCTGGGTAAAACACCAAATGCAGCACCGTGAGCACTGGCTTTAACATCCACTTTGAACGTGGGTTTCCACTGCTCCCACACATCCATCATTGCATTTAATTCATGATTTTCCCAAGCTGCCTAACAGGAATGACCTGTTCTCAGCAGGGGAAGCGTAATTAAAATAAAAAGGAAAAATAGACAGTAAGCATTGAGAAACTCGGGAGGGAAGCAGGGTGTTGATTTTACATTTCCATTTGAAAGGAAAATATACAGTCCAGGCTGCTGTGCTCCCTCATGTCCTGGGTGACCTGGGAAAAGCAAAGTCACGAGAGATGTTGGTGCTTTGTGGCTGAAAACATGAGCTGGTTGGGTTGCTCCAGTGATGAATATTTTCTTCTGGGAGCAACCTGGTCTAGTGGAAGGTGTCCTTGCCCATGGCAGGGGGTGGAACTAAAAGATCTTTAAGGGCCTTTCCAACCCAAACGCTTCTACGATCCTATGATTTTATGAACTATCAAATATCACTCACTTTGACCATTATTCCCAGTTAGCATTGTCCTAAAGCTGCATTTTTTCCAGCAGTGCCCCCAGCCAGCAGGAGTAAAGGTGGAGGATGCTCCTGGGCCAGGCCTCATTCCCAGGCTGTTTCTCCCATGCAGGATGGGAGACATTTTAACCCTTCTGGTGCTCCAAGGATTGAATTTCCTTCCAAAACCTGAAGATTTAGCAAAAGAGCTGCTTGAAGAAATACCTCACACCCAGCTGAGGTGGTGGTCCTGGTTGAAAATCACTTGTAGGTAAAAGCAAATCTTCTTTGGGGTTTGGCACTGGCTCCCAAGCTGCTTTCCCCTTCTCTGTCAGCAGCAGCCCCCTCTTGTCCCAGCGGGGGAATGCCTGGGGATGGGTCAATGTTTAACCAAGGTGGGAAGGACATCCGTGGGAGCTGGCAGGGAGCTGCCTGGGCTCTGAGTCGCTCACAAAGATCCCTCTCCACGTTCAGGGAGGATGGTGCATGAGGGGATTTCCTTCTCCTCTCAGAGCCCTGGCTCTGCACGATGGGCCTGAGCTCCTCCAAGGGGCACCCCAAGGTGACCAAGGTGGCCCCGGTGCCCGGCCAGGGGGATGTGCCCGCTCTGGCTGCCCTGCACCGGCTCCCCAGTGTGCCAGGACAGCCCAGCCCACACATCCCCCCGAGTGGGGCACCATGGGGAAAGCCCATCTTCCACCTGGAGCTTCCACCTCTCCGGGAGACCTGGTACGGGAGAGCCTCTGCAGGTGAGGGGTCACCGCTGGAATGTCACGGGCCAGGGGGGTCACTGGGGCTGTGCGTTTGCTGGCTGCGGTGTGGGGTGGGTGTGGGGGTGTGCTGTTCTGCATCCTCAGTTTTTTGCCATTTTTGCCATTTCCAGGATGTTTTAGCTATGGGAAAACTTATTTTCCCTGCTCCACTGTTTTGGAAAGCGTCTTGCTCACCCAAGCCCAGATCCCAGCTCCTTGCTCTCCCATCAGTCACCTCCTGGAAACTGCCCAACTCCCCAGCATTGCCCTGGCACCTGCCTGTGTCCAGACAAGCCCTTGTCCAGCCACCCTGTGACTGCCATCACACCCCTGTCCCACTCAGCTGCTCCTGCCAAGCACTTCGTTATCACTGCCCTAATCAGAATTAGATTCTGGGCAGGTAAAACTGGAGTCAATGACAAATTTCCCAAGCCAGGAGCAGAAGAAGGCAGACAGACCTGGCTGTGTGTGTTTCCCTACAAGCAGCCTCTCCCCTCAGCCTTTAAGCTCCATCCATACCCAAATCCTTCCCAGAGGTGAGGAAGGAGGTTTGCATCCATCTGGAAGTGGATGTGCACCTCTTCACAACGAGCTGGATGGTGACAAATGCTTCCCACAGCAGTGTTAGGGGAGTGGAGGGAGAAACATCCATGAAAACCAACGGGGTGGGAGGAAGGGCGAGGCAGAGGGAGGAGGATCTGCAGCCCCAGCATCCTCCTCCCTGCTTTTCCATTCCCCAAAAATCAATTTCTGACCCACGCCAAGCATTGTTAAGCACTGCTGCTTCACCAGAGGCTGGGTATTTCCTCCAGGATCTTTCATCAGGGGACATCAGGAAGCAGTGAAAGCAAATAAATCTCTGGCATGATAGCAGTGACATTCATGGAACTGAGGTTTTGGGGAGAATACAGATCAGGTCTTGCTGGAGAAGAGCAGGGTTTAAGTACTCAGTGAGAACAAGAACAACCAAATGTTCCTGTTCTGGAAAATTATCACTGGGCATTTAACAAATGCTTGTTAAAAATGTGTGTTTTATAAAAAATTTAGTAAATGTAATCTTCCATTGCTTTCCATTTTCAGAAACAAGAAGAGTATGCTCAGGAGGACTTGATCCATGTATTAGCTCAAGCTGCTGTCTAAATAAGCAAAGCCTCCAAGAGAATAGGTTTTATTTGGTTTATGAGGGTTCAGCTTGGCTTATTTAAAATCCAGATTCCCCCAGAGGGGAGGATCTGCTGCTGCTGAAGTGCAAGGGTGAAAAACAGGAGTCACAAGGATGCCTTGAGCTGGGGCTTGGTGCTGCTCCCTGCTCTGGGGGGAGCAGATTTGGGCACAGTGAACCCTCAGCCCCCAGTTCTGTATCTGCAGAGGGTAAGGGCAAATCTCCTACAAGCCACATGCACAGATAGGATGGGAGGGAAAAATTAAAAACAACCCCAAACATGCACAACACAAACCATCAGACCTCATAATGGAGAAATAACTTCCTCAAAGCCGTACCCTTCTCCAGGACAAGCTTCTCACAGCCACTTCCCTGTGTCGTGTCCCTGTTCCCAGGTCCAGGAACCACCTCTTTACCTTTCCCTTTGCCCCAGAAATTCCCTATGCACTCACCTGCCCTGCAGATAGAGGCAATACTCCAGAACTCCCTTTTGCTCTGACAAGCTATTTCCCCACGTGTTCCTTGCAGATGAGATTTGTCTCCAGAGGAGCCTCTTTCCTGAAAATTTTCCCTTCAGGCTCCCATTCCTGCATGTGTGGAGCAGCCACAGCTTTGTTCAGTGGTTAAACATTGCCAGGGCTCTGCAGAGCCCAGCAAACATTTACCTGATGGAGTCACCATCTCCATATCCCAACACCCTCATGGGAGGAAGAAATTCTTCCCTGTGGGGGTGCTGAGGCCCTGGCACAGGGTGCCCAGAGAAGCTGTGGCTGCCCCATCCCTGGCAGTGTTCCAGGCCAGGTTGGACAGGGCTTGGAGCAACCTGGGATAGTGGAAGGTGTTCCTGCCCCTGTCAGGGGTTGGGAAAAAATGATCTTTAAGGTCCCTTCCAACCCAAACCATTCTAGGTTCTGTGATTATCTTCTCTCTCTTCTCCAGGAGCCCAGCCTGGTGATCCTCCATGAGGTTCAAGGAAGTCCCCCATAAGCTGACCTTCAAAAGAATTACTTTTCTTGTTAGATATGATTATTAAATTTGGCATCAACTGTTATGTTCTTCCTGCACTTTATCCCCAACTCTCCTCCCCTGTGACCATCTCAGGGCTCCCACCATGTGGGAGCAGGAGCTGCTCAGCCCCACCTCACTTAACTCCATGTAAAAAATGTCATTTGATCGCACCAGGACAGTTTTTTGGGGTGAATAGGTGAGATAAACAGGTAAACTGTTGTTTGAAAGAAATACTTCTGCTCATGCAGGTATTTATTTGTGCAAGAAAAGAACAAAAGGGGCAGTGGTGTCCACTTGAGAGCACCAGCACAGAACAGACCTGAGCCCAGACCCCATCCAGGCCTCAGAGAAAGCTCTGCTTTAATACCTAATGGGGTCACTAATGGGTGACACATTGTCTTGGGCTGATTTCCAGGGTCTGAGAGTGCACCACTCGCCTGAGCACAGCCCTCCCACTCCTGCTGCAACAGCTCAGCTCTGCCAGAGTCAGTAAATCAGCAGAGGTACTGCTCAGTCCCACCAAAAAATAACAATAATCAAGCCTCAGGGGTTGAGCAGCAGGAAAAAACCCAAACTGCTGCCTGTGCCTGACTTTAACAGGGCAGGCAGCGGGAAGGCAGCAGAGATCAGGGATTTCTTGGCCAGCTGATGGTCACAGGGCATGGGAGGAGAAGAGTCCCTTGGCCACCCGAGTCCCAGGGGCTGGGAGAGGCCACAGGAGACACGAGGATGGTGGTGGTCATGATTGGGAATGTGAGTGGCTGTAGAGGGAAGTTGGAGGAGTACGTGATGGGTGTTTGTTAGAAATCACAGACACAGTTACGCCCACTTTATCTCTGCAGCCCACAGAATATTCCATGTGTTACTGGAATACACAGGCAGGGACTTCAGTGGGACGTGCCAGCCGAAATCCAGGGCACAAATCTATTGCTGAGTGCACCTAAGCAGCTGATGGTCACCCAAAAGTAACTTCATCCATTTCTTTAACCTTGAAGGGCCCCTCTCTTTGAACACCGTGCCGGGGAAGGATGGAACCAGCATCATCAAACAGCACCCGCCTCGAAGGCCTCAAGTAAGGAGAGTGTGAGGAGCTCCCTGGGAGCTGCTCTGCTTGACTCCTCCAAGTGGGGTTTTGGGGACAGGGGCACGTGTCACAGCACCACGGTGGGGGAAGCAAATATCCTACAGCAACACAAGGGGGAAGTCCTACTTTTGGGTGATCACCAGCTTTATGTGCTCTGGAGACATCCAACAAGGACGTGTGTGGGACATAGGGCCACCTTGGCTGTGATGTCCCACTGTCCTTTGGGGTGTCTGGGTACCTGCAGCCAAATCCTGGCTCCCATGGGGCCAGTGTGGCCAAGAGGGCAGAAAGGATCCAACTTGCACCGTGTGGGCCTGGCTTCGGCTCTTCAGGCCCAACATCCCGTAAGGGTCAGGCACCAGCTTAGGAGCAGAGATGATAGAGCAGACAGACATGCTGTGCAATAGGGGATAGTGAAAGACAGAGCAAGCATTCTGGGTTTCAGGAATTGCTGTTCATGCTCTGTACCTGCCCAAACTCCCCTCAGTTTCCCTGTCCTGCACTTCCCTGATCCATTCCTATCCAAGAATCAAACCCCATGACTATACCTGACCTAACAGTCAAGATTTTCCTCCACACAAGGGCTACCCCTGCATAACTAAAGCTCAGAAATGTCTTTAAATCCTTTTTTCTCCCCCTGTTCTTGGCACTGGTGAGGCCACAGCTCAAATCCAGTGTTCAGTCACGGGCATTTCTTCCTAATATCCAGCCTGAATCTGCTTGGAGCAACCTGGTTTGGTGAAAGGTGTCCCTGCTCATGACAGGGGGATTGGTCCTTAAGGTCCCTCCCAACCCAAACCATTTCAGGGTTCCATGATTCTGTGAACAGCAAACCCACTGGAGCAAGGATGCTTTGCTTGAGACTTCCTTGCTGTGATTACAATCTTTTTATTATCATAAAGAACAGAAGAGCCACCAAACGAGGTCACTTAAGCCCCCTCCACTCAGGGCTGTGGCTCTGGGTGTCACTGGTGGCTTCAGAGAGCAGAGGAGGCCGCCAGCTATGGAATCATGTGTCCCTGGGTTTGGTGGGATGATGCAACAGGAGCATCTGATCTGAGCCCACCTACATGCTGAAAACTGTCATATGGCATCACAGTTTCCTTTAGAAACCTCTGCCCAGCACGGAACTTCTTAGTTACTGATTTTATTTCCATCACGGCTGTACTTGTGTATTATGGAGACACGGTTAATACTCATTTCAGGACAAAGACTCTGTTAATCCTACCCTGTTCTGTTGCTGGTGCTCTCAGGGAGTGGACATAGCTCCAGCAAAAGCCTTTTCCTGTGGGAATACTTTCAAAGGCAGGAGAGCAGGATGACGTGGCCTTCTCAAGGACTTTTAGAGGATCTTGGTCAGTGAGTGTTTCCAGACAAAAACCTGTGAGGCTCACAAAAACTAAAAGGAACAGAACTTCACCCAAAAGCCCGAAGCTTGGTTTCCCCAGCAGGGCAGGGGCATGAGCTGAGGGATGTGGGAGGCTTTTTGCCTCCATCCACCCTGCACTGGTGTCTTCCTGGAGTGATGCCAGCCTGGACCACAGCTTGTGGTGTCACATGCTGCCATCTAGTGCAAATTTTCAGTTTCATATTTAGCTTTGTGGAGGTTTTTTGATGCTAAGAGACGTGAACTTGGCTTTGGGGACTAGTGGGGAATTTTCCCTTTACATGACGCTGATTTTCCCTCCTGCATTTTTGCACCGATTCAAAATGACAGCTCAGGATCCAGCAGCAGTTCAGTGCAGACAGAGATGTGTCCCCATTTATTGGACCCTTGTTCATAATCAAGGAGTTCATGGTGTCTCAAACAAAGTACAAGTCAGGTCTTAGAGACAAAGTCCTGGATGATGTCCTGTTCAATTTTTATGGAAGCTGTACTGAGCTCCCATCCTAGCAGGGAACTCTAGGAGGAACCACCACCCCTGGAAAAGTTCAAAAGCTGTGTAGATGTGGCACTTAAGGGCCATGGTTTAGTGCTGGACCTGGCGGTGCTGGTGCTGGGTGATTGGTTGGCCTTGGTGATCTGAGGGGTCTTTTCTAACCTTGGTGATTCTATGAATGCCAAGCCATGAAAAGACCCTGCAACACCTCCCAGCTTGTTATGATTTAAGGAGGCATCTTTGCTCCTTAAGATAAAAATCCATGCTCAGAGTAGCCTGCAGAGCGAGTCTCTGCCAAGTTCCACCAGCCACCAGAAAAGGACTTTGTACCATGCACAGTTCTGCAGAAAGAGTTTTATTTAGGCCAATGCAAAGACAGGCTGGACAGAGGGAACGGTGCTCTAGGTCTCCTCTAAGTGGGATCTGCCCTTTGATGACCTGATAGGATACTTTAAATTAAATGATGACACCTCTGCATGCTCCAGCTCTGCCATGAAGCAATCTGAGCTGCAGCTTGGCTTCACTCTGGTCTTGGATGGAGACTTGGGTGCTGTTGAGGCTCAAAGAGAAATACCTGCAGGGATGAAACTGCTGTCAAACTGGGGCCTGGCTGCTTTTGCTGTAATGCAAAAGATTCCCCCAGTTTTGCCCACTCCTGAAAGACCAAATGATGCTCATCTCCCTGAGATGCCAAACTCCTTCCTGTATCCCAAGCTGCTGGGCCAGAATAGGAGGTGGAAAAATGTCCAGATAGTTTTGTATCCAGTTTTATGATTGTGTAGAAAGGAGCAATGCTAACTATTATAAATATTGGACTTGCAGAGGCTTGAACCTGCCATCCCTCCACAAGCAATCCCTCCTGCAAAGCCCTGGAGTCAGCAAGAAGTGGCTGCAAGCCCAAAATCAAAGGTAAGTGCATGAATTTGTGCCCTTCCACAAGGCATTCCTGGCTGCAGGCTCCTTTCCCTCACACTTTGGGCACCCTGAAGGGCAGAAGCTGGTATTTAACCACTGGCTGTGCTCCTGTCTCTGGCTGAGCCCAGGACACTGAGCTGAAACACTGGGGTGTGGGTGAGAGGATGAAAATAAGGGAAAAGCTTCTGAATTGCCAGCATGACAATTCCCTGGATGAGATGGACCTGCTGAGCCAGGATATTAAATATTTTAGAGGCTGAAAATATGAGAGACACGTTTTTAAATTACTCACTTGAGCACCCATCACTTGCAGTTGGTGGGAGAAGGGAGAGACATTCTTGCTCTTCCTGAAAGGAATTTGGAGCCAGGTGGGGGTTGGGGTCTGCTTCCAGGGAACAAGGGACAGGACGAGAGGAAGTGGCTCCAAATTGTGCCAGGGGAGGTTTAGATTGGGTTTTAGGGAAAATTCCTTCACTGAAAGCACCGTCAGGCATTAGAACAGGCTGACCAGGGCAGTGGTGGAGTCACCACCCCTGGAGGGATTTAAATGATGTGAGGTTGTGGCACTTGGGGACATGGATTAGCAGTGGCCTTGGCAGTGCTGTGGGAACGTTTTGACTCAATGATCTTAGACACCTTTTCCCATCTTAACAATTCCGTAAGTGTGATTTCAAGGCTGCAAACTCTGTGTGCCATAAACACCCCCTGCAGCCGCAAACATACAAAAGCGGTTCTTCCCTTTGGATCATGAGATTGATTAACTTGGAGAACCAACTCCACGTGGTAACACCTCGGGGGGCAGAAGCACAAATACATTGTTTTAATGAAGTTTTTTTCCCTCATGCCTCAGAGCTGTGGGATAAACTGCAAGCACAGTGGAAATCTGTGATGAATTCCTGCAAGCTGGCTATGCAGGGAGATGCTCACTCCCTTTATCCAGGAGTGCCCAAGGGGTTTGTGAGCTGGTGGCTCTTCCTTTCTCTTTCACAAAGTGCAGGTGTATTTATTTGCATCTTTAAATACCCCATAGGTGCTGGAGAAGAGAGGGCAAAGCCTGAACCCCCTCCCTGGCAGGAGGCAGCACTTGCACAAGCTTCAGATGCTGGACTTGACCCGCAAGCGACGAGAGGTAACGTCAGGATGGATTTGGGGAGGGGATGGGGGTGTCTCTCCTATGGACCAGGGGGCCTCAGACCTCTTGCTGGGAAGGTGAAAGGAAGCTTTCCCTGTGTCTAAGGCAGAGGGCTGGTGGGGAGCATCCCCAGGGCCCCTGTGATCAGCAATTCCCTGTGATTTTTCCAACGCTTTGCCCTCATTTGGCCATGACTCATGGAGAAACCAAAACTCCCTGTCCCAGTCATGTTCTGTCATGTACCCAGTCTGGCAAATTCCATTTGCTTGGGTTAAACTACTTGACTGTGCAATTATTTCCAGGGCCAACCCCCCTAATGCTGGGCCACGTCGAGCCATTAAAATGTGTTTGCTCCTCTGCTGCTTGTGTTGACAACTCATTTTCAAACCCAGGCGGAGCTGAAGCGGAATCTCCACAGGGAGGTGAAAATCAATAAGCAAAAAACCAAGCAATTCAGCCCCAAGGATGTCCTTGGCACTCCCCAGAGAGGCGACAGTGCCAGAAGCCGAGACCCCATCCCTGCTGAGCACAATCAGCATTTTCATGAAGACCACCCTGGTAAGTGGAATAATTTTCCAGGGCGATGTAAAACTCACCAGCCCTCCTAAATGTCACCAGAGAAGTTTCCCTATGGAAGATGCTTCCACTGCTCCATCTCCTGCAGTGATAAGATGCAGGTTCAGAAGGCTGGGGGGGGAGAAGGCTGGGAGTTGTGTTTGTAGGACAAAGCATTGGAATGCTTCAGAGAGCTCTCTGGGGTAAGTGTGACGCTCACTGAGGCTGATCACTTTTTAAGTTTAGGGTTTTTTCCCACTGTCCCTACAGAAGGGGGAAGCGAAGTGGATCTCAGCCACCACTTCATCCTGACCTGTCCAAGGCATGAGCCCTGTCCTGCTTTGCCTGCACATGACAACATTTGACACAGGCTGGGAATGTATCACCGAGGCCAGAAGTGCTCAAATCTGTGAAAAACTTGCCTGAAGGTGAACTTTCACCAGGAGGAAGGGGAACAAGCTTGGCTTCCTATTCCCTCGTGGTTCTTCACCTCAGCTCTCTTCCCCTTGGGAATAAAGCCAGTTGCCAGACTCTGTAACTTCACCAGATATAATCCCGTGTTGTACCCCACCCTGCCCCAGACATGGGGCCTAGTCTTGCAGGGAGCTCTCAGGATTTTCTTTGTCTGTAGCCATTTCCAGCTGAATTCCAGGTGACTGAGCAGCTCTGCAAAACCATGATACTTCACTTTTTTTCTCTCCCCTAGGAAACACGTGGGGTGGAGGACTCTCCAGGCAGCCTGACAGGGCTGAACTCTCTCCAGACAGGAGTGGGAAGGTTGACCTGTGGTTCTGCATGGAGCCACGGGCAAGGGATCTGTTCTGGGACTCCTCCAGCACAGGGTCAGACGAGTGGGAGAGGGAAGAGAAGATTCCCTGCAAACCCACGCTTGTGAGAACCAAGACAGAGAGAGTTTCCCTCTTTGATGACTTCTTTGACACGGATTTCTAGTGGCATGGCTTGGGCTGTGCCAAAGAAACGAGCCCCAGCTCCAGTGGGGCTGGAATCCTCCCAGGTGGATGGGCTGAGGCTGGAGACACAGTGCTGGCTGTACGTGGAATTCCTGCCAGCCTGAGCCAGTGGAAAGGACAGCTGGAAACGAGGAGCTCGCTGATGTGGGGTGGATAGTGACCCTCTGGGTTGTGTGGCTGAATCAAAATATCTGGGGAAAAATGCCTTGGGTGGAGCAACAGGGAAATGGGGGTTGAAAGAAGAGAAGGGGGCTGGCAAAAAAACCGCAAGCGAAAGCTGGGAAAAGTTCTGGGTTAACCCCAAATATTAAATTTCAACTGAAATGAAACATTTCACTTGCCTTTGAGTTACTCAATCTTCCTGTTTAACTTGGGGTTAACCTTTTCTAAACCACAAACCCCAGTTCAAAATGCAAGGTAAAATGATTTATTTAGAAAGCCTTTAAAATATTTATTTTGGCATTTCTAAAATTCCTTTTTTACTTTTGTGGCTATTTAAAAAAAATTTCCTCTCCTCCCCTGTCCTGGACACAAAAATATATGTACTTTCTTCAGTACTAACCTCCAGTTTTATATGCAATCTAAAAAATCTGGCTTTGGTTCACTTTTTTCCCTGTTCAAGTTTCAGTGCTGGGGAGTGAATGATGGAAATGGAGGGATTTCCATCTTTTCCTGCAGACACTCTCCCAGGGATGCTGGTCAAGGCTGCAGCACTCACCAGGAATTTGAACAAGCTGCTCTGTTGCAATCTGACATTTCCAAGTATATTGAAAAAGATGATTGTATGAAGGTGTCTGATCAATCAAAGAGATTCTTGCAGTTTCCATCTCACATAAACTCTATTTTTTATTAAATTTTCTCTTTTTCCTTACGAAATAACTTGTTATCTGAGAGGGAACTTCACCCAATTCTCCTGTCTCCTATCTGGTTGTCCCCATAGGTCCATAAAGGCCACCAAGTTTGTGGATTCAAAGCATTTATATAAAAGGAGATTTCAGTTAAATATCACATGGTTATTTAATGTGGCAAACTGGATAAGTAGGGAACTGGTGAAACACAAAGGAGGGAGAGATTTCACCACCAGGCCTGGCCTGGGGAACAGACAGGTCTGATCACCAGCATCAGTTTTATTTCTGTTTGAAGCTGCAGAGCTGACAAATGGCATTAACTCGTCCTTGTGCCTCCTGCTTGTCTCCCTCCCTTCCCACTTGGTCTTTCTAGAACTACCAGGGGCCAAAACATCTTCAGATCAGCTCCTTGCTGCAGGGCAGGGACTCCAGGTGTAACAAATATTATCATCACAGCCACTTTGAGCTGGAAATCTTATCCTTTCATTTTTCAATCCAGGACACCCAGAATAACAAGATCTAGAGCCAGTTCTCAGTTACCCAGGACGAGCAGGGCTTGGACAGCTCAAGACAGATGAAGCTTGTGCTGCATCACTGTCTCAAACCTGTGCTCCCTCCCACAAAGCTGTTGTGATGTGTCCGTGCTGCACCCTCAGCTTCCTGATTTACACAGCCAGGAAAAGAGCAGGAGACACATTTTTACACTCATTTAGGGGAATGAGACACCCATGGCTGACTCACTTTCACAAGTATTTATCTTTATTGAAAATCCCAGGCAGAGCAGGAGCTGGAAATCTCAGTCAAAGCCCCAAATCGAGCTGGAGCCTCCAGCCCAGCTGCCCAGGACTGAGTTGTTCTGTCCTGATTTCACCTGCCTTTGACATCCCTAAATATATGGGCCATTACAGAATGTCTACATGCTCCGTGGGGAAAACTGCACTTCGGAGAAAGCCCACACACCGTGTGGGTTTTCACTAGAAAAACATGAAAACAAACCCCAGCACAGGGAAGGAAGACGAAGAGGAATCATTTTAATGAGAAGGAGAGCTGTTCCTGGCTAATGAGTCCATGTCTGGAGTCTGTGTGTTTTAAAAATGCCCTGAGAACTTTGCTGATAAACACCATCATCCTGTGTGAGCTGGAAATATTGTGAGAGCTTTGAACTCAGTGTTGAGGGTGTGCTGAAAAGGTCAATGATTTAATGGGCTGGAACAATTAATCTGGCACTTGTCTATACACCTGTTCTCTTAATGATGTGACACATCTCCCTTCTGTGTTCCCATCTGTCAACAATTAAGCTATAATTGGTGGAAATGCAATTTATCTCAGATAGAGCTGATTAGTTTTCCAATAATCGTGTTGCCAGCCTTGGGGAAGAGTGCTGCCCATGGAGAAGTGCCTGTGGACCATTCGATCCATATCACAGACTGTGCAGAGAAGACTCTGAGCATTAATTTATCAATCTACAGTGTGCAAAATTTGCTCTTGCAGAAGCAATAAAATCAGCAAGCCTGTTCCCATTGCAGGGGGAATGGCTTCCCACTGCCAGAGGGCAGGGAGACATGGGATATTGGGAAGAATTCCTGACTCTGAGAGTAGTGAGGCCCTGGCACAGGTTGTCCAGAGAAGCTGTGGATGCCCCATCCCTGGAAGTGTTCCAGGCCAGGCTGGACAGGGCTTGGAGCAACCCGGGCTAGTGGAAGGTGTCCCTGGGAGGTGGAATTGGATGGTCTTTAGGGCCCTTTCCAACCCAAACTATTCTGTGAGTCTATGAAATCCTTCTGGTGCTCAAAATTGTTTGACTGTGCTGTTCTTGATTGTATTCATTCATCACAACCTGTAGAGAGGCAAGTGGCATCTCACCCTCTTCTCGTGTTTTCTAACATCCTTCCAGACACTGGAAATGAAAACGTTTTCTTTGTTACTAAAGGTGAAACTTGGACTTTTCTACAAACTGCAGAAGATGGGGAAAAAAACCCCAACCAACCTTCCACAATGTGTGTTCTGCAACTCAGCAATGGAGACTTTAGGGAAATGTTTTCAGTTCCCAGTTCCAAATGCTGGAACCATTGGAAGGCTGAGCCATTACAAGCAGCTCTAGAGAGGACACAACTTGCCACTCACCATATCTCAGCACACACAGCCTCAGCCACAGCCCACAGAAACCAGAGTCTGTGTTTGGCAGAGCCCCTCACCCTGACCCTCCTGTGCCTCCCTGGGATAAAAATGTGTCTCTGTGGCTGTCCCACACTACTCAAAGCTTTGGGGTAAGGCTGGACCCGTCCTGCAGGTTAGAGGTGTCTCCTCATAGGAGCTGTGCTGGGGCAGAAGCTGCTCAGCCCAGATTCATCATCTTCAGAGAATTCACATTATCATTTTTCACCAAAACAGCAAAGAATGGAGATTTTATGCAGTTAATGGTGTGGGTATGGGTAACAGCAAATGGTACAGCCCAGAAGATGTAGGTGAGATAGATCCCTGCCCCAAAGGACATTTGATCTCCCCAGGGAAATGGTTATGGGATGTTTTTGTCAGTACAAACATGGCCAGAGCAAGCCAAGTTCTTCCAGCTCACGATTAGTTGAACCAGATTTGCTGAAATGTTAAATCAGAATGATAATGCTCAGCCTGAAGTCAGCACCAGCCTGGCAAAATCATTAGCAATTAAACGTACACTTTATAAGAGGAAATGTCAACGAACTGTACTTCTGTATTTAAAAGAGCAGCTGGGGTTGCTGTAACACCTCTGTTACTGTTCCTGAGAAAAAACCAAAGATTTAATTACACTTAGCAAAGAGAGGTGTTAGGTAAATAAAGCTGAACAAAGCCACACTGTAACTGGATCTCACTGACTAGTCTGGATTAATGGGATCTTCTAACCTCCCTGGGCTCAGTCCCACCTGGTGCTCAGAGTGTTTGACCTCCTCAGGAATGCGAGTCTTCAGCATCATGTAACATCCTCCTTCCCCGATGCACACAGGCATCCAAAGGCAGGAAAAACCCCACCATCTGAGCCACTGGGATACATCCAGCAACCTTATTAAACCCTTTATCTGCCCTGCCCCCCTGGAAGGTGTGTGACAGGCGACTGGGATTGCTTCAATCTGCTTACACAAAGCTGCAGAGAAAAGCCCCCAAGAACAGCGACTTGAGCAGCTCCGTTTCAGGCTGTACATGAAGATTAAAGTCTTATCACCAGCTTGAAAAGATACCAAGCGTGGCAGGTCTTTGTTTGCCTCACCAGGTATCCTCAGACTGCTCTGTGATAGCACAGCCCCAAACCTGCTGTTTTCCCACGTCCTCACAGTTCCCAGCTTTCTTCAAATAATTCCTGAGTAAGGTCAAGCGATGGCACAAGGGTCCCCTGATGAAGTAAGAGGAAGAAGGCAGGTCCTGTTTCTCTCTGAGCCTCTTCACCTGCTCCTGACACTGGATTCTGAGATGCCTTTCCCTCCCAGAAGTGCTGGTGCATGGATCTCTGTCCCAGTGGGAACACAATCCATCTCCACAGGGCTGCCCACAGATCCCTCCCGTTCTTGAAAGAGGTAGGAAAAACATTTATTTCTTGCTTAGCACAAGGGTTGTAGCTTTTTGCCACCTACTGACACGTTGTGGGAACAACTCATCCAGCGAATTCCTGCAGGAAGGCTCAGGCCTGTGCTGGCTCTGGCTGAGGGTACATCCAGCCCTGGCTGAGAGGGACACAAAAATAAAACCAGGAGTGAACAGGGCACTTGGTGCACTGCCAGGAGAGCAACACTTATCCCACAGAATCACAGAACATCCTGGGCTGGAAGGAACTCACAAACATCATCCAGTCCAACTCCTGGCTCCACACAGGACACCCTGACAATGCCACCCTGTGCCTGAGAGCGTGTCCCAAACCCTCCTGGAGCTGTCAGTCTGGTGCTGTTACCACTGCCCTGGGGAGCCTGTTCAGTGCCCAGCCACCCTCTGGGTGAAGAACTTTTTCCTAATATCCAACCAAACCCCCACACTGACACAGCTTCAGGTCCTTAGGCCCAATATTTGGTCGGTCCTTGCTATAATTCCCTCTTTCTCTCAGCCTTTGAGCACCTCGTTTCATCATTCCAGAGGAGCAACATGGGAGAAATCATTCTTCTTGCTTGCAAAACTAAGCCTTGCTTCCTTCCCTTTCTATCTTGCCCCAGTTCACCTATTTTTTCCCCTTTCTCTCCCTCTAAATTCCCTTCCTGGCCAGGTTGGATGGGGCTTGGAGCAACCTGCTTTAGTGGCAGGTGTCCCTGCCCCTAGCAGAGGGCTGGAATTAAAGATGATCTTTAAGGTCCCTTCCAACCCAAACCATTCTGGGATTCTGTGATTCCGTGACAGGAGCCTTTCCAAAGTGTCCCCACAGGAGATATCTGTGTCAGTCCTGGGGAGCTGTAAATCTGGGGGATCCTCCATCTGTCCACAGCTTCTCCCTTTTTGCTCCATGCATTTTGTTCACTCCCATCAGTGCTGAAGCTCCCCCTCGGGGATGGGGCAGAGCAAACCCTGCTGTGTTGCTGATCCAGCCCCAAATTTCCCTGTTCCTCCTGACACACAGCTGATACCCACCCTGGCATTAACTGCTACTCCATGCAGCCATGATTTAACATCCAAAATTATTCATTTTTCTTGATTAAAATGTTAAATAACCACTGTTCTGTGAGAAAAGAGGAGCAAAAAGGAACAGTTTTGCAGTCACCCCTTGCAGATACACACTTCAAATTAAATACTGGGCAGGTGTCTCTCACTGGTGGCCACTTGATCCCAGTTCTAAACAGCACCCAAAACAACCAGCACGGCTTAGGACTCCCACAAATTCAGGCTGAGCTTAAAAGCCAGGCATTACTTCTACTTAACACACAAACCACCTCCTTCGGTTTAGCCAAGTTGACCTAAAAATACAGCTTTTTGCCACACAAAGATGCCTTTGAGAGTTGCTGGAGCTGATTTTTTTTTTCCAGTGTTCCTCTCAGAAAAAACCTTCTGAAGCTTCATTTGGTTATGCTGCACTACACAGGGACTGTGAGGCCATTGCTGCTGCCCTGGGATAGGGATTGATAAAATAAGACACTTAATTTGCTGCAAAATATGTCTGTAGGTCTTTGCAAAATATATTTTAGAAATTCTGCTTTTCCCTAAGAATCTCCCACTCTTAAGAACCAAATAAACAGAAAGCCACTGAGCTTAAGAGCAGGGTTGGGTTTTTTTTTTTGGGTTGAGATTTTTCTCTGGTTTTGATTTATTGAAATCCCACTTCTCAGCCACAACAAGTTATTGCTGCTATTTTGGTAAAGATGACTTGTAACAATGATCTGGCAAGATATTACTAAAAGTAATCCAAAAACGTGGCAGAAATGTGGCAAAGTACCATGCTAAAGCTAGAGCAGGAAAAAAGGGGAAAAAAAAAAAAAAAAGGAGAAGGCTTCCTCTCTGCAACAACCCTTGCTTTCAACTTCTATTTTGAATTTTCTCATTCCCAAGGATCTCCAGATTCACTTTGTGGTTGCAAGCAAAAGTGGCCAAAAAGAAAAAAAAAAAAAAATCTTCTTGCAGACCCTAAATTTATTTTTGCTGAAGGATTACCTGTGAAACCAAACCACCTGTCCTTCTTTTGAGGCCAAGGATGAGGAGCTGGGCACAGCCCACTGCTGCTCTCGGTTTGATATCCAGCCCCGTTTATTTTTTTCCTCCTCCATCCCATCTTTCAAAAGAAGATGATACTTTAATTAATGACCCACAGGGATCTCGTGCAGCTCAGTTGATGCTGGGAAATTTGCTTTGAAGGCAGCCAGCCTTGCACAGGTTCTGAGGATGAGGGGCTTCTCCCTTTTCCCCCTCCACACGATGCTCTCGGTCCTAGGAGCTGGCTCTGACCTCCCCACAGCAGGGACTGGTCCTGTGCCAGCATTTGCAGCATCTCCCACCACAGCACCAAATCTGGCACTCCCACTGAGGTCTAATATCACAGAATCATGGAATCATTTAGGTTGGAAAAGCCCTCCAAGGTCCAGCCATTCCCCAGCACTGCCAAGGCCACCACTGGCCCATGTCCCCAGTTGCCACATGAACATGGCTTTGAAATCCCTCCAGGGAAGGGGACTCCACCACTGCCCTGGGCACCTGTGCCAGGGCTTGATGACCCTTTTGGTGAAGAAATTTCCCCTAATATCCTCCTAATAAACCTCCCCTCGTGCAGCTTGGGGTGATTTCCTCTTGTTCTGTCACTTGTTCCCTGGGAGAAGAAACCACCCCCAGCCTGGCTAAGCCTCCTTTATATCCAGGAGTGGCTTCAGGCATCTGCACAATAATAATCTCCTAGAGAAAGAGTGTGGTGGGGAGTTAAAGTCCTGGTCCTGCTGGTGCTGGAGTCCTGGACACCTGAATGGGATAAAAATTAGGATATATGGGGCTGGAGTCAGTGCCAGCTTTTGCCTTGCCAGCTGATGTTCCGACTTATTTTCCCAGCTCTGCCCTGTTTTCTTCTTTTCTTCCATCACATGGCAAGAGCCCCTGTCTGAGATCCCAATCTCTGATGTTTAAAACTTGAGGTTTTCCTCCCTCTCAGCTAACTGACAGGGAAGAATCCAGGAGTGAACCCACAGCTGGGCTAAAGCACCTCCTGGAACCTAAAGGGACTCCAAGAGAGTTAGAGGGGAACTTTTGGCAAGGATCTGGAGGGACAGGACAAGGAGAAATGGCTTTAAGTTGACATAGGGCAGGTTTAGATGGGATATTTGGAAGAAATTCTTCCGTGTGAGGGAGGTGAGACCCTGGCACAGGTTGCCCAGAGAAGCTGTGGCTGCCCCATCCCTGGAATCTTCTCCTACCATGGGAACATAGATACTAAACTGCACGTAATACAAGGTTAGCCCTAATTTTTTCCTCTTTGGCTGCAATGTACTGATGAGTTTTCTGATCCAGGTGTTCAAATTCAGGAGTTCAGTCTTCATCTGTCTAAGAAGGAAAAAAAATAATTACAAAACACTAAAAGGATTTTAAAAACCTCAACAAAAATACAGAGAAACATCTGTCTGAGTTGGAATAGAGCAGCTGCAGAGAGGGAAAGGCTTCTCTTTCTCGGCAAGAAAAGTCATGTAAGTGGTTATGATGTGGAAATAGTTAAAATGAGTGAGTTCTTCCCCCTTCATTTCCCAGCTTTTGAGTACTCAGATTCTGTACCTGATGCTCTAGTTAAGCAGTGAGACCTGGCTTTGTGCTTACACTGGGAATTGGAGAGGGGCACTGAGATCTGGAGCAGGGAGTGAATCTGTGATAAGAAAAACCTCCACAGAAAATCACTGCTCTTAGCCCAGCTGTGTCCAGGTTCAGGAAAATAACACCTGCCTGTGGCCACCCTTCCTATTTGCTCTATAGAATGAAGCCATTGGAGCCCCCCTGCTCTGGAGCCAGGCTGGGAGAGCTGGGGGTGTTCACCTAGAGAAGAGAAGGCTCCAGGGAGAGCTCAGAGCCCCTTGCAGGGCCTAAAGGGGCTCCAGGAGAGCTGGAGAGGGACTGGGGACAAGGGATGGAGGGACAGGACAAGGGGGAATGGCTTCCCACTGCCAGAGGGCAGGGCTGGATGGGATATTGGGAAGGAATTCTTCCCTGTGAAGCCCTGGCACAGGTTTCCCAGAGAAGCTGTGGCTGCCCCATCCCTGGAAGAGTTCCAGGCCAAGTTGGACAGGGCTTGGAGCAACCTGGAATAGTGGAAGGTGTCCCTGCCCATGGCAGGGGGTGGAATGAGATGATCTTTAATGTCCCTTCCAACCCAAACCATTCTCTGGTCCTTTGCCTTTGGGGTCAGGGGACTGACGGTCACTAAGGGCTGGTTTTGAAAGTGGGGTTCTTCTGCAATGAAGGTTTCGCAAAATCTGTGAGGGCATCATAAAATTTGGCTCAATGTACCAAAGCCCTTCTCATCAGACAGCTTCTGTCAGGAGAGAAATAATGAAATGCTTTTAGGGCAACGTTTTCCCCGAAGCCTCTTCCCTTGTGTGTCAGATTTTGCCAGCCATGTGCGGATTCCCCACAGCGATGAGTCAGGTGTAGAGTCGAGCTTTCCCCTGCTGGCCCTCCGGGCTTCCTGTCCTGCAGGGCCGCCTCCAGCCACCCCCAGGTCCCAGGCCCATGGCTATCATCTTCCATCCCTTCCCTAATGGCCTGCTTTGATGTCCAGGTGTAACAGGATTCAGCGGTGCTGATTTCACTGATTAACATGCAAATCACGCCCAGAGACTGGATGCTTCCTGCAGTTAATCATCCGCTTGGCACATTTCAAAGAGCCCAAGAAAGATTATTTAAAAAAAGAAAAAAAAAAAGACAAAGAAATAGACAGAAAAACAAAGCAAACGACCGCCCCCAAAGATGTGAACAACATCAGCTCAGGT
The DNA here is from genome assembly GCF_017639235.1 of Corvus kubaryi. Taxonomy (NCBI): domain Eukaryota; kingdom Metazoa; phylum Chordata; class Aves; order Passeriformes; family Corvidae; genus Corvus; species Corvus kubaryi. Next base: position 32,235,081 of record NW_024582054.1, read on the forward strand.
TTTCTGCTGATGATTTTCCTCACAGCACAGAAAGCACCACCACCTTCCCACCGTCAGGAGAAGGAAGGTATTACTTTGGTGACCAAATAAATGCACACCAAGCCCCTGACCTTGATGACATGTCCCTGCTTTTAGAGGACAGGCAGTAACCCAACACCTGGAGAAGAAGCACATTGCCCACACAATTAAAGCCTGTTAACATGAAACCTTTCATCCCAGATGGAGATCTAGGGTTAAATGTGCTGGGAGATCAGGAGAGCAGAGCCTGGTTTGAGAGAACAGTGTGGGGTTTCTTCCCACCCCCTGAGGTGACGTTATCAGCCCTGACCAGGTTCCCAACCTGCCACACCTTCTGCTGCAGTGATACTTTTCCTAAAGGTTTATGGATTGTAGCCTCTTGGTCCTTTACAGCCAAGGGATCTCTCCCCACAGTGTTTTTTCTGAAAAGTTTATGGGCTTGGGCTCAATTCCAGGAGGGAGCTGATGAGGTAAAGCTGTGGCCATGGTGAAGGCTCTGAGGGATCCCTGAGCATCCATCTCCCTGATGTCCTCCAGAGTGGACACAGCTGGCTCAGAAGGATGCAGCCCACACCTCCTACCTCCAGAAGAAAGGGCTTTCGCACAAATTTTCATTGTTTGTTCCCCTCTCAGTGGCTGGCCAGAAACAGACAATAACCCCAAAAGAGTTCTTAGGTCAGAAAAAGCTTAACTGAAAGGAAACAACGGAGTTTCCAAATGGAAAAGTAGGATTTATCGTTTCAGGTTTCCCGGGTAAAGCTTAAGCTTGTTTACCAAGACGGATTTGGCAGATGTGATTAATTCCCTGCTCTTAAACATGACAACATTTATCTGCCTGCTTACACCATCCCAGTGGAGGCTCAGCTCTCTGCTAAGCAGCCCTGGATGAGAAGGAGGTGATCCTTCCCTGGCCATGTGCATGTCAGGGATGAGGTGGACACAGAAGTTGGGAGCAGCTTCTGGAGAAGTCCCACTGCCTTCCTGCTCCCCTGGGAGAGCCCTCGCTGCCACACCATGCTGGAGGAAGAAAGGTTAATCAGAGGGGGCTGGAAAGCCAGAGGCTGAAGGGCAGGTGATTGTGTTCCTGAAGGAGATGGACACAAGAGCAGGGGTCAGTCTGGGTTATTTTATAACTGAGTTAGAAGCTGCTCCATGGGGGCACACACAGGGAGGGTGGCCAGCGCTGCCAGCAGTCAGCTGGCAGCTGGAGGAGGTCACTCATGGTGGCTGAGCTGCTCTCACAGCCGATATATGGACATCTACCTCTCCCTTCCCTTGCTCCCAGCTTTTCCTCTGCTAGCTGAACCTTTCTGGGAGCTGGCTCAGTTCATCAGCCTGGCAGAAATACATCACAAGCTATATATTTTTGCTGAGGGACACAGTCTTCTCAGAGGAGGGCACACGCCTCGCTGCAGACAGGGCTGCTTTTCTACCCTGTTTCTGTCTTTCTGTAGGCTCTGGTAGCCCATTCTGCACCAGGAGCTCAGTTTTTCACCACCTCTCGACCTGCTCAGGGATCTCCTTTTGGCCACACAGAACTCCTCAGGTGAATGAAGTGCTGCCCTTCCAGTGCAGACCCTCCTGACCCTCTGCAACAGGCATCCTGTTGTTGTCATGCTTTGCAGTCCTGAATTATCTGTGAAATCCTCCTCCCAGCAAGCCAGAGTGCCCATCTCCATGCATGCAGGAGATACTGGGGACACTTCACCAGCTCCACACCTCTGATTTCCCATCCCTGGCACTTTCCTCTCCCTCCCCAGGCCTTTACCCCTTTTCCACACCTGTGTTATCCCACCCTATTTGAGGCACTTACTATCAAGGAAGAATCTGTTTCACTAGGCTTGGTTTGCCCCCGTGTGTAAAGCACATAAAAATATGGGAGCTCTGTGCCCTCTGCCCTGTGGCACTGCTTTATCCATCAGCACAGCCTTGCCTCCCTGCTTCCCCCCTTATTTCCTATTAAAAAACCAAGCGGAGAGATTAGACCTGTGCATCCCAACCTTCTCTTGCCTCATTTCTAGGTAAAGCTCTTATCAGCAAGCCCGAGCTGCTGCTGCTGCAGATTATTCACCCAACACAGACAAGTGGGATCACCTAGGCAGTGGCAGAGCAGGCTCCCAGCAGAATCCAGATGCAATGCAGATACTCCAGATCTTCAGGAAGCAGCCTGGTAATACTTGTTGAACCACGTAAAGAGCACTGTGGGGCACAGCTGTAGGAGCCAGGCCTGGAAAAGCAGCTGGAAGCTTTACAGAACCTTTCAGAAGGAGAAAAGTCTTGAATTGCTGTAAATTTTGACTTTGAAAGGTGCCCAGGTGGTCCCATGGAACAAAAAGTGGCTGCTCTGGACGAAATGTTTCTCTCAAAAAGACAAATCCTTTCTATAGGGTCTGTACCTCAAGATTTTTGAGTGAACACCATGTGTTCAGAGCAACAATGTGGAGAATTATGGAATCATTCAGGTTGGAAAAGCCCTCTAAGATCATCGAGTCCAACTAATTCCCCCAGCACCGCCAAGGTCACCACCGACCCATGTCCCCAAGTGCCACATCCACACAGCTTTGAAATCCCTCCAGGGATGGGGACTCCACCACTGCCCTGGGCTTGACAATCTTTTTAGTGAAGAAATTTTCATGGGTATCCAATCCAAACCTCTCCAGGCACAACTTGAGGCCATTTCCTCTTGTTCTGCCACTTTTGACCTGGGAGATGAGACCAGGAGGAGTCAAGGCCCCCAGCCCTGCATCCACACGTTTACAGCTAAACTGATGCCAACCCCATCACTGCCTTCACTATCTGCAGGCAAATGGGTGAAACTCTTGCTGGAAAACAAGCAGAAATGTGGAAAATGACCAGGAGACATGGGGATATGACTGTGGCTGTAGTTTTATGGCCAGGGGGTCCTTCTGCTCTCCCTGCTGGGGAAGGGGAGCCGTGTCCCAAGGCAGGGTGACCACCAGGATGGCTGTGATGGGCAGCAGGGATTTAGAAGTGCCATTGCCTGTTCCAGGAAGATTTCAGAGAGCTGCCCAGGCTGAGACAGTTTCTGGTGTAGCTGCTGTTTCAGGAGGTGGTTTGCTTTATTTCTGTTTCGTTAGCTGTAGCCTACTGTGGTTCACCATTTTCCCCTCAAGTCCTAATTTTAAAGAAAAATCTGGTTTCTGTTTGGCGAAGTGAGGTGGACTAAGCCTCGAGCCTCATCTGAGTCACAGGAGTCAGAGGCCCCATCCTGTGTCAGGACCAGCTTTAAGAATTAATCCCTGTGGCTGCAGAAAGTCCCCAGCAAAAACTGCTTTGGCTGAAGTCCATGAGGTCGGGCTCCTGTGACAACCAAGTGCTGAGAAATGGTAACTCCCAAACCAAATCCTCGCTTTGCCCTTTTCTGTGCCTTTCCTCTGCCATCTGATCCGGTGTTTTAAGCAGGATAATGCTTCTTCAAGCCATTCTTGTTTGCACAGAGAGAAGAAAAGCATGGAGGATGAGCAGATTTGCTAAGGACACCCCCCAGCACATCCCAACCCTCCCATCTGTACAGGGCTCAGGCAATCCACATACTCCAAGGTATGATGGCAGCACTTGCCTCTGAAGAAGCAGCAGTTCTGATTTCCAGAATTCGTGTATCCAAAGGATTCCAGCACACCCAGCCTCTCCTGCCTCAGTTTCCCCTTCTTCCTCCCTCTGAGGGCTGCAGCTCCTCCTTACCCTTGCTGGAGGTTGCCTGATGCTGACTGACAGTGCATCCAATGCACGCTGACAGAAAGGAGTTTTGGGGCTGGATAGAACCAAAAGAAACCCCAGAAAATTATCTTTGCATTTCAAGGGATCTAAATGTCCCTGGAAACTATTTACCAAGGAAAACTTACCCACAGTAATCCGTCCTTTGAGTGTTAGAACAGCTTGAAACGAAAAGTTTGCAGAGCTCAAGCAGGAGGAGAAGAGGGATGAAGCTGGCAAAAGATCATTAAGAAGACATTTTAAAAATGTTTTTCCAGAATTTGATTTTTATTTCCACGCTTGGATTAAGCTCTTCAGCTGGTGAGGAAAAAACAGGAGGTCACTTGCAGGATCTGTGAGAAAAAAAGGGCTCTTTCTGTAGGTTCAGAATGTTCCTGGGATTTTGAGGATGAAAGTTTTCCGAGTGCACTTCTTCCAAAGGACTTTCCAAGAACACACAGTAAACTGCAAAACAATCTCACAGAGAACTGCAAAATTCCTGTTGGGGAGATAGAAAAGCTATTTCCACATGGACAGAGCCAGAACACTGAAGTTTGACATTTCAATAAATGTATTTTTGGCCTATTTTGACACAGTACGAAGGACAGAGAATACAGAGATTACAGAGCCCAATGCAAGGCAGCACGTCTGTAAATGCCTGCTCCATATTCCATTTGTCAGTTTATAAATGGAGCCATTGGAGTAATCTCTGCTTCGCTGACAGCCCAGAGATCACCAGATTTTCAATTTCCCTTCAATAAAACAAAAAAACCCAAACCCCAAGGAGAACGTTTTTGCTTTTTAATCATATCCAGGCCTGTTTCCTGTAATGAAGAACTTCTTTTCCAGCCCCAAGAGAGCAATTCTCTGAATGTCACTTTCAAGATAGTGAAATAAAAATCTCTGCTATTTGCAGGAAAAGGCTCTGACTGCCATTTGTGGCTTGAACCACTTCCCAATTTATTTACTTTCTGAGGCTGTTTACATTTTCAGGCAGCCCAGCTCACTCACCCCTAACAAGCTCAGTTTATTGGTGCAAGAAAGGCAGCCCTGTGCCAGCCACAGGAGAGACTTCGGACCTAAGGACACCAAAAGCCTTTTGGATCAAATCACCTGAGCAAAAAAATGGGTGGAAAAGAAAAAAAAAATCCCATTTTCTGGTGAATTCCATCACTGACCAGCAGCAGGAGCCACAGATGGCGCAAGCCTTTTATTAGGGCTGAACCTGAAACTGCTTTTCATTCCTGGAGAGCTGCAGGACTCCCACATCAGCACGGAGAGGAGAGATGAGGGAGAAGGACATCCTTAATTTGTCTGAAGAGCAGCTGATTTTCTTCTTTATATAATTATCTCCTCCAGCAAACCCTCCTGCTCAGAGTCAATGGGGTTGGAGCACACTTAGCTCAATTCAGGAGTGACACATCAACCTCTTTTACCAAATGCATCCAACTCCAAGGGCTCATTTGTTTGTTCTTGCTGATATTAAAGACTAATTTTGACTTTATCTAAGAGCCTTTTCCATCCCTCGGGAGGCAGCCGTGGCAACACGAGAGTATTCAATTAACTGTGTGCTCTAAATTACTCATGGAAAGGAGTGTGCTCATGTGGACAGGGCAGGGGTTTTCAGGGTACTGTCTGGAAGGGGGTTGCATGGCTAAAATATAATGTAATATAATATAATATAATATAATCAATATAATATAATGTAATGTAATATAAATACTTTTTCCAGGAGCTGGGCTTCAATCATCTTTATGGATCCCTTCCAACTCAGGGTATTCTATGAGTCTATAATAATACTATTATATGTAAGTAATAACTTCAGCTTTGCCTAAATCTTTCTCACTTTAGCAAAGCTGCTCAGTCATCTACTTTTCCAACCTTCTTCTTTACTGGTATTTTACAAACAAAGAAAAAGGGAGCAGCAGGTGGCATCTTGTTACAGATAGAAAGTAGAAACCAGTTATTATTAAGCTCCTGTATTAAATCTTTAGCCTCCTCTTTGTCACCTTCTCTCAGTCTTCGGCACCTGGAGAGAAGTGTTCACTTCAGCTGAAAGTAATTTTCCTGTCCTGCTTTTGCTTTCTTATTTTTTTTTAAAGAAAATGCCCCAAATCAAGGCAATGGCTGGTGCAGAAAATAGGAAAAAAGCATCTCTCAGAAAAGTTAAAAAGTCAGTTTGGACATTTTTTGCTGATGCTATCACAGGGTTCAGTTTTGATTGATAGATATTTTTTTAAGTCCAGGATGGAACTCATGGTGGATGCAGAGCTGGAATTTAAATCTGTGTCTCCCATCTGGAGGTTACTCCAGCCACCTGCAAGGGCTGAACAGCTGGAAAATCATTCATTAGAAAAACAGAATCACAGAATGGTTGGGGTTGGAAGGCACCATCCCTTCCCAACCCCCTGCCATGGGCAGGGACACCTTCCACTATCCCAGCTTGCTCCAAGCCCCATCCAACCTGGCCTGGAACACTGCCAGGGATGGAGCAGCCACAGCTTCTCTGTGCCAGGGCCTGCCCACCCTCACAGGCAGGAATTTCTTCCTAATATCCAATCTAAATCCATCCTCTGTCAGTTTGAAGCCATTCCCCCTTGTTCTGTCACTCCATGCCCTTGTAAAAAAGTTCCTCTTTAGGTACTGGAAGCTGTAAGGAATCATAAAGGAAACTGGAAGGAGAAAAGCCTTGGAGCTCCTGGCAGATGAGCAGCAGTATCTGGCAGGTTGGTTACAGCCCTCAGTCACCTGCACACCCCTCAAACACCCAGCCACATGGGCACCATTGCTGGCAAATTCCCAGAGCTTCAGCAGCCTGGACATAATAGTAGAGGGAATAAAGCTCAAAGTCCGTGAAAAGTACTTTGGGAGAATTTTAGAAGTACATTTTTTCAAAGTACATACAGAACTCCTCTGTATGCTTTAAAAAGAGTTCTCAGCATTGCAAGGGCTGCAAGCAGTTCTCAACTCTTGCTTACTTGCAACCAAAATAACAAACCCCCTCCTTATCTCCCACGAAAATCCAGAGTGACTGTGTTAGTCATGACTTAACAGCCATAAAAAAATGACCCATTTCAGTTCAGCTATGACACAGATGTTCAGATAAATGATGTTCAAGATGCTCCTGACACAGGAAAGGAAATTTTAAAATCAAGTAACGATAGACAGTTTTCTCTAGTAAAAATTTCCCACCATTTCTCTGTCAATCCCAGAATGGTTTGGGTTGGAAGAGACCTTCAAGACCACCTCATTCCACTGCTGCCATGGGCAGGGACACCTTCCACTGGATCAGGCTGCTCCCATCCCCATCCAGCCTGGCTTTGAGCAAGTGTGTATTTGTATTTTGTAGACAAAACAAAACAATCATTAGAACATTCCCATTGAAAAGGAAATAGATAAACAACTTAACCATTTATTTGACTGCATTGTATTTAGACAACTTGTACATTTCGTAACCCCACTGTTTTTGTTCTCATCAAAAAGGATAAAGGGACAGAAGAATATAATCCACTCAAAACAGCAGTCCAGTATTTTGAGATACACTTGCTATTTTCATAGATGCCCACCTGATACCTGAACTCCAACATAGGTTGTAATGTTTATACAAGACCTGAAGTTTTGTCAACACAGCACTGAGTTGTAGCAATGTCTTGCAGTGCCCTGAAAAATAGTTTGTGACGTACTATGCAACACCAATTCGATGATGCCTTGAAGGTGATGAACCTGATCATTTCTTAAAAAAAACAACATAATGAATGCAAACATCCAGACTGACATGTCAGCCAGTAGCAACATTTGGGCAAATTTAAATATAAAAGCAATCACCTCCTTAGTTAGATTTGTCAATGCAAAAAGGTGAGGGGGAGAGGACTGTGTTTAGCAACAGACAGGAGAAATAACCAACGTTTCCTTGCTAGATTCTTTTTGAAAACCTATGCAAATTCAAGGCTTCCCACTTGATTTCCAAATCCCAAGCAGTACAGAGAACAAACCTGTTTGATACGACCCAACACATGCAGCTTCAGTGTCTCCTGCAGTGAACTCTGACACAGCAGCCATGGCAGAACCTTTTGGGCCATGAGCTCTTTGAAAAACAAAAAAAAGAGAGACCTGCACCTATTTTGCTCAGTATTTTCAACACGGGCATGGTAACAACCACTTCTTACAATAACCAACCAGAATTGTATTTGAAGTTTGCTCCAGAGGGATGTTTTTGGCAGTGAGGAGGGATTTCAGCTCACTTCCAAGTCGGCTTTTGAATCTGAAGACACCCATGGCTTAAACATTAACCAATAGAAAACTTGCCTGTCTGGCTCTGCAGATTGAAACCCCAGCAGACACACAAGGCAGCCCAGTTTGCAATTTGTCATTCAAGCCCAGCAGCTGCTTGCAAGGTCTGAAACCTCCCTGATCCAGCTCCAGGGCAGTCCCTACATCCTGGACCACAGCTGAGGGAAACCTGACTCAATGGACTGGCTACCAACATTTAAGTTTTAACACTGATCGAAACTGCTGAAAAGCCACCCAGAAAAACTGGCAACCCTGAGGGAGCGGGATAACAAGAGGTTTTATCGTGTCACAAGGCAGCAGTGGCTACACACAGGCTTTAGGCTGAGCTCCAGCATGTCCTGGCAGTAACAAACCCCATTTGGTAACAAACACCGCTTTGTCTTGGGCACCCTTTGAAGATGAGTTTTCTTTACTGAGGGGAACAGACCCCTCAAAAGCACAGGTGGTATCTACAAGCAGAAAACTCAGCAGGGCCAATTTCCATTAAAAATCTTTATTTTCAAATACAACTCATGATTTGTACATGGTAAGAAACATCCATCACCATGTGCGATTGGTCTGTGCAAAAGGCTTTGCTCAAATCCAGTTTTCCTGCACAGGGCTCTTTTCCAAATGATACTGGAGGTAGGGGTTTTGTTGGTTTTGTTTTTAGTGTACAGTAATTAGCAAAAACAAACAAAAAAACCCCCAAAAAAGCAACCCCACGACTCAAACCAAACCCTAAAAAGAGGAAAAAAAAAAACCCCCAAGTGTAGTAAGGCAAATCTGGAGAATTCGCTCGATTCCACAGGAGTGGATTCACTGAGAGTTCATCCTTGTGATCCCTGTATGGACCATTCACATCGGAGTTGGACTTGATCCTGGTGGATCAACTTCCAGCTCTGAATATTCTGAGATCTCTGATTACAGAGGTGCTTCCACAAGTCAACTAATACCTTTATTTTTGTCTTTCAAAATGAAAAAAAACCCAAAAAACAAAAACCAACCCAACTGATTCATAGACCTGGGCTATGGAATCACACAGAACAGGAAAGCCTCGACACTGCCATTACTGAAAAAATTGATGGGTATTGGTAAAACCTATGTAAGCCCAAGCAAAGAAAGGGAAAAAAAAAAAAAGAGAGAAAAACAGAGCAAGAGTGAATGCAAGAAAGAGACAGAATTCCTTCCCCGCTGCTTTGATTTTAGAGGGGAAAAAAATCCCCCAATAATTTAGCTCATGTAAGTTGAGAAAATGAGAGCAGCTAAAAATGAATATGATACACCTTGAAATTTATTTCCAAGACCAAGAACCAAAGATTGAAGCATTTTAGAACACTGAAGCAAAGCAATCTGAATCTGAAAAAAAAAAAAATTGTTCCAACTATCTTAAAATAGCTGTTTCTCAGAGCTTCTAGCAATAATTTTGATTAAATAAAAATCATACCAATTTACATTAATTTTCTATATCTTCTTTTAAAAGAAGTCCCTCACTCTTTTAATGAAAAAAGTGCATTCAAACCCAGCAGAGATTCACTGGTGCCACCAGGTTCTTTTAGCAGCTACTCAAGGTTTTCAATTTAGCTTACACTTCTTGCTATAAGAAGGGCCTTCCAAACCCTTGTTTGGGAGAAGTATCCGAATTATAAAAATCTGAAATAATTTATTATCAAATCCAGAATTTAAATAAAAGCAGATTTTTTTTTTCTTGCAAAGACAATTGAAGAAAGTAAAAGAATAAAAGCATGCACTTCAAACTTAGAGGTGAAGACAAATATACTTATCTATACAGGCACTGGCAGACGCAATTTAATGGTTACTTGTTGTAACACACACCCCACCCTACAATACATTTTTTCATTCACTAATCACTGAGGTACCAATATTTAAGAATGGAAAAATTCAATATTGAAAAATAAAACCTAAAATTGAAGCCTTTTTTCTTTTTCTTCTTCTTCCCCAGAAAACTATGGCAATTTTTGTATGAAATGTTAGTATACTTACAGAATTTTACAATCTACATTGGCTTTATTTTGAATTTTTGGGAACCAAAAGCGGCGTTCCCATCCAGGTTTCTCTGATAAAACGTTCACTGTGTGGATGTCCTAAAGAGTCAGCAGACTTGCAAATGAATGAACATATCTTGGCTATCACCTGGCACATCTGGCTGGTACCAAAAGGACTCGGAGTCTGAGACAATCGGCTTTAATTCGGAACAAATGCGCCATGCCAAAGTGCAACGAATGTGTGCGACACTCAATGGGACACTGACAGGTTTAAGAGCTGCATGGAAAGTACTAAAGTCCACCTTGCAAAGCAATTTGGGACAAATTGCATTGCATGCAAAGGACAACTCTGCGCTGCTGGGACGTCGCTTGCTCGCTGGGATGGGGTCTCCTAACGCAGCCATAGTTTCAGACGCAGTGCATCCACTCCATTTAAATAGTATCTGAACAGCCTCTTGTCTCGCACAAAACCAAGGTTTTCATAAAGTTTCAAAGCAGACTTATTTGTGATTTCTGTTTCCAATACAACCTTTAAGGGAGAAGAGAAATAAAAACAAAGAAAAAAAGCGTGTCGCGTTAGTCAGCAGCTGCAAATACATGATTGCTGAACCAATTCCAAAGGTTTTATTTAAAGGTGCATTTGTTAGCAATGAATGGAATTCATTTCTTCTTCTCTTTACTTAATTAAGCAATATTTCCACATTAAGCATCCGTTCCCACATTAGAAAAAAATATAATACAGCAATTCATCCACAACTGTAATTGTAAACAACATACAAAGTCTTTAGTTCTTGGCTGTAAACAGTGTTTCAGTTCACTACGTCATAACAGGGTAAAAAACACAGCAACAAATAAATCCCAAACAGCCTCTGTCTCCCAACATTCGCCCCCCAAAACCCAAGCTACCAAACAGGTGAGGGTCCAAAACATACTTTGAATTAGTAACTGAACTTCTGCATGTAACAAGAACTCGGCACACAAGGATTTACTTCATGATTTAATATCTTTGACCCCTGACTCGTTTGAGTTAGACGTAGATAAAAGCTTCAGGTTGACACCAGCTGTCAGACCCAACATTTGCAATCATTACTTGTGCTCAACACAAGTATCACAGAGTGGTCTGGGCTGGAAGGCACCTTCTTCAAGACCATCCAGTTCCAACCCCCTGCCATGGGCAGGGACACCTTCCACTAGACCTGGTTGCTCCAAGCCTGATCCAGCCTGGGTACCAACAAATAACCCAAATCACAGTGAACACCAGAAGAATAAGCAGATTTTTCCATCTTTTTTTCCCCTGTGTTTTTCCCCCTGGAAAGACCTGTCAGAAATAACTCAGACCAAACTCAAGTCCAAGAGAAGTCCAAATTAAGACTCAAAATTGTCTCAGAATTCTCAGTCACAGGCAAAAAACTACACTGGCCTTAATAAGACATTAATTACTAAACTTCAGAATTTTTCAGAATAGTTTCTCTCTCTCTTTTCTCCACATGCACTGAACAGAGCTCTGCCATAACTGGCAAGCCCCACACCCACTCCACATAATAAAAACTAGTTCTGCCTCTTTACTGGTGTTCAATTCAATTATTTCAGGATTTTGCTGTTAGGAATAGATCATGGTTGCACAAGAACACAGGCTGAACTAACAAGCTGACTGGGCTCCATACACCCCCTGACAGTGAACATCCACATATTAAACAGGAGCTGATGGTCACTGTAGAAAGACCACAGAATGAAAATACAGGACCAAAATTTAGCCTGGGTTTGTAGAGCAGTTTAAGTCCATCTACTTTGTGGTCTCTGTGGCCTCACTGCCTTCAGGCACACATTCCCATTCCTCCTGGCCTCTCCTGCCAGCTCTTGAGGGTGGTTCCTGAGCTACTTCCAAAGCCACCTGGCAGAAAACCTTTCCTTTTTCTCTCCATGGGGTTTGTTTTCTGCAGTCTGAGGAGTGGCTAAGCCAGTGTGAAAGGGGGAGGCAGCCAGTGGTTACAGCAGACTATATATAGAGTCAAATATATTCATTAAATGGATTTTTTTGGATTTTATTGGAGGTGACCACTCTAATCACTGGCTGCCACATTCCAATGCACAATTCCACCTGTGCTTCTCAGTGTAAGGATGCTGAAAGAACAATAAACCTGGGGATAACAATCCAACGAACAATGTAAGGCTTGGAAGTAGTTCATTACAAAAAGGAACTAAGAGTCACACATTGAAGTATTAATCATCAGAGTTCTTGAATTACAGCAGGGCAGTGCTGTAGCTGCACACTTACGACAACCTAATTCAATTCTTAGTCTTGTGGCAAGAATGAGAGATTGAATTTCTGTAGTTGGCATCTCCCAGAACATTACTAGCAACTCCTGTGAGCTGACGGAGTGCTCCTAACATCCTTCATCCATTAAAATGGATAACTATTCATCTGTAACATATTATGGAAGCACAATCATTTTGCTGGAGAGGGCTATTTCCTACACATTGTACAACTCCTTAATTCCAATTTAAACAAAACATTGAAGCCAGAGAAGGAATCTGACCTGTGTAAATCCACCGTGCAGAGGATTATTTATTTGAACTCTCAGCTACAAAGGGCATTCACTCTCTCAAATGTTCAGTAACCTGGCAGAGTGATGTAACAACTCTATTCAACTGCAAGCTCCAACACCTTGCAATGCTAAAACACTTCCAGCACGGCAGGTGACTGAGCTGAAGGGAGTGGTTAAATGTTGAAATACAGGTTTGTTGGAATCTCACTACCTGAGTGAATGCTCATCTTGAAAGCAAATGCAAGAGATTTGCTCTGCTATTTCTAAGAAGTCTCAGCACAATGAAAAGTAATTCCCTGATCTCAACATACTGCAGCTGAAGTCATGTTTCTGTTCTCTGAAAAGGAAATACAGGCATATTTTATTCAGATTTCATTAGCTTCCTTTGGTGAAGAATGCACCTCTTCCTGAGTGAGATTTTCAATTAAGCTCCAAACCTTACATTGTTACATGTATTTCTGCTCTTGTGGGTCGATTTTGTTGTACACATATGCCTGTTAAATCCTCTGATAACAGAGTAACCCCCCCCCCCCCCCGCCAAGGGCAGCAAAGCTCTGATTGGATTTAACAGTGTTTTCTGCTCAAGTTGCAACTTTCTGAAGGTTGTGACTTTCTCTTAAATTTCATAAACCTAACATTTTAGCTCAACTCTAATTTTAACTAGGTTTAGAAGCAAGAAAATTTCTATATTAAGGATGAAGTGCAATGTTCCTTGTTGCTACATTTTCATACCTCGAATTTATTCCTGAACTGAAGCCAACAGGAGTGGTCAAGCTTTCTCTCTGCTTCAGTTCAAACTGAAGGAACTCAAGTTTAAAAACCAAGTTATAGAATGGATACAGCCAAATCAAATGAAGAAAGTCCTCTCAGCACTCACAGAGGAGGTTGCTATTCTTACTTTTAAGTTTGGCATTCAAGTTATGAGGGCTTATCCAGTGTCCTTAATCAATTTAACTGCCTTAACTTTTAAAGAGAGGCAGTACCCAAAATACAACACTTCACCCTTCATATGATTTGTAGATTAAGGGAAAGCTAAAATATCAGTAATTTTATGATTTCAAATAGGATTCCATAAAAATACACATTTCATTTTTACTAGTGTGGTACTGAATTAAAATGACAGACCTACTAGTGTGGTCAAAAAACCCACTCTCAATCACCCTGAAGTTTCAATGGGAATTCCCATGAGAATTTGTGGTTCCCTTTTATTTTCTACGTTTATGCTTTAAAAAGGTTTTTGAAGTCCCACTTACTGGAGCCTTATTTTGATTAGTTACCACTTGCATGGTACATTATTTCAGTAATATGAAGTGAATGGATTGTATGCAGATTCCTCAGTCATTTGTTACAGATGAAAAACCTGCATATGAACAACTTCTCCTTTCTAACTGTAATTAAGGGATGTAACAGTTCCACAGGATGGGTCTTCAGCTGTAGAGTTTTGGGAAATAGCTTGTCAGTAAAAACAGTACAAAAAGCAGCCAGACACCCACCTTGCTGCAGTTAGCACACGCTTTTCTTTTCTAAACTGGAAGAAAAATATTTCCAAAACTTTGGAGTTGGAAGTAAAACTATTCACCTTCACCTGATTTATTTCCATAGTTCTCCTTTTCTATGCAACCAGCCCACAGTTATCCTAAATCACTGTGATCTACCAGAAACTCAGCCCACTACAGTTCACTACCCCAAATATTCAAATTCATTAACATCAAATACTAGAGAAAGTCACAAAGGTAAAAAAAAAGTAAAAATCAGAGATCCCTAAGTTTTGTAATGTTATATGCAGACACTCCAGCTGGAAGCTGCTGTCAAGTACTTTCTTCAGGCCTGAAGGTTATTTCTGGTTCAAGCACCCACCCCCAACACCAGATCACTTCCCTGGTTTCTATTCTAATGTAGGCCATGGCCAGCTCCATGGGCAGCTCCTCCCCTCTACAGAGATTCCATTCCAGGCAATTCACCTCCTCACTCCACAGCTTCCCCAGAGAAACCACCCCTGTGGAAGATACTGCATCCAGCAGAAGCTGCCTCTTAGGCAATGTGCTGACCATTGTAAATCACTCATTCCATAGGCCTGGCTTAGTTTATTCACACTAAAACAGCTTACAGGGGAAAAAAAATGTCCTTAAACGCCAGAACATTGCAGCATGCTTTGAAATGCCACCTATCAGTAGTGATTTGTCAAGATTTTAATCTGTGGTGTTGTATAAATCCTTTGTTTTTCAGGACTCAATGCTGGTAACTTCAGAAGTCCAACCTATGATACTTCCAAAAGCAACACACTGAGTGAGGCATTTATCAGATTATATGCCACAAATTATTAAAATAAAGTCTATTTACTGCATCTATTCCATAATTAGATTGAAGGGAAGAGTTTCCAAGCAGCCTTTGGAAATTTTTCACGACACCCACAGCTGCATATTCACATTTTTAATCCTATTCCAAGCAAGTTTCAGAAAATAGCATTTTGTTTTTAATTGCACTCCATCTTATCTCAAAAAGCAGTATCTTTTCATTTTCCTCATGATTCTGACTATACTACAAGATGTAGAAAAATACCTTAAGAGCAGCAGGGATGGTTAAACTATTTATACATCTCACACAGACAAACTGTTGTGATGCACTACTTCATATTTGATGAGCTTTAAGCATCAATTAATCAGAAACTGATCTCCTGACAACTGTTGAGAAAACTGGTGAGAGCAAGAATCAGGCAGAGCTTTTCATGTGTGCCTAGTTAGATTTTTCATATTCTGGTCTGACTGAAAACTCAGCACTCCACCACAGAGTACAAGTAACCAACATCCTTATTTTGCACCATTTTGGGTATGTGGAAGAAGCCTATGCTTGGTGGCAAAGAAAAAAAAAAAACCATGAAAACACTGTCTGTTTGGCTGTGGATAACCTATATGTGGAAAGAACAACATAAATAAAAATAAGTGTGGGTGTGCCTCTGCTGATGGTGCAGAAAAATCAATAAAATACTCTGCTTGTATTCCATGCTCCCTAAAGGGCTCCCAGTTCAAAATCTAGTGCCAGCACAAGACTCAGCTGGTGCAAAAGCCCCCAAAAAACAGAGGATGAGTTTGGAATCATCATCCACAAACATCACTCCCAAAACCATGGCTGTCTCCATCCAGCACACCATTCAAGGAGTCTGAATTGTAGTGCCTTTGAACAAGGAGACAGAATCTGAGAAATGCCCTCTGCCCCTGATCCAAAGCATTTATACAGCACCAGAGATGCAAATCTGTGACTAAGACTTAATGAGGCCTCAGTGCAGACCTGCAATCCTTATCACATTTATTTCATGTTTATGAGAATAAAAAACAGCAAGAAGGGCTCTTGGACTAGTATGACATGGTAAAAGAAAAAGACAGACACAGAAGAGGTCACTGTTAGAGATCACCTGTTAGTCCAACCTAGAAATGAATTTACATGAGAAATAGCACACAGACATTCAGAAATTATACAGTAATTACTGCAACTCATAGCCTGAGTAGAAACAGCCAGTTCTACTCCTGACTCTCTAATAACAGTGGGCAATTCACTCCCCTTCTCTGCATCTCACTTCTGCAGCTGTGGTGTGAACAGTGTGACCCTGATCCTCAGGTATTTTGTAATTTTTTTTTAATCTTGAATAGTCTAGAAATGGGAAGTCAATGCAAGACCACAGTGGAAAACAATGGGGAAAACAAACCAACCAACCTCTTTTTGCTTAGTTCAGTGTAGGCAAGCAGTAAAAGAGATTACAGGAAAGCATTTTAGAAACCATGATAGAAGCAAGAAGCCAAAATAAAGAACTTGAAAGAATTACAGACTGCACTGTACTGCTCAAGTACAACATAAATTAGAAGGTGGGGTGAGGGGGCAGAAGACACCAGTAAGCAGAGGCATGAAGGGATCTGAGGGGAAGAATAAATCTCTCAATGAATGAAGCCAGAACACAGGCAGGGGATGCTGCAAGAGGCGAAACACAACAAGTGGAAAAATAAACAGGAGTATGTGCCAGAAGTCCTGTGACACCAATTGTAGCTTTGCATAAGAAACTTCCCCACGGGGCAGTGGGACAATTGAGGGAGCACTTGAAGAGAGATAACAGAGATCAAAGGCTCATTAACTATGACACAATGAAGTGACAGTGCTCACCTATCAGGAACAACTGCATTGTGCCAAGGAGCTGGAAGTTAAAGGGACAGATAACCTGGTTGAGGAGGATGGATGGATGCAG
Organism: Corvus kubaryi; assembly: GCF_017639235.1. Lineage (NCBI taxonomy): Eukaryota > Metazoa > Chordata > Aves > Passeriformes > Corvidae > Corvus > Corvus kubaryi. The sequence continues at coordinate 32,251,865 of NW_024582054.1, forward strand.
GAGGAGTTCTTCAGAAGTTAAACAAGGCACATAACAATAGAGTTGCGCTATATATATATTTATATTATGAAAAAAAAAACCCCACCCAAAACAGGAACTGTAATCTGGTAAAAGAGTAGCAACTTTTAGGGCAGGGAAGTTTGCCAGTGATTCAGTGACTCTCCTTCCACGTCTGTGTCATCATGCTACCCCACTGCAGCTCTGTTCTGGGTAGTGTCAGAACAGCCTGATGAGTGGCTGTGATAAATCCACACTCTGCAGCAGCACAGCACACACTGTTCTCGTGGCTTTGTGTACTCTGAAGGTATGGCAGGGCTACACAGGACATGCTCATCCCACTGCTCAGCTGCACCTCAAACTGGGGCCCTTGCATGAAAATGGGCCTGAGTGAAGGCTGAGGCAGTTTCACAAGGTAAAACAGCTGAATTTCAGCACTTAGGGCAAATTTACAAAGTCCATCTCCTATTTGTGCCAGACTTTTTTTTGAGGTTGTTTTCCCCTTTTTTATAAAAGAGCTTCTTACCAACTTATTTCCCACCTAAAAGAAGTCCTGTAGAAGAAAAACCTGTGAAAGGAATCCACATACAAGAGAGTGCAAACGTCATTTCATTTACATTATGAAAGTTTTGATTATAAAATCTTACCTCATCACAATCTCCTTCAACCATAGCATAAATAGCTTTCTTAACCAAGTTTGTACCTGAAACACAAATTTCAGTAAGTGTCAGAGTTGCAGTAAAAAAAAAACAAACAAAAAAAAAAAAAACAGTTTATATATGACTAATGTGTGCTACCTACATGACATAAGATCTGGGGAAAGCAGGGAGGAAAGAAAAACAAGGAGTTGCAGTCAAGCTGCAGTCTCAGGTTTGAACACTAAAATAATCTGTGAAGTTATCCAGAGACTCAGCTCAAGTGCAAGATTCTTGTAACACAAAGATATTAGAAACAGGCTGCTATGCTTAACAGAGTGTTATATATAGCCTTCCAAGATGTGATTCATTCCTTTTTGTTGCATTTAAAGTCAAAATCTGCTGGCATGTACTTGAAGGACATTCATCTTCCAAGGGAATTTCCTCTTACTAAAACAAATACTTCTATTAGTAACAGAACTTACGAAACCACTGTTCTTATGGCTCATTCCCATTTGGGTTTGCTAGTATCTAATAATATCCTTGAAGCCCATCCCTTCCCCTCAGTCAAGCATTAGTTTAATTTTTTAATCATTATTTTTCATCTATTTCACAACAGTTCTACAAATGTAATATCCCTACCTGCCTGTAGAATTGGGGTGAAATTGAAAGTTGATTTCAAAGTTATTAGTGGAAAAAACTGCTGTTCAGTGAAATTGCATAAATCTTACTTCCATAAGAAGGCTACGGAAAAGGAAAAAAACCCCAAGGAATCTACAGAATGTTTTAAAATCTTCTCAAAACTTTAATCAGTTAAGATTTTTCATTGAATGTTATGATAAAACTTCTACATTTAAAGCAGATCTTCAGATTAACAGCACACTTTGAGAAACAGCAAGGTGGCAAATGTAGGAAAAACTCAACATATATAATGCTAGACTAAGCAAGGCTTTAAAGACAAATTCTATGTATGTAATTCTAATTTAACAAACTGACTAAAGTGAGGGAAAAGTCTTGCAGAGACCTTCATAATAACAGCATTAGTTCTTATTTACTTATGAATCCAAGCACCTGCAATTAAATTATGGCAGACTCCTTCATGACTCAGCTAAAAGGAAAGGAGACAGTGATTTCTCAGTATCCTTCTCCCTCTGCTCCACTACAGAAACCAACAATGGCTTTTGAATTGCACTGGGAAAAGAAAAAATCTGCACGTGCTTGAACAGTTGTGGTAATGTGTTTTTTTGGAGGGTTTTTTTGGGAAGAGAGCAAACACAATGATACATTCTGCAATGGATCACTGTATTTTTCAATTGCAATAATTTTCTGTCTTTAATCACAGAAGTATGAGCCGTTCAGTGTGGATGAGTGGTGAAGCACAGTTCTAAGCTTTGGAGCTGACATCTACGTTTAGTTAAAAATACCTTACAAAATGTAATTTCACAATAATCAGCACAAAAAAATTAAGTTCCATAAGAACAGATATTTAATTAAGCCAACTTGGCTAACTCGTGTTAGAATGAAAATCCCTTCACCAGGGCAAAACTGATTAACCAGGAAGGGCAAACTCCCTGCCAAGAGTGATTTCTTTACCTTGTGACTTCCCAACAAAACAGATTTCCATTTCAATCCTTCAAATAACAGTACACAGCTATTTTTCTTCCCTGATTAATACAATAATGAGCTCCATACATTCTCCCTGATGGGTAATATATGCATAATTTATAGGGGCAAGTCAGGAAATAAGTTCACTGTAAAAAAGGAGCCTGAACACATGGAAATAAAGTGATGAGGGCACACACAAAACCACGAAGCAGTTCCCACTGCTTTATTTGGCAGTGGTATAGGCAGAAGTAAGGGGCTTCTGCCTGCCTTTCTTTTTAGCCTTATCAGATCCCAGGTGTGAACCTCACAGGGCATTTCAGGTTATTTTAACAAAATCAGAAAAGCCACTGGGGAGCTCGTGCGGTTGAGTAAGGCGGGGATGACACACAAAGCATCCTGAAGTTCAGTTCAGCTTAAATCTTTATGACAGCTACAGTTATCCCAGCTAGAGGATTTAGGGAAGAAAGAACAAAAAAGGCTATTCTTACCAATTCCTTTTCTTCTGTATTTGGAATCCACTGCTAACATGGCTATATAACCTCTGCGGAACATCTTTTTGTGCATATCCAGCTTGCAGACGATGGCACCTACACACTCCTCACCTACCATGGCCTTAAAGACAAACATACACGTATGGAATTCTCAGTTTGGCATCCACAGTGCTACCAAAAGCAGTAAACCAGTTCATTTCTTAAGTGAAACAGCCACGCAAAATATGTTTGTACAATGCTATGAAAAGGTAATGACATAAATTTTAAAAGCGTCTCCAAAAGTATTACTACGATTAAAAGACTTATTGCTTTATTGCATCCCAATTAAATTCCAAGTCAATTAATGACCAATGAATTATTCCTGGAGAGAACCACATTATCATTTCACAAAGTCTACAGGCAAGACCACGTGTGATTAAGGGGAAATAAATAAAATAAAGTAAAAGACCAGGTTAAGGCATAAATTACCCTTTCATATGAGCTTCTGCAGAGAAAAAAAAATCCATTTGTGTTTTATAGTGATCTGAATTTTCCTGTACAAGGGCTGTGGTAGATAACATGCTTAATTTTTGTCTGGTTTTAATGTCAAGGCCACAAAGGATCAGAGAAAAGCATTGCTGCATTTAATCTTTAGACACTGTCGTTTTCAGTCATATGACACCCGGAGAACAAACAAAAAAGCACAGTTAATTTCACACATTTTAACTATTGGGAGATTTCGTTTGTTAAGAGCTATGCACTGGCAGTTAATCCCAGTGGCATTGTCACAGTAACCGTGGTCAAGGAGACGCAGGCATTCTGAAATATTAACAAGAAAAACCCCAAAAAGGAAAGGACCCAACTCCTCCCCAAACACTCATCAAACCACCTGCACACCCACTGTGTTCACCAAAATTTTACCATGAAACATATAAGAGAAAGGGAAACTCATGTTAACTGAAGGATTAGGCAGCATAAGGGATTAATGACATTATAACCTGCAGCAGTAAAACTGAGTAATGCTGCAGAGTGGGACAGCATCCAAAGGGAAAACAAATTCCTGTGCACTCAGGAAAGATGGGCAGAGATAAAAAGAAACTCATAATTCTACATATGGGCATGTGAGTGGATCCACAGCCTTTGACAGACCTGCAGGGGGACCAGCCTCGGGCTCAAGTGCAGCAGCTAAACCAGGACTACAGCACATGATTGGCACCAGCATGTGCTGGCACAAGAGCTGCTGGATAATTCAAATTTACAACTCTAAGACATGTCAAATGAAGAGGACCTGCTAGAGCCAGTACTGCCAGGCCTCAGAGCAGCCCACCTGTAAACCCAGAGCTCACTTCTCCAAAGTCTGTGCTATAAACTCAACCACCTGAACCTCTGTGCACAGCTTGTAGGCTGAAACCCCATGGATGGAAGAGTCCTTCTTGCAGGTCATGCTGCAGGCACAGTCTCTTCACCCCAGAAAGAACAAAGTCTTTGAGCATCTCCACCTGGATGGTGAGTTATTAACCAAGCCAGCTGTCAACCAGGAGCTTCAGCAAAGGTGAAATGAAGCAGCCAAAAAAAGGACCAGCTGCAGTTCCATGATCCTAACTCCATTTCTAATATAGCTGAAGCAAATATAACTATTGCTAAGTTTTTATTTGGCAGGAAAACACATTTCAGCAGTATCCAAGAACAACCCTGAACAATCTAACGAGTGGTTTTTAAAACAACAAACAAGAACTGTAGCATGATCTACTCTGGACTGAAATACAGAGCCTCTAAGCAGTCTTTCATTTGTTCCAAAACACAGTTTATTCCACAGAAAAGAGGAGCTGTGCCTATACTCAAACGGTGTATGCAAAGTTTCAGCTCAAGGCAAGTTCTGTATCTCGGCTCAGACCTGAGAAAAGCGGGGAGTTAAATAAAGAGTATCATCAGACAGACTGCTCAGAACATTGCTATAATTATGCAGAGTACCTAGATGTAATCTTATACCTCACTAAAAAAAAAAAAAAAAGCACACCACCACAAAATAACATGTTATAGTTGTGCTTTGCCCTGGAGTGAACACGTGCAAACTGTTGATCCTAACAGTTATGTGGAGAATTTTTACGATGTATATATTTTTTTACACACTTCAGGAGTAGTGACAATCTAGACACTACATATCTGAGCTCTTTCTTTTTCAGGGCACATTTCAGAAAAGTTATATTCATGAATCATATATTTAAAATGCTAAATGAATAGCAAAGAATTTTGTTTCAGTGATCAAAGAAGCAAATACCCACTGGTTTTACCACTGTTGCCAGAGAGCTGAATAAAGAATGATTCTGTTACCAGTTCTCTAAAACACTTAAATCTATTTCTGTGTCTTTAGGCAGGTAAGTTTGGCAGTGAATGTACAGCTGTTCCACTCACAGAGGGAGTGCTGCATTTCCACCTCAATTAGAGGGGGTTTTGTTGCCTTTCCTCTTCTTTCTCCTTCTTTTCAACCTTATCTAAAGCTGGAAAATGAACCTAAACCGCGATGTGAAACTTTGCAATTTAATTTCCTGCAGAAGGTTAAACTGTGCAAATAAAAAAAATCCAGACTGAAATAGGGAGAGTTGTGAGGAGGGAGGAAAAGTAGCTCCCACACAACACCATTTAGGAAAAGATAATCATGGACCAAATTTTCTTTTCAGGTATACGAGAGTACTTCTAAACATGCAATTTTCTACAAACACAATTCAGCCTAAGTCACTATTATATATTATAAACCCCACAGAGTACTATAAGATTTACTCCAATACTAGGTTATTAGTAGCAGGATTAACATACATGAATCTAAATCCAATATTTGCATCAACTTCATTCCTATGAATAAGTTTAAATGTTTAAAACAAACCAGATTTTAATATACTGGAAGAGCTAGTAGAGAAATGTCTGTAAATCAGCAAGAACATTATTTTTCACAGAATTAATCAATTTGTATTAATTTCATTATCAAAGATGGCATTGTGTCTGTCAGCCACAGTCTGAGTATGCAGTTAATATCCAGATCCTGTGACTTTTGTTTAAAGGAGATTAAAACAGCCAACTAGCCCCAAAAGGGAAATATTTTGCAATTCAAACGCAGCAGAACCTGCACTGCATTTTCCTTTCACACCTGCACCAAAGTCCATCCCAAAGTATCCCAGCCACAGCTCTGTATGAACTGGCTCACATTTAGGGATCATGTTACCGAATGCCATTAGAGGATACATTTAGGCTAATGGTTTTAACCTCCCGTCCGGTGCTTCAGCCACAGCTCTTCCCGATACCTGACAAATCATCACATCCCCGTTTCCACTCTACGAACCTGGCACCAGCAATTCCCTCCTGTGCAAGGAACACCCTCTGCCGCTGCTGGAATAACTGCCCTGGCTGTTGTCACCGGCTCAGGTGCTGCAGGGACTTCAGCTTTCACAGAGCCACCAACAGTGAGAGACTCTCTGAAACTGTGATCACTCCTAAAAACAAACTGGAATACAGAGTTTGCAAATTCTCCTGCAAAACTTCTTCCTACGTCTGCCATGAAGCCAGGAAGACTTCTCAGACAACCTCCTAACTTTTCTGGTTCTTCCTTTACGCCCCAAGTATTCCACAACTGAAAAACAGGGATGATGTCTTACAAGTCTTAATTTCAACACACCGAGACTCTTGAATAAAATCCAATTTAAAAAAAAAATGCAAAGCATTAGTATAAAACAAGACTTAACTGCAGTCATTTAGCATTTACAACACATTTAAAACCACTTACATGGAATTAATAGGTTATTTTTAAACTTGTGAAAGTTTAAATTATAAATGCTGCTATAGCTAGTGGCAAAGTTAAGAACCCAATAAAAGCACAGATTTTCCAGATTTTTCTTAAAAGGCAGCTGAGTGGTACAGTGAATTACAGGAGAGGTTACAACACTCAGCCAGAACTCTGCTTTTATTACGTTCTGTCTTATCCAAACTCTGGCACAGTGCAAGGTTTCCTAAGCTCATCTCTCCCACGCTAAAGGATTTTGAAAACAAGTTTCTGAAATATTTAATTTATCAGTCTGAAATGCAAGTTCTAGAACTTTAACACTGCTAATACTGGAAGCTACAAAACCACTTTAAAAGAAAGCTACAACTTCAAAAATGCATTTACAATCAATCCATCTGGGAACAAAGATGTAGCAGTGCTTAAAAATACTTCACATGAAACACAAGATGCCCCTTGCCCCTGTCATTTTTTGGCAGAGGAGTGGTTATCATTTGAGGAGAAACTGGGCTGACAGAGCTTCTGAGAAGAAGTAAAACCCAGGCATTTACTGGGCACTCACACCTAATACACAGTGCAAACCTGCTCTTCCAAAGACAGGCAAAGCATGAGTTTAAGCAGAGAGCTGGAGTTTCATAGAATCACAGAATCCCAGAACGGTTTGGGTTGGAAGAGACCTTAAAGATCATCTAGTTCCACCCCCCTGCCATGGACAGGGACACCTTCCACTGGAAGTTTATGGAGAAAAAGGTTATTAGCTGGTTATTACCACAGCCCAGATACTGCTGTAGTGTAACACCTCAGCACTGAGCAGTACTCCCAACTTGCCACCCCTAAAGTCAGGGAAAGACTTATGTGGATAAATTTGACATTGAAATTAACTGGGCTTTAAGATTTCCAGTATCTCCAGGTCCTTTTAAAGTGGAATATTAACTTCTTGGGTGTACAGCTAGGAAGTGGTTGGAGCCTGAAAAACACTAGTGACCAGTCAGGGTTGGTCCTCTGCCTTCCCTCCAGCTGTGCTCTCCCACCTCTTCTCTTGCACCAGTGCCTGTGACATCCTACAGGAATATATGTGGAGCTCTAAACCAACAGAGCATCACCCTGAAACATCTAGATATACACACATTTACAGGTATATGCTGGTCAGAGGGGTGTCTTGGCTCCCAGAATCAGAAAAACACAGGGCTGGCACAAGGCAGGAAGAGGGAGTTGGAAGAGAAAGGAAAAGCAAGTGGCAGCCTGGGCTGCACCAGCCCTTAGAACAACTGGGCAACTTGTGAAGGCCAAGCCAAAACTCAGCAGGTTTCAAACCCATGCAATAAAGTTAATAATGTTCCCAGAAATTAGCTGTGCACTGTCAGAATAGGAAAATGATGTTTTACATGGTTCACTGAATAAAATATCAGAAAAAGGCAAATGCTGATTATTTAGGGAAAATACACATCCCATCCTAAATTTCAGTGGTGTCAGTCCTCTCCTCTCCCTGCGAGAGGAAAGGAAAGGTGCCCAAGACAGCACAGGGAGGACAGGTGAATATGCTCTGGAAGATTTTTTAAATGGTGATGGTGAAATCCAGTAAAGGAATTGACTGAACCCTTACAGATCTTTTTGCAAATACAATCAAATCATAGGCTAACCCCTCTTCCCAAGACAATCAAAACACAGCCAAAACCTGAAACCAGAAGGGCGTGGGGCCACAAGGCTTTAAGGACAAATGATTGTGTGAGATCAGGCACTAAGCTTCATGTTCACCATCCTGACACTTCTTGCTAATTGAAATATGCAGTCCCTGACTGAAGATAAATATTTAAAAGTGATTTATTAGAGAGAAGTAGTTCAGGAATCCATTAACTGCAAGAACAAATTATATTTTATAGAACAGAAAATCTTCAAGGCAACCTCTAAGAAACAAACCTTAAAAATAATAAAACCAGTCACAAAAACCCCAACCCTCCCCCCTCCATGAATTTGACGCAGCATGCTGCAAGACCTTCAAATTATTAAGCAGATAACAATTTGCTGTCTTTAGACATTCACAGCCATATATTATTCTGTACAGTTTTATGTACTTTACATTGTCCCACCTTCCCAAAAAAACGAAGGCAAATACATTGAGTTCAAGAAAAGTTTTGTTGATTCTTCAAGGCTATCAAAAAATGAAGCTGTCATTACAAAATAAGCTTTCTCTTCCTTGAGTGATATCTTACACTTTGAATGCACTTATTAGAAATCATTTGTTTTAGTTCTCTGTCAAACAACTTGTCACTGCTCTTCTCACAACAAAATTCTCCAGTTATTCCCTGACAAAAAAAAAAAAAACAACAATCCCATAACGACTGAAAGTCTAAACAAATGCATTGTGATCTAAGAGTATCCAACATTGCCTTGGCATTACCAGGGATACACCTGATGCTCAAAGTATGGACTTTTGTAGTTCTTGAGCACTTTATTCTCAGTATGAGTTAAATCATTCACAGGCAGAGCTCAGTGTGCTCTGATCAGCATCCTTGTAATGGCAAACATGACTTTGCAACCAACAATGCTCTCCAATATTTTTTGTATTCTGTTTTGTTCCAGAAGGTCAGCTTTTTGCTTTGCTCAACTTCCTGTAATCCTACTGTATTCCCTTTGCAGGGTGTTAAGAGGCACAGTTGTGAAAATCCTTCTATAAACTATATCAATCCTACTATAAATTATACCAGATCCTAAAACAGGAACATTCAGGAAGTTTAAGGCCAGACGGACTCCATTAGCCTCACCTCTTGTACTCCTATTCTATCAAAATTTCAGAGATACCCCTGAACTGAAGGGTGGCTTGGCTCTGGCTAAATCAGACCTTTCAGAGAGGTGTCCGGCCTTAATTAAAACACCAAGAGAGAAGAATTCATCATTTTCTTAAGCAAGGAAGTGCCACACACTCCCCTAAACGTTCTGTTTTGCAGCTGTAAGGGTTCCTATGAGTAAACCAAACACAGCTAAGCCCTTGCTATGCACACACACTCCTCAGACCAACTTCTGCTCAGTTTCATTTACCTGTGGATGAATTATCATCCTAAAAGCATGCAACTGAGACACAAGAAGTGCTAAACATTTAGGTAGGCGGGGGGCAGCTAAACCAGCCTTTCAATAGTGCAGTAGGAAGAATACAAAACTAAATGCGTTGTTAGTGCAGGGAGCCAATGTGAGCAGCATGAGAATTCCTGCATGCTGCGAGCACTCTCACACCTGTAAAAGCAACACAGTTGGACTTGTCTTTCTCAAAGCAAGCTCACAGATCAAAAAGTCTACTAAACCTTTCACAGTACCTCTCCACCTATCACTTAACATTTATGTGCCAGCCCTGCTTCAGTCAGTTTTAAAACCATTGTGCAAGAATTACCAAGCAGTTACAAGGCATTAGTGAACTAAGCGCTTTCTTTTTTAAATCCAAACCGAGGAACTGAGACAGAATCATAAAATGAGGCTACCAAAGGTCACAAAAGTCAATGTCAAAACCAAGATTAGAAGCCCTGAATTCCTGGATCCTAGCCCTGTACTCAAACCCTTTCCCCACCACTTAAAATATGTGTTAACAAATGCAGGAACTTCGGGCACATGCTTTACTTATACATGCACAGGTCACAAGGGGACAGGTATTTCCAAAAAAGCTTGGCCTTATCCACAAAGAGATTACTAAAAGTATTTCCACAAACGTCAACCCTTCCATCCTCTCCTCCCCTGCCCCAAACCACTCCCAACTCCTGCCCTCCCTGCTCCCTCCGGCACTTACCAAAAAGCAAAGCTGTGGCCAGTTGTGGATAAAATACCTATATGTGTAAATGGAGTAGGGTTCAGACAGATCTTTGGTGATCAGTCTCATGATATCGGGCATCTGCAGCTCTGACTCATACTGGACGTATCGTATCGTTAGGTCCTCCTCGGGCTGACAGTCCGTTCCCGAGCCTTTCAAACTGCAGGCTGCTGCTAAGGACCCGGAGAGTAGCTGCAGGGACTCCTCCTCCTCCTCCCCTCCTTCATCCCCCTCCTCCTGCTCTTCCTCCTCCAAGCCAGTCTCTCCTGCCAGCCCATTGCGGGCTGCAGTCTTAGCAGCAGCAGTCGTGGTTGTGGCAGCAGGCTGGCTCCTGTCCCCTTTAGCTGGGGGAGAAGGAGGAGGAGAGGGTGCAGTCCTTCCCTGGGGAGGGAGGTGGTTGGCGTGGGGGGACGAGCAGGGCGCTGCGGTGGGGGGCGACGACTGCTGCTGTCCGGAGCCCATTGTTTTGCTGGCTCGCTTGTTCTCCAGCCCCTCGGGGGCCGCCCCTGCCTCCGAGCCGAGGATCTTGCCCTTGAGGGAGGCCCGCAGGTGCCGCAGCTCGGGGCTGATGAGGCCGTTGAGCTGGTGGTTGTGGTGCGGGGGGTGGTGGTGGCGATGGTGGTGGCGGTGCTGCGAGCCCCCCTTGCCGCCGTCGCTGCCTCCTCCTCCTCCTCGCTGCTGCTGCTGCTCCCGTCCGCCCGCGGGTCCCTCCTCTTCCTCCTCCTCTTCGGCCTCCTCGTCCTGGGCGCCGGTGCAGGCGGCGGCGGCGGCGGCATAGGAGGTGGCAGAGGAGGAGGAGGAGGAAGCAGCCCCCCCTCCTCCTCCTCCTCCGGGGAAGGGGGAGAGCGTGTCCCCCTGCGGGGACAGGACGCTGCTAGGCCCCGGCGGTACCTCGGCCATATCCTACGGGAGAGACCGACACAAACTCACCGGGGAGGAGGAGGAGGGCGCCAAACCGAACAGGGGCGACGGGAAGGTGGAGGGGAGGCGCGGCGGCCTCACGGGCCGCGCTCGGCGGGGAGCGGGGGGGGGGGGGGGCGCGAACAAAGGCACGCACGGTGCCCGGGCCGCGCCTCGCCGCCCCGCCGCCCCCTCTGGCGGCTGCCCCGCTGCCCCCGCGGGCGCGGGCGGGGCCGTTCCCGGAGCGCTCGGGGCCCGGGGTCCCCCCGCTGCCGCCACTCACCGCCGCGTCTGGGCAGCTCCCGCTCCGCCGCCGCCAAGCGCGGCCGCCGCGGCCGTAAAACCCGCGGCCAGTTCCTGTCGGCCCTTACGACACTTCCTCCCTTGGCGGCGCCGCCTGGCGACGGCGGGGCGGGGCGGGGCCAGCGCCCTCAGACGCGTCCCGGCGCCGGGAGCGCGGCCCTCGGGGGGGACGGGACCCGGGATCAGGGACAGGGGCACGGAGTCACAGAACCAGCTGGGTTGGAAAAGACCTCCGAGATCGTCGAGTCCAGCCCATGACTGAACACATCCAGTCTTTCATAAACTCAGAATATCCTGAGCTGGCAGGACCCGCAGCGATCATGGAGTCCAACTCCTGGCCCCACACAGGACACCCCGACAATCCCACCCTGTGCCTGGGAGCGCTGTCCAAGCTCTCTGAATTCTGTCAAGCCTGGGGCTGGGCCCATTCCCTGGGGAGCCTGTTCAGTGCCCCAGCACCCTCTGGGGGAAGAACCTTTTCCTGATACCCGACCTAAACCTCCCCTGACACAGCTTCCTGCTGTTCCCTCGGGTGCTGTCACTGAGAGCGAGCAGATCAGGCCCTGCCCCTGCACTGCCTCTCCTGAGGAAGCTTTGGCTGCCCTGAGGTCTGACCTCTCCTCCAGGCTGAACAGACCAGGAGTCCTCAGCTGCTCCTCGTGGGGCCCCTCCAGACCCTTCCCCATCCCTGTGGCCTCCTCCGGATGCTCTGGAATAGCTTAGTGTCTTTTTCCTTCAACACCTCCAGGGACAGTGACCCCACCATCCCCCTGGGCATCCCATTCCAATGTCTAATCACCCTTTCTGTGAAGTAACTCTTCCTAATATCCAACCTAACCTCCCCGGTACATCTTAGGATCCTGTCTTCTGCTGTCCCTTGTTCCCTGGGAGCAGAGCCCGACCCTCTTCCCCAGCTGCCCCTTCCTGTCAGGGAGTTGTGCAGAGCCAGAGGGTCCCCCCTGAGCCTCCTTTTCCCCAGGCTGAGCCCCCTCAGCTGCTCCTCATCAAACTTGTGCTCCAGGCCCTTTCCCAGCTCCCTTCCCTTCCTTGGAATCACTCCAGTCCCTCAGTTAAGTCCTTCCTGAACTGAGGGACCCAGAACTGGACCCAGGGCTGGCGATGAGGCCTCAGCAGTGCCCAGCACAGGGGCAGTGCCCAGCACAAGGGACAGTCACTGTCTGCTCTGGGTTTTGTTTGATCAGCACAAGCCAGAGCCTGACCGGGCCCAGGCGCTGCCCACAAGGACGTTTCCAGCTGTGTTTAGTCTGGGGACAGGCGCCAGAGGTGTTTTGGTGACATTCTGTTGCAGATCAGAGCACAGGAGTTGTTGCTTTTCCTTCCAAAAGCTGCATCAGGGACGTCATTCCTGCCTGGATAAACCCTGGGCTGCGTTGTGTGTCTGATAAACGTGGAAATTCAGCAAGGCTGAAAGAAGTCTCAAGCCATCTCTGCTGCTCTTCTGCCTCAAATAATCTCTTTTAAGAATGCTACTAGATACCACAGCAACAAACAAGTCTTTTAGATGTAAATGTTATATTAGTGCGCACACAAGGCCCCCCAAAATGCAGAGAAACAGGGTTTTTTTTTCCTTTTCTCTCATGAAGCTCTGCAGGGCCCTTGTAAGACTTGCTCATTTTCATTTGCTACAGTTATTTTTCAAGGAAGTGACAGGTCTGGGCTTAAAAGTAAAATCCAGGAACAGCTCTACATGTCCTAACAGGCTTTTTTAATTAGGAGGAATAAATAGTGTGGGGTTACAGGCTCCTGTTTATGAACTGCTGAGTGCTGAAATAAAGTGGGCACAGAGTAAGAGACCTGTTGGAAATTGAGGGAATTATAAAGCTTTTATTCAAAGTAATTAATGATGGGAATACTGAAAATCTAACAAAGAAATGGGTAACTGAATCCTTTTAGATTTATTTATTCTTTTCCAAGTCTCCTTTGCCCTATCCTTGGAAGTGTCTAAGGACAGGTTGGATGGGGTTTGGAGCAACCTGCTCTAGTGGAAGGTGTCCCTGTCAATGGCAGGGGGGTTGGAACAAAATGATTTTTAAGGTCCTTTCCTACCCAAACCATTCTGTGGTTATTCTATGATTCAGAAAGCTTAATGCATATTATCTCTATCCATGTTTTCTTTGTGTCCTGCAGTTGCTCTGCAGATCTGTTTTTAAACGCTTCTGTCTGCTCCACAGAGGTGTTCACATACAAAACTGTGCTCAAAGGTTTCATTTTTATTTTTGTGTGTTATTAGGCACCAAAGGACCCTTGTGGGCCCGATGGAATTGCTCTGGCACAAGTTCACTGGCCTGGGGTAGTTTAAACAGAAAGAGCAAACAAATGTCAGTGCAGGGCTGGCCCAAGTTCTGCTCTTACTTGCCATGTTGCAGCACTTGGATTGAGAGCCACGTGTTAGGGTGATGTCTGTGTGAAGAAGACAATCCAGGCCAGGAAACATTGTTAGAGAGGGTGAAGGTGATCTAAATTATCATGAAAGCCTGGTCTAGTGGAAGGATTTCCTGTCCATGGCAGGGGGTTGGAATGAGAAGATCTTTAGGGCCTCTTCCAACCCAAACCATTCCACAGTTCTATGATTCTATGGCTGTTGCTGAGATGTTCTCAGTCTAAGTTCCTGCTATGCTTAAGCTTGTCTTATTTCTTGTCTTTGTTATGACAACAGGTGCTTTTTAAATGCATGTTCTCAAACAGAAGCCACACTTATATTTTTTTCTCCTTAACTTCAGGTACATTTTCTTCCTTAGTTTTCCCCTCACTACTTTTTGAGCATCCCTCAGCCCTGAGCACACTCATGCCATCACAAACCACATGTTCAGAAGCAAGGATGGGGCTCGAACACAGGCCTTGTTTGTCATTCTTTGCTCAGTAACTCTGTGACCTTGGAGGTATCCATGGTTAATTTGTTTAGACAACAGCAACTTGGCAAACTTTGGAAACTTAGTGCCATTATCTGTGAAAAGAAAGGGAGTTGCTGATGGCCTTCCTCTTAGCTTCAGTATTTAAGGCAAGCACCTACACTTTGATACAGTTTCACAGTTGCTCTCAAGGTATTAGAGTAGAAAGTGGACATCTGAACATGCCTTTGTTCCCTGTGGTAACAAAGTGACATCCCAGCTGCACCAGAACTAAGGATGCTGGGGACAAAATATTGAGCTGTAATTGATCTGGGCAATAAAATGTAGGAGCAGGTTAGCGCTTAACAAAGAAATTGTTGGTTTTTGTCTCAAAGAAGAGGTGTGTGACACGGAAATAGAACTGAAAATTCTCTGTTGTTCTTCACTTATTAACAATGATTCTTTAAAATTACTCCTAACAGTGACTGTGTTACTTAAGCTCTGAGCACACCAGCAAAGCAGTAATTAACTCTTTTCCACCTGCCCAAGTCAAAAATAAATGGTATATTTTTCAATCTGCTTTTTCATGTGGGCAAGTCGAAGTTTTTCATGGCCTTGTCAGTGCTATGGCCCTGAGGGTGTCGCCCTTCCTGGGGGTTTGCCCATTTGGGGCCGGGGTCAGCTTTGAGATAGGTCCAGCACAACCATTCCTGCTTCACCCTGTGCTTCCCCATGGGCTTGTTGGGCCATCTGGGCTCTCAGCTCAGCCTGGTCGCTGTCACGAAAGGGTTCTGCTTGCTTTGCTCAGGTGTGTTGGGCTGTGCCTGTGACAGCCGGGCCACCCTGGTGTCCTCACCTCTTCCACCCATCCCACCTCGCTGCCATGCTCAGTCCCCAGCTTCCGTTCTCTTCTGGACCAGTGTCCAACTCTGCAATTTCCTGAGAGCAAGCCCACACCTCGCCATGGTGAGCAGGAATCCTGCACTGGTTCCCTTTTTTTTGGTGATGCTTTCAAAATTTAGAGACAGTCACTGTGTGGGCAAAGATGCTGTCATTCCACTGAAGCAGCCTGGCTTTGGTCCTCTGCAGCTCCAATAAATACAAGAGAATAGCAACGATGTACCTGCAGGTCTGAAATTTCTGCACTGAACTCTGCATTTAGAGAGGAAATGCAACATGTGCTGGCAGAGGTGCGAATACCAGGTCTGTACAAGTTCCTGAAGCAGCAAATAGCGAATCATATACAAACACAGGGTTATAGGCACAGGGAAAGAGGAAATCAGGAAAACCAAAATTTATGTGTATGCATCCAGTAGTGTTGTTCAGTTCCCACCGAGGAAAGTGGCTGTTTAAGGGCGGGGTTTGTGCTCAGAGGGGGAATCTTCCGTGTAAAAGAGGTTAATGGGGAAACGCTGCAGTTTGGAAAGTGTTGTAACGAGAGAAATCACAAGAGGGGAGTGTTGTACAGCGCTCCGGCGTCTGCAATTCCCACAGCAGTGACCCCGTGCCATAATCCAAGTTTATTTTTACCAGAGGAAGATACAAAAGTCACTGCCTACATCTCTTTTGACAGCAGTAACATTTTTCTCCATGTGAGACAAGGTTTTGTCGTGTCGAGATCAATAAGCAGGAGAATTGCCATCTCCACCTCTGTAGCTGTGTTGAAACCAAGTGTGAAATGACAGTGAGAGAGGTTTGACAGGTTAAAAAAAAGAATACAAAACAGAGATCTGTGAAGGATGAGTCAATCATGACAATATTTATTTCATTTCTTGGTCTTACCTCTTTTCTCGTACTATGGGTGAAATTGTGCGAGTCTTTGATCACCGACTGGGAGCTGGCTTCTCTTTCCCTTGCTTACTGTCAGTGGCAGGAAGAAACCATGACGCAGCAGGAGGAAAAGGTGTGTCCATAACCTCATTCTCCTTCTAATAAGGTGCTCTTAAGCTTTTCAGGAAGAGTTTCCTTCTGTCTGCTACTCTGCCAAGACTCCTTTTACTTTTCCCTGTCTCCTGAGAGCACAGTGCCCTTCAGTAGTATTGGAAAAAACAATGCAAAGAGCAGAGAAAATCTCTTTCTGTTGAACCCGGGTTTGATGTGTGCTTAGAAACCCAGTGAAAATGCACTTAAGAGCAGAGATGCTGCTTCAGAGATGATTTCATGGAAGAGGATTGACTCCACTGTGCCTGGCATCTGGCCTGGGAAGCTAATGGGGAATGATTAATTTAAAATGATGCACTGCTCCATGACTAGCAGGAGACAGCTCTCCTCCCCAAACCTTTGTTGAGGACAGGGAAAGAAGGAAGAGTTTGGGGGAAGGTGCAAGTGCGACATCCGGAAAAGCTCAATGCATGGCTGCAAAGCTGATATTGGCAATTGATCTCAGCTGGTGTGCATGGACCCAGCTCCACTGGGAGCAGGCTCTGGCACAGCAGGGAGGGTGCTGTGAGAATCAGGCATGTCTGGCTTTCTCATCCATCATTGTTCCCTGCTCCCAGTGTTGCACAAGGAGGGATTTGCACTTGGGCAAGTCGATATGTTGATCTCCTTGCATGAACTGCTCACCCACACACTTTGACCCATCCCACTTCATTGTGTGAAAGGAGCACACTGGCAGGAAATTCAGGCCTTCTTTCTTGCAGTAACATCCATCAACAGTGTCAGGCTCAGTTTGACCACTTTGGCTGGGTTTGGTTTGTAGCTGTCAAGAAGAACAGTTAGAGCATATTAAAAAATCATGTGATGCTATAAACGAGCTTGCTGAAAGCTGTACAGTAGAGACAGACCAGAACTGTAGTGTTTTTAAAAAAAACCAAACCAAACCCAAAACCCAGTAATAATCTGCCTAAAATCATTTAAAATATCTTGTAGTAATTTAGGTCATTAAGATATGATCATCTTTTTAGAATGTCTTCTGCTAGTTGCTGATTTGCTGATAGATTCCCAAGGGTATGAAATATTTGATGAGTAAGTACCTTAAAAAATTGAAGGTGAGGATGGAAACTTAGTAAAAAAGATGAAGGTTGAAAGGAGTTAGGGAATTACCGACACATCAGCTTACCTTCAGTTTCCTGAGAAATCCTGGAACAAATAATCAATCAATTTGTAAGCATGTAAGAGAAGACAAGGAGATGAGAGACAGTCAACATGGATTTGTCAAGAACACATAATGTCAAATCAACCTCATTTGCTTCCATGGCAGAGTAACAGGCTTTGGGACAGAGGGGAAAACATTGAAGTTGTGAGTCTTGACATTAGTTAGACTTTGTTGGGAAGACATAAGCAAGACAAGGAAATAGTGTATCTATGGAGTTATAAAGAACTGAGTGCAAAGTGTTTCAGAGATTCACCAGAAAGGTGTAAGAGATGTGTACTGACCAGGAGAATTCTGAAAAATGTGACCTGTGTGGACAGTGAAGTCTTGTAATAAGCTCCTAGAGAGGGTTGTCATGGAAAGCTCTCAAGAACAAAAATCACTCAGCTGATCCTGCCTTGTTACACAGGAGCAGAATAGAGAAGGTTCTTGAGGTTTTTTCGTACTCTGCTTTTATTAAAATTCCAGCCATATAATAATCTTTGATTGTCAAAAGTGAATTTTACACCACAGACTCGTGTGTCCAACAGGAAGCTCAGGCCATACCACTCATATTAATGTCACAGGCAGAGCACTGCAAACAGAATTAGCAAAGCATTTTGTGACTGCCAATCTAATTTTAGTAAAAGTTACATTACCTGAGTATTAATCAGTGTTCCAGTGTAAAGTGATGTAGGAAACTGTTGCTTTCTTCTCTTATACGACACTACAGGGGCAAATTTCCCCTTCAACGGAATTCCCTCAGGGAGCAGAGGGAAAATAGCTGGTCTGGGAAGTGAAACTACTGCTTGCTCCACACCACACTGCAGCAGTGCTGGGCCTGTCACTCTCCCTTCACTGTGGCATAGATGTTTGCAATAACTAGAAACAGCAACTCCAAAGTGTTGCTTTGGAGGGAATTGGGCAACTTAAAACACCATCCTTGCTAAAATTTATTACTCTGCATGCATAAACCCGTTTCTATGCACTTAAGGCCAGTACATCCAGTCCTGGTATTTTACTTGGGACTATTCATGACCTTAAGGTTAGATGTGGGTTTAAGTGTATTGCTGGCTGGGATCTCATAGTTTTGCCTGGATTTTTTATTCTCCCATTCACATTGAATCAGTTCCTGATGCCACTGAACAATAACTCAGCTCTGGTTTCCCCAGGGGAGGAATTCAGCTCCTGCTTCCTATTCTACACTGAGACTCAGTTGGCTCATGGAGGGCCAGGGATAGGCAGAGGTATTTTGCTTTTGGGGAGGAAACCCAAGTTTCCACATTCCCATCTGAGGCAGAAAAGAGCTGCCTGCAGTGCTCGGAATAGTTCAAGGGAATTTTTTTAATGCTTTCAAAAATATCCTCCAAGTGAGCCTTGGCAGTGTCTTCTGCACCACCTGCTACTGATACTCTGGAAATCAAGAGTGGCTGAAGGAGGATGGTTGGAATAAAAGTTCCCTGAGAACGTCACCTTTGCACTTGTTTTGATGCTCAGCAAAGCCAAAGAAAAATAACAAGACCGTTTTTGCTCTGAATGCTTTTACTCTGTTCTTTCTTTCAAAAGTCTGACTGGGGAGGTTTTAACCACGAAGCTTCGGGACAGAGGATGTTTTGTTGATCCTTGGTTCCTGGATAATCTCTGGATGTTGGTTCTGCTCCCTGCATGCAAAGAGTGACCATCTAGCACAGGCAGTGCAGTGCTTCTCCCCAAAACATCAGAGGTCTGGAACACGAGCCTGGTGAAGGCAAAGAGCAGTTGGGAAGCTGAGAAGCTGAACTTTGTGGTTTTTGTTGGCTCAGAGGGCAGGAGGTGGGGCTAAGAGCATGATTGAATTGGCAACAGGTGTTGGATATTGGTCACACTTAATGTTTGAGCTGGGCACAAATTTGTCAAGTCCTTCAAGAATGAGGTTTCCAGGTATCCCATGCAAACCTTGAAACCCAAGTGAGCAATAATTGTGTGTGGAAAAGAATAAATGGTTAGAAGACAGCCTAATTCAAGAGGTAGAGAGCTCAACCCTGTTCTGTCATTACAGCTGGGAATAGAGGTTTGGATCCAATTTTGTCTGTGCATAATTTCCACATTTTCAGGTAGTGGTATCCAGTGTAAGTTTGGAAAATTGGGGATGGCACAAGGTGAGCTTTTCTTGTGCCTGTGTGATCAGAGAGCCATAGAGTGGCCTGGGTTGGAAGGCACCTTAAAGGCCATCCAGTTCCACCCCCCTGTCAAGGGCAGGGACACCTTCCATTATGCCAGGTTGCTTCAATTCCCATCCAGGAACACTTCCAGGGATGGGGTAGCTACAGCTCCTCTGTGCACCCTGTGCCAGGGCCTCACCACCCTCACAGGGAAGAATTTTTTCCTGATCTCCCATCTAAACCCCCTCTCTGCCAGCCTGAAGACCTGCTTACACTACATGACAACAGTCAGTGTGGCTTAGGCCATATATTGACTATTGTTTGGCCCAGAGATGTGTGATTTTGCAGTGAGATCTGGAATTGCAATTTCCTGGTGCATGGGGGGCTGTCCAAGTGCCTGCACCAGCACTGGCTGGGCACTTCAGCACTATGGATGAGTGCTGGATGATGCAGACACCAGCCCCAGCTCCCAAATCCTGTGTCTGCAGGCTCACAGCCTAGCTGAGCTCACTCCAGCCCCTGCACTGAAGGATCCTTGATTATTGCCTAATTTGAGCCTGGGGACTCAGCCATAACGAGTGGGTGATTGAATGAATCATGCCTCGCTTTCTCTTCCCCAACACAGCAATTCACCCACATTTGTTCATTACTCAGACTTGTTTGCCAAATAATTTATGCACATAATTTTGGGTCGGTAATTCATTCACATGCAGCCTGGGTGAGTGTTTAGCAATTGAAATGAGAAATTCAAGATGTTTTGTTTGGGCTCACAAGTTTTTTTTCTTGATTAAACTCTCAAAACCGTGTTGTAGGGGTGACTGCTCGTGTCAGTGAATTCAGAATGTAATTTCTGCATTTACCCTCTAATGCACACATACATTCATGATGTCTTCACTCGCTAGTAAACATGTTGATTGCAAAGTCTGCAAAAGGAGAACACAAAAGGAGCCTAAATTAAGCTAATTATTTAAAACAATGAAACATATGGAAAACTAACCTGTTGTGTGATCTTTTAATTCTGTGCAAAAGAAAAAAGACTACACTGAAATCTGGCCAAAAAGTAAAGTGATAAAATGAGTACTGGATGCTTTCCAGCATCCTCTGAAACATTCAGGGTAGAAAATGTCAAACTGCTTGAATTTGAATCTTTTAAAGAGGAAAAATAAGCATCAGAAGTGTAACCAAGAAATCTCCTGGATGTGGTGATACTTAGCAGAGGAATGGAAAGTGGTAAATGTGGCACCAGATTTTAACACTGTTGTGTCATGATGGAAGCCCATAACTCATAAATCCTTCTTGGGTACCCCAGTTTTGGTTCCTTTATGGATGTAGAAGGGGTATATATACATATATACGTATGGGGGGGTGGCAAAAGGCTGTAGATAAAGTGGAATTGGGAATGACAACAGTTTATGTGTGTTCAAGAGAACCAGAGGGAAGCATCCACTGAGGGTTTCCAACTATCTGCAAGTATTTGGCTCAGGCAGTTCCCAAGAGGAAAATTATTAGAGGCTGAGAGAGTATCAGAGGAAACATCACTTTATGCTCATCCTGCTCCTGTACTTTTCCTAGATGTTCACTTTGGCCAGTGCTGGAGACAAGGCAAAAAGCGAGTGTGGGTTGGATGAGTCTGGATCAATGTGGATCTGGGAGAGGCAGGAGGTGCCTGTAGAAGGCAAATTGGCATCTGGGATACTTGGGTATGTTGGAGACTGTGGAAGATCAGTCACTGCAGAAAGATTTTTAGCAGTTTTATTGCAATAATTTTTTAAAGAAATTACTTTATTATGGTGCAAGATAAAAGCCCTGTCAGGGATTTCTAATTGTTTAAAGAAGGGAAAGAAAATACAAAATAATGGTAATTTTTCACTACAGAGAGGTTATCAAGCAGGATCCCCTGAAGGTCTAGATAAATTCTCCAGGAACTGACCAGAAAAGAAGGGGATTTCTGAGGTGCCACAGCTTGCTGGTATCACACAATTACATGGGATGGTTTAACCTAAAGATTTGTGTCAAGGGAAGAGAATGGATCAAGTCCTGGTGACTGAAGGGTAAACTCCAGGGAAATTGTGTGTTGATAAGTCCCAAATAATAAACATGGGAAAGAGTAATTAACTCTATATGTGTAATCATAGACTCTGCTCAGGAAAGAAATCTGGGTGGCAGTATTGATAACTCTGTGGAGACAAGAATTCAATTCCCTGAAAAACACATGAAATAAATAAACCACTAGGCAGAATGTGTCCTCACAATCCTTTCTTTTTTTTTAAAAAAGACCATTAGAATTACCAATAGGCTTTAAGTACCCAGGTAGCTTCCAAAATGTTCTCTGCTCTCATATTCTCATAGCATGAATATTCACCTGTTCCAACACCCCTATGTATTTGTGCAAGAAAATGTGATGTCGAGAACAATGGAGAGATAGGGCAGGTCAGTGGTCCCATTTTGGAGCGGCCGGCAGTGACCAGGAGGTGCCTTGGCCTTCAGATGAGCAATGTGTCAGCTGTGAGCACTTTTGGAAGTGTTTGTCTTGGCTGTCTTGTTTTTCCTGGATGCTGTGCAGAGCCATGGCCGTGTCCAAGCAGGCTGGTACAGATGGCAGCTGCTGGCAGAGTTAGTTCTTCATTCACAAATGGAAGATGACAGGGAGCTGCTGCCAGCCTGGATCCATCTTCCCCATCACCTTTGCTGAGAGGGAGATCAGCTTCACACCAAGCCCAAGGCTTGGCAGCTCGGCTTGATTCCTTCAGTGGCTCCCAAACAGCTCCATCCAAATTCCCACGGACGTGGGAGTGCTCAGCCCCAAACCAGACTTCGGCTCCTCGCTGGGAGCCCTCCACATGGAGCTGGGTGCTGTGGAAATTCCCAGCCCTGTGGAGGTCAGCAGTCAATGATATTGGTCTGTGCATGAATTTAAAGGCTCAGAGCTTTGCACCCAAGCCCCTGCAGACAAACCCCTCGATGCTGGGCCTTGCAGCTGCTGCTGGCTGCAGAAGGCTGCCCATCTGTGCAGAGGGAGAAGCCATCAGCACTGACTCACTGCTCCACCACCTCCTACTTTTGGCAGAAACCAGCACAAGCAGACTCAGAGGACCCTGGCAGAACAGAGCACTTGCAGTGAGGGGTCGGGGTTGATGCTGAAGGGATGTGACATCAAACCATGCTCAGAGCAGTCACTCCCAGGTAAGTGAGTGGTGTACGTGGTCCCACATGGACTCATGGAATCACTGCGTGGACTCAGGGACTCACTGCATGGACTCACTGTACCCTCAGGGAGCTGATCTGCTGGAAGGCAGGAAGGCTCTGAGAGGGATCTGCAGGGGCTGGATCCATGGGCCAAGACCAACAGTGTGAGATTCAACAAGGCCAAGGGCTGGGTCCTGCCCTTGGGTCACGACTACCCTATGGAGCACTCCAGGCTGGGGCAGAGTGGCTGGAAAGCTGCCCAGCAGGAAAGGACCTGGGGGTGACAGTGGGTGGACATGAGCCCAGGTGTGCCCAGGTGGGCAAGAGGTCGATGGTACCTGGCCTGTACCAGCAATAGTGTGGCCAGCAGGACTGGAGCAGTGACTGTCCTCCTGTGCTGAGCACTGCTGAGGCCACACCACCAATCCTGGGGTCAGTTCTGGGCCCGTCAAGACAAGAAAGGCATGGGGCTGGAGCATGTCCAGAGAAAGGAATGGAACTGGGGAAGGGTCTGGAGCACCAGGAGCAGCTGAGGGAGCTGGGAAAGGGGCCAGCCTGGGTAAAAGGAGGCTCAGGAGGGATCTTCTGGCTCTCCACAACTCCTGGGGTGTGGCCAGGGGTGGGTATTGGGCTCTGCTCCCAAGGAACAAGAGACAGGACAAGGGGAAATGGCCTCAAGCTGCATCAGAGGAGCTTCAGGTTGGACATCAGGAGGAATTTCTTCACAGAAGGGTTGTCAAGCATTGGAGTGGGCTTCCCAGGGAAGTGATGGAATCCCCATCCCTGGAGGTGTTCAAGAAACGACAGGAGCTCAGTGCTCTGGTCTGGTTGACAAAGGGGTGATCAGTCAAAGGCTGGACTCAATAATCTTGTAGGTCTTTTCCAGCCTGAATGTTTCTGTGATTTTGTGATTTTGTGAAAGCAGGTCTCAATCAGCAGTAGTGAATTTTCGAATCAGTTTGGCTGACCAAACACAATGTCTGCAAGCACCAACCCCTAGAGTTGGACTCAACACCTTTGGTTCCCTTTCCATGTGCTGAAAGATACTTTTTAATCCTGCAGTCTGTGTTCATCCTACAGTCACTGAGTGAAGCAGTTCAGATGGACTTGCCCTAGAAATGCATATCCATAACAAAGAACTGGAATAACCAGCTCAGATCATGGAAATATGAATCATTAAGGTTAAAAAGACCTCTAAGGTCATCAAGTCCAGCAATCAACCCAGCACTGCCAAGGATGAAGTTAGGACACCTCTTAAAGATTTGGGAGAAGAACCTCACCCTGCACATGCAGGGACCCATCTCCAGAGTTTACGGCTTTAAGGACCTGAAAATAAAAACATGCTTGAGGCAGAAAACCCCTACCCAGACATGCAACAGAGTGCCTGCTCCAAAATCCTAATCCTTCTCTCCCCAAGAGTTATGGCTAATCCTTAAAGAGAGGGGGATCCCGTGTGGGTAGGAGGGCAGAGCCGGGACCTTTCTCTTGCAGAGGAGGAGAGATTTTAACATCGTCGCAGCAAAACGCTCCCATTTCCCAAAGCTGTGGTGCAGGCACACTCTTGTGGTTGCGCAGAGCCAGTGCACACTGCCCGAGGCCAGCTCTGCACCCAGCCGCCCGCAGCAGCCCAGGGGCTTTGCGGCTCGTCCTGCCCCCTCCGGGAAGGCACCAGCTCCTACATTCCAGCCACTGCATCCACAATGATCCAGGATATTGTGGCAGCCCCCAGGATGCTGTAAGAGCCTGCCTGAGTGCTTTTATCCAGCTCAGAGCAGAGTGTGTGCCCTGAGGCAGTGAATAATTCAACACTGCGGATATTAACACTCTGCTGCGGGAATGAGCATGGTTCTGGGAAAAGGGACACCCCAGCTGCTGGGCTGGGGGTGGGGGTTTGGGGTACCCAATCCATTAAGAGTCATGGGATTCATGTCACCCCACACAGGGCATCTTGTATGACTTTATTTATTCTGGAAACAGGCTTTTATTGGTCCTGGGAGCTGCCTCCTCATCCTGCCCAGGTGAGCAGCTTTGGATGCTCTCCATCTCACACCCTGCAGGAAGTTGGTTGGGGTGCTGGATCTCCTCTGCTCTTTGGGGTTTTGCTGAAGGAGCAGCAAAACCTTCCTTGCTGGCAGCCTGAGTGAAGCCCATCAGCCCTGCTCATACCCGAGTGAGGAAAAAGCTGTTGGCACTTGGCTGTGAAAATCAGAAAGTCACAAAGTGGTGCTGAAAGTGGATTTTTTTCTGTTTCCTTTTCCTTTTTTTTTTTCCTTTGCTGTCAGGACATGCAGATCCCATCCAGGAGGCTCCACACTGTGCATTGTCTGAGGTCCTGGTGTCCATCAGAGACACAGCATCAGTGGCCCCACTGAGTTCTTTGTAGTCTGAGCAAAACCTCCTTTTCCCCTGTTTTTGGGAGTGCCCAGACTCAGGAGGATTTCCCTTGGTTTTTTCCCTCCTACTCACCTGCTTGCAGCATCTCCCTGCCCTCTGGAAGTGACTGAGGCCGTGGCCCTGCTGTACCAACTCCATGGGCTGTGTTGCTCATCCAGACCCTTTTCTTCCCAAAAATCATCTTGGTGTAGCTCTGATCTGTGGGGTTTCACAGAGCAGCCTGTGTAAAGACAGGGATCCCTGAGAGATCCCTGGGAAAAGCTGTCTCTTGCTGCGAGTCTGAGCTACATATGTACATGAAAAGAGATATATGAATGGGAAATAACTGGGATTTTCGAGTCTTTAATTAATTGAAATTGCTGGTTGCTTCCTATCTGTGTTTTGCAAGTAACCCCAGCTAACCCCTGAGGGTTTGGATGGGAGCTGTGCTGACTCTTCCCCAGGGAATGGCCATTGCCACTGGCTGCTGAGGGCTGGGTATGGCTCTGCTGTGCTCTAGGGAATTCAAATCCTTCCCAAGGGTTGTTCCCTTGTATCACCTTGTTCCCATTCTGCCCTAACACCAGAGGGATCATTTGAGAAAGTTGCATTTAAAAACCAGCCCCAAAAAATAAACTGCCCAAATCCAGCTCTGAACTGTTTGCTGGGGCTGTGGGACAGGGAAGTGGTTTGAACACCGTGCCAGTGCCTTGTGATGAGACTGTCAGAAAATCCCTGAGACTCTGGACTACAGAACCCCAGAATGGTTTGGGTTGGAAAGGGACCTTGAAGTCCATCAAGTTTCAACCCCCTGCAATGAGCAGGGACACCTTCCACTATCCCAGCTTGCTCCAAGCCCCGTCCAGCCTGGCCTGGAACACTTCCAGGGATGGGGCAGCCACAGCTTCTGTGGGGAACTTGTGCCAGGGCCTCAGCAGCCTCCTAGCAAAGAATTTCTTCCCAATATCCCATCTAACCCTGTCCTTTGTCAATTTGAAGCCACTCCCTGTTGTTCTGTCATTCCATGCCCTTGTCCCCAGTCCCTCTCCAGCTCTCCTGGAGCCCCTTTAGGCCCTGCAAGGGGCTCTGAGCTCTCCCTGGAGCCTTCTCTTCTCCAGGTGAACACCCCCAGCTCTCCCAGCCTGGCTCCAGAGCACAGGGGCTCCAGCCCTTGGAGAATGTTTGTGGCCTCCTCTGGACTCACTCCAGCATCTCCACATCCTTTTCAAGCTGGGGGCCTCAGACCTGAACCCAGTACTCCAGGTGGGTTTCTAAATATTAATTTTTTTTATTTTCTTGTTGATGGGAAACATGGCATATTTGCATTTTTGAGCCTGAATAGTTTTAATTCAGTTTTTTATTGTACAAGCTCAAGAGGAACATTTACTTTGTTTTCACTGATTAGTTATACAATTATTCCTTTCAGATACCACATGAACCATGAACCATAATATTGTATTCTTTGCTAATACATTTTGGCTGAGGTATTTACATGAAAACACAATACATAAATGTAATGAATTTTTCAAATGAACACATCGGTAATATAAAGTAATCTTTTTTTTTCCCCGTACACCAAAAATTCATTAAACTTTTCTCAGTTAGCAAACCGACTTTTCTAAATAAGCTGCTGATTGAGCACGAGCCACGAGCTGGATTTGATAACGTTGGATGGTGCCTGTCACCAGGGAGGGAGAGATTATCTCTCCCGGCCCAGGGCAGGCATCTTCTGCTGGATCTGACACCTCTTGAAGGGGGTGCCACTTCCAGCTGCCCACCAGAGAGGAGTCAGGGCTTGCTAATGCCTAAATGAGAATAATCTTCTGTCTAGGAGGTGAAATGAAGTCCTGGGCTGAGTCCAGCCTTCAGGCCTGTATCAGCATCTGTGCCGTGGCCAGCCAGGTCAGAGAGAGGAGGAAGCTGGGAATGAAGGAGGGCAAAACCTGGTTAGTTTTCAGCTGGATGAAGGCACAGATGTGGCTGCTGATGTCCCTGCAGAGCTACAAGTGTTGTGGAAGTGTTCCAGGCCAGGTTGGATGGGGCTTGGAGCAACCTGGGATAGTGGAAGGTGTCCCTGCCCATGGCAGGGGGTGGAACTGGATGAGCTTTAAGGTCCCTTCCAACCCAAACCATCCTGTTACTGTGATTATGTTCAATGATGACACAAACTGTTACAGCCTGGAGGAGTAGTCATCCTCCTGAAGTCAGCACTGTACTCTTTTATTTATTTTTAATTTTATTAGTCTTCTTTTTTTCCCCCATAGCATCCAGAGGTAGGAATTCCTTTTGTGGACTCCTTTAAATATTCTCTGCAGAAACCAGTGATTGATGCTGAAATCTTGGTCTCACTGAAGTTAGTGGGGAGCTTGCTCCTGGCTTTGTTGGTGGGATTTGGCTCTGGCCGAGTCTTTTTGTATGAAGTGGAATAAATCCATCAGGAATGGAGTGTCTCAGCACAATGAACACCTCCCAGTGGCTTTCACATAGATCACACTGTTAGATCATGTGCCTGACCTACTTTGCTTTAGTAAGCTCATCTATGTGCAGTGGAAGATAAGCAAAACCACTCTTCTGACACAAAAATCCATCCTGTCTATCAACACGTGTGTGCTGCTGTTGGCAGGGGCTGATCCTGGGCTGATAAGGGCTGGTTTTCCCTCTCATGGAAGCAAAACTTCCACTGGCATCCAGTGAGGCTCAGACTGGGAGGCCCTGGCACAGGGTGCCCAGAGCAGCTGTGGCTGCCCCATGCCTGGAAGTGTCCAAGGCCAGGTTGAACAGGGCTTGGAGCAACCTGGGATACTGGAAGGTGTCCCTGCCCATGGCAGGGGGTTGGAACTGGATGGTCTTTAAGGTCCCTTTCCAACCCAAACCATTCTGGGATTCTGTGTCTTGACCCCGTTACAGGGGTGGGAAGGACAAGCAGTCAACTTCAGGGCCTGGGCATGGACAAAGACCAAGGAGTGGAATCAAGGGTGGGATTGAAAAATTTCCAAGGTTTTTCCCCATGTTGGGATACGCAGGGC
Organism: Corvus kubaryi; assembly: GCF_017639235.1. Taxonomy (NCBI): domain Eukaryota; kingdom Metazoa; phylum Chordata; class Aves; order Passeriformes; family Corvidae; genus Corvus; species Corvus kubaryi. The sequence goes on from NW_024582054.1 coordinate 32,279,985, forward strand.
TCAAGAGGGGGTTTGTGTCCATCTCCTCCTGGATGAGCCATGAATGTTTCTCTTTGAAAACTTTGTTTTCATGGTACAAGTCCCCAGGGCCACCACGGGGGCTCCCAGAGTTTCTGCTCCCATGGGATAACCCAGGCTCTTGCTCCTGCACAGCATCTTTATGTTTGCGTTTCCCACCAGGCTGCCGCTGAGCACGGGCAGCCCCATCTCCAGCATGTCTGCATCTGGATGGGCGGGATCAGAGAATCACAGAATATTCCAGCTTGGAAGGGCCCCATAAGGATCATCACATCCAACTCCTGACCCTGCACAGCCCTTAGAACCCCACCCTGTGCCTGAGAGTGTTGTCCAAATCCTCCTTGAACTCTGGCTGACTTGGTGCCTGGACCACTTCTCTGGAGAGCCTGGATCTCCCATCCTACCCAAAGATATGATGTTCCCTTGGAAAATCCCAGCCTTTCTTGGGAAAGCTTCCCGCACGAACTGTGCTAGATATGTCAGGGTGGGTGTTATGGCTCTCATTGTCAGAGATCCCTGAGACAAGCCCTCCGAGTTCAAAGCTTTTCAGCAGCGCAGAAAAGCTGGTTTGGCTTCCAAAAAAGCTCCCACATGTGACACGGCAAATGACAAAGCTCATTACCTGGGTCACGTTCTGGGGCATAGCTGGCAAATTCCTTTGTGAGAGAAAATCCTGCCTGCTATGGAATGCCCTTGACCAGCCCTAAACCTGCTTTTCCTGGGCTGGGAGGAGATGGGAGCACAAGTGGACCTGGCTGAGTAGCAGGGAGGTGAGCAGGACCCTTGTCGTGAGCACGAGCACACAACCAGGATGTATCTTGTGGTGCCCTCCTGCTTTCTTTTTTTTTTTTCCTCTTTGCCAGTGGATTTGGGTCAGTATTTTTATCTTTGCTTCCCTCTTTATTTATTTATTTGTTTGTTTATTTGTTCTTTTCTTTTTTCTTTTTTTTTCCCTTTTTTTTTATAAAGCAGTGAGAAGACAGGAAAATAAATAAAGAAATAAATAAAGATAACAGCATGGAGGATGGAGGTTTGCTTTCCAGGTGCTCCCTGTTTTGGAGACACAGGGATTTTCTAAGCCTTTCTTTGACTGATTCAGCCTTGAGGATGAGAAGTGGAAAAAAGAGCATCATTTCAGCCACTGGAAAAACATGATGGGAGGGTTCTGCATGAGCTTCATTGCAGCTCTGATCCTGACTTACCTCTATCTATTTTCTCCACCTGAGGAGCAGCAAGATAACTCAGTGTTGTCAGGGTCTCAGGGCCTGATCCTGGCTCTGTTGAGACCACTGGATAAGTGCCTGTTCACAAGACTGTTCCTCCAGCCTGGAGAGCTTCATGGCTTGCCCTGACCCCAACTTTCTGAGGCTGCTGCTATGAAAATACTGGTCTGTGAGTAAAAGCAAAAAGCTTTCCTCTGGAGCAGGGGACAAGAGGAGCAGCAGCTTCTAGGTAGAAAACACATGGAGACATTAATAAGGTCTCAGGCAGCCTCTGATTGGAATCGCTGCTTGCAGGGTGTCATCCATGGAAAAACTGTGTTCTTCAGCCCCCTGGCAACAGCAGCCATGACCTACAAGCTGCTTCTGGATCCAACAGTCCTGTTTGGGAGGAAGGATCAGGTTTGCTCATGCCAAACTAGTTTAGGGCCCTGTGCAGCAAAACCCCAAGGCAGGAAATTAGGCACAACTTTAAGTGCTTTGCTGAGTGGGGCTGGGATATCCCCCCTCACCTACAGGCTTTGATGACTTCCTTTTCTCACCCAGCTATAGTGGACGGTAGTGTGGAAGCCAGCCTGGTCCATTTTTGGTGTCAGTGTGCTGAAGCAGCTCTGAAGATGAATTTAACCCTTTGTGTTTTACCAGTGAGATGAGAACGTGCCATGAGAACCCACAAAGGCTGGTCTGACTCCTGGGAATCGGATACCAACATCCCTTCAGGGTCAGCAGTGCCTTTGTTTGCCGTTCCTGATGTTAACATTTGGTCCTGTGGGACATCTTGGGTTCCTGTTCTTTCTGGTTAATCACAGCCTTTGTGCAGTCTCCCCTTTGCTGGGGGGAAAGGCTAATGCAGCCCTCACTGTGCTACAGCTGCTGGCTGGGGATTGTCAATAGGTCATAAATAAATCTACCACTGCACAGGAAAGACAATGAGATTATACATCCTCCTACTACTGCCAATTACAGTAAGAGCAACAATTATAAGGTAGCACTCCTACAGCTACCCCGGGGAGAAAATGAGAGGAAAATGTTCCATTAGCCTAATGAAGAGAGAGTGGTGGAGCTACAGTCAAATTTTCTCACTATTAGCCCTGACTGTGTGCCACTAACACACGAGGGAAGCAGGAGTCATAGGGTAACAATTAAAGTTGCTGGCAATTAACCCCTGCCACGTGCATGCCTCTAATCTGATGAGAAAATTAAAAAGAGGCATGGTTACATTTTCTCACCGTTAGTCCCCAGAATGCACAAAGTGGCATTTGCAGGTGACAATGAAGGTTTGTCACCCCTGAGGCCTGGGAAGTGCCACGGGTGCTGCAGATTTGATGTTAAAATGCTCTTGGGAGCGCCGGGGTGAGGAGAAGCCATGTGGAGATGGCTTAAACCCCCTCTATTTAACACAGAGGAAAGAGTTGCTGCTGCATTTCCTCATTAGCCTGAGGAAAGGATGGACTCACTGTGGGGAATTCTCTGGTGTCCAGCCCCTGCAATATCCCCAGAGGAGAAAAAAGAAGAAAGATCAACTTTGGGAGTAGCAACGGAAAATATAGGAAATATCTTGCTGGATTGATATTGGCAAAAGGACAACCTGAGCTCTGGCTGGCAACATCCACTGGCCACACTGAGAGCTGTTTCATTTCTTGTGGGGTGATTTGGTCAGTACAGCCTAGTATTTACCAAGGTTTCCTGAAATGTTGCTGTTTCCAGGACTTTTAAAGGGAAGAGAAAGACTCTGCTATCTTGAAAACCTGCCCAGAGCAAGCATTAAGTATTCTGATGTTTAAAGGTGATTCCTGAGGTGTGTTGCAAAGCCACAGATCAATTTTCACATCAAAAATTCCAAACCTACGCTAACGTGGACCCAGGCCTGCTCTTCAAATTCCTCATTTCTGCTGTTGCCTCTGTGTCAAGTTAGTATTAGCTTGAGGATCACAGTCGGGAGCCAGATTGGCATCTGGCTGGGGGATTTGGCCTGGGATGGGAATTGGCTTTATTTCCACACCCCATAAAATGTGAGAAGGGAAAAATCTGTTTTCGGACCTCACACAGACTCGTGGTGTTGGAGTATCTCAACGCTGCTCGGCCTGTAACAGAATTATCCTCAAAAAGCCCCTCTGCAGAGGATGTCAGGACCTCCTTGGGATCAGTTACAGATCCATTCCCTCAGGGAAACAATACCCACTCTTTTACCAAGGAGCTCCTGGCCAGGCAGCTTTGGTCTGGAGGCCACATCCTGGAGCAGGAGCAGGAGCAGGAGCAGGAGCAGGAGCAGGAGCAGGAGCAGGAGCAGGAATTAGCCCACGGTGTTGACAGACCTGTGGGGTATTCTGCCTGCAGCTGCCCCTGTTCCATCTGTGCGGGACTATGTGCACTAAAGGTCTTGGCCACCATCCCAGGAAGGTTTGTGGCACCTTTCCGGCACAGATTTTTGAGCTGGGAGGGTCAGCTGGACCATCCCATTTCTGCCATGGGAAGGGCTGTAAGGCAGGAAAAGGAGCCCTTTGCGCTTGAGCTGGGCATGGTTCCCAAGCAGTCATGGATCCCTGGAGTGTCCCTGTGGGACCCTGGGCACTGGCTGGGGCCCCTTCACTGCCATCCTGGCAGTGGGATCTGCAGCTCCAGCCTCTTCCCCTCTGGGGCTGAGGTACCCACCCTGAGATGGCTCCTGCCTTGCCATTTTGGGGAGCAGCCATGGATTAAGCCGTGCTAATTCCCTTGTACAACTTTAGATCATCCTCCCTCGAGCTGCACTGGACCACACTTTTCCTGACTTGCTGCTCAGCAGAAGGGCAAAAAGCAGCTTTTGCCATGCCTACAAACACAAAAAGGCTCTCCATCCCTCTCCTTCCCTTTCTTTCCTGCTGTAAGCTCTCTGTCTTCTGAGATGTCCATCACTGCCACAGATTTACTTTATTTTTGTAACTCGTTTCTGAGTCTCAAAGAGAACTTGGCATCCATTTATTTGTGTGACATTGGGAATGAGAAGCAGGGTGGGAGTCTCAAAGCCAGCAGAGAGGTTTAGAAGCACAAAAGAATGATGGCTAAATCTTAATTACCTGCTCAGAGAGGGTGTCCCAGCACAGCCCCTGGATGATTTGTTCCCAGAGTGATGCTGGGGCAGGAGGGAGCTGGAAGAGGAAGATGATGGCTCTGAGACCACATTGAACTCTCCAGAAAATCCTTTCCATGAGTTAGAGGTGGTGGGGATAAAAACTTCAGTGCTCTGAGTGATTTGTGTAGTAATTTCAGAGCTGACACGCACTACATGGCAAATCTGAATTCCACTTTTAGCCCTGTTAAGAGATAAGGAACAGTGATTATTATAATTACAATGTGGTTACTTTATTGGTTAAATTAACATTTCGTTGTTGGGGTTGCTGTGCAATATACAATATTATTTTACCTACTGTGCCTTCAAAGTCATCTTGTCACAGCAACAGCATGGCAGCATGGAAAAAGCCTTTTAACAAGTAGGTAAATACATGCCTTTGGGGGAGGCAGAGCGATAATTATGTCAGCTTCAATACATTTGACAGTGGAAAAAAAAAAAGCTAAAAATAAGTTGAAACAAAAATGAGAGAAAATATTGAATGCTTGAAATAAGGCCACTGGAATTGAAAAGGTGCAAAGTATTTAATACAGTGGCCTTGCTCTTTGGATCAGGTGTCAGCAGTCCAAATACTCAGTGCTGGGTTGCTTTAGGTTTACAAGGGTGTGCAAAAGGATCCTGCAGCTCTTCTCTGGGGATAAAGGAACATTTATTGCTAATCCCACCTAGAACTGAACAGCTGTAGAATCCCAGAATGGTTTGGGTTGCAAGGCACCTTAAAACACTTCCAGTTCCACCCCCTGCCATGGGCAGGGACACCTTCCCCTATCCCAGGTTGCTCCAAGCCCTGTCCAACCTGGCCTTGGATACTGCCAGGGATGGGGCAGCCACAGCTTCTGTGGGCAGCGTGGGCCAGGGCCTCAGCACCCTCACAGGGAAGAATTTCTTCTGTATATCTGACCTAAATTTCCCCTCTTTCAGTTTTAACCCATTTCTCCTTGTCCTATCACTACAGTTCCTGGAAAGAGTCTCTCTCCAGCAAGCTCATTCTGCTCCATACATGGTGGTGAATGAAAGAAAACCGGGGGACACCTTTCCTCTCCATCCTTTCTTAGTGCATGATGATGCTCCAAGTTCTTCTGCTAAATCCAATATAGCTGGGCAGGGACATTTTTGTGGAATAGATTTTTGCTTGAGCAAGCTGTTTAGGTGGTGGTTTTGTGGAATTTGATGGCAGCATTGTGCCAGACACAAAGCAAAGACAGTTCTTGCTTTGGAGCTGCATCATCTCCCAGAACAGGAGGGGAAGAGGGAACATGGGAGGGAAATGACAGAAAGGATATTTTATGGAAGTTTTGGGCTTTCAGAAGGAAAAAAAAGCAACAGCAACATCTCCTTGTAGGCACGCGAGTCTTGCAGCAGAAGCTTTGCTGGCCAGAGTGGCCTCATTGCAACTCAATCTGGTGCAGCTTTGGAGATCAGATGGACCTTGGTCATTGTCCAAGGGCTGGCTGAGTGTGGCATCAATGCCCCAGCACGGGCTGGAGTTGTTACGGCTCATTCTTTGTTTCCTGGGAAGAGCCAGAGTGAACGCCCAGTGTTTGCTGCAGGGCTCACCTTGCTGCATTGCCTTGGGATTGCTCTCTTGCTGCTTCGGGAGTGTGGGACAGGAGAGAGTTTGTGGCCCATGGAGTGCTCCAGTTTGGGACCTACAAGCAAAACATCACCCCCAAAAAGCTCTTGCCTTTCTAGAGAGAGGTGGCCAAGAGCCACCAGCACCCAAATCCACCCCTGGGACCAACACTCTCCTCGCTGATGGTCCCTTGTCTTTCCTTCCACTCTGCCCCCAGATGTCAAGGAAAAGAGAAGGAAATCACAGAAAAATAGAAAAATTCTTTCTGTGAACAAGCCCTCCCTCAGCTCTTGTCTGTGGGCCAGCAGGCACAAGCAGCAGGAGAGAGTAAAGGTCTTTGGGCTTAGCTTTCCCAAATAATTGACAAGGACAGAGCTGGATTTGAGGTCGTTACTGCGAAAAGCATCAACACCAGCCCTGCTCTCTGCCGTGTGCCTGTCACACGAGAGCCAGGGAGGAGGGTGGCAGAGGGGATTGTCCCTTTGTAGCAGCTGTCCCATGATTTTTAGGGCAGAGTCCTGGAGATGGTGCACCCCACTGGGACATCTGAGGTCTCCCTAGACACAGGAGCCTCCAGGGGACCAGCATTGCCATGAGAGAGAGGAACTTCATCACTGTGATGTTCAAACCATTCACTTGAGTGGCAACTGGGCATTTTCCCTTTTCTTTTCCCCAGCATTTTATCCTACAGGTACCTGGGTGCTTTATTATCTATAAAATAAAGTCTGGGGCATAAGTCAGAAGAAGGATGTCTCATGATGTGCTTATGATTGCCTGCTCGTGTCCATTCCCCCAGCACAGATTCCTCTCCCTCTCCTTCTCCACAGCTCCACAGAAAGCCAAAAAGGTTCCATGGAAATTGCAGCTGGGAACATGGAATTATTCTTTTTACAAACTAATGACTTTCCCATCAATATGGGGTTACACAGCCACACACGATTAAACGATACCCACACACAAGTCTGCATCTGTACAAAGCATTGATTGGACACCTTGAATGAATTATTTTGTGTGCCGTGGTCTCCATGATGGAAAGCAACAGGATTTTTGCATAAAGCACATAGCAAGTCAGGCAAATACATAAAATGACATTATTTTTGAAGAGAACTTCTTGGAATCAGAAAAAATCCCTCATAATGTTCTTTTTCCTTAAAGGAGTCCTTGGGGACAAAAGCTTTCTCCTGAGGGTAATCTTCAAAATCTGACTTTCCTTTCATTAGGCTGGAGTGGGAAATATGATTTTACTGTTTTTTTCCCTCCACAATAAAATACTTGTTCCCACTACTCTCCTCTCCAAACGGTGCAGCCCATCCCGAGCGGCCGAAGATGAGACTAATCTACCTCCAACACTCCAATAAATAAAATGTAAATGTTTGTCCTAAGAATGCCTCCATTGTCAGCACCATCCCGGGATTTTTCAACCTCTGACTCCCGGCAGTGACCGGCTGAGTAGCAACAGCCGAGTGCTGAAAGAATTTTTCAACAGCAATTTGCTTGTTCCAATTTGCTTTTCAGGGCTGCTGCTCAGGATTGCTGGCTGGGGCTGTAAAAGGATCTCGTCCTATTAATTTGGCCCAGCTTCCCCTCTTGTTCTCGTCATATTCAGTTTCTCTGGGAGTTCCAGTGAGTAAGTTAATTGAATTGGAAGTGCCACCAGGCGCTGGCCGGCGGATCTACGGTTTCATGTAGGAAAAGCGGCTCCCGCCGGCCACAGAAACAGATACGGGCACCTGTTGAGGAGGTGAAGAAATGTCTGGAGATGACTTATTCCCATGGCAATAACCCCAGTTCTCCTCTCGGGCTGGTCAGACAATACAACACCCTTCATCTGGCATCACTCATTCTCCAGCCAGATCCCTGGACAAGCACAGAGGAGGCTGCGGAGCAGGATCGATGCGTTAGAGCGAGGATTGGGAGCGCGGTGATTTTGTAGGAAGGGGTTGATGTCGCTTCGTTCTGCTTGTTCTCTCTGTGGCTCGAAGCCAAATGTGTCTGTTTTAGCAATGCAAAGTGTTATTTTTCCTAATTGCCTAGTCTGCAGGCCCAGCTCACCCTCTGGTATCAATAAATACAACCAGCCTGACAATGATTCTACTGGCACTCAGTGAAACTCAGGGATAAGTGTGGACACACTTTTTCTACCAGGAAGTAGAAAAATGGAAGCAAAAATCAGTTCATGACTGATGTTGCACTTTTAGTGAGGTTTAGGAGTGAAAGGTGCATAATATTGCACTCCTGAGTCTTGAAATCGGGAAAATTCTTCCGAAAACTGGAAGAAACCCTGGAGAAGTCCTGCCAGTGGCAAAGTGATTCCACAGAAGTTTGTGAATGTAATCCTGAGTTTATTTCTAAGCCTTGTTCAGACTGTTGTAGCCACCAGAGGTTTTCCCAGAGTGAGGCACCTCTGTCCACCTGGAGCATCCCAGGGAGCTGCCGTGGCTTGGGATGAGGCTGGATCTGCTCCATGCTCGGAGGGGACAGGAGCTGGTGTGGCACAAAACTGAGAATGAGCCTAAATGTTTGCAAAGGCCAAGCTGTGTTAGCAAAGTCATTCTCAACCCTCTCCCATCCCCAAAACTAAGCCAGATTCTGAGGAAGTGTCTGCCTAGATGAGAAATACATGACAGAATAAAATAAAAATGGGTGAGGACGAGGGTGGCCGAGTTGAAGGAGCAGAGTGAAGATGTTTGCAGTGCTCACACCAGGGAAGGCTGCAGCAAACCAGTCAGACCAGTGAATCACAGAATGGTTTGGTTTGGGAGGGACCTTAAAGCTCAGCTCATTCCAATCCCCTTCCAGGGGCAGGGACACCTTCCACTATCCCAGGTTGCTCCAAGCCCTGTCCAACCTGGCCTGGAACACTGCCAGGGATGGGGCAGCCACAGCTTCTCTGGGCACCCTGTGCCAGGGCCTCCCCACCCTCACAAGGAAGAATTCCTTCCCAATATCCCATCTAACCCTGCCCTCTGGCAGTTTGAATCCATTCCCTCTTATCCTTTCGCTCCAGGCCCTTTGTGAAAATTCCCCCTCTTTCAAAATAAGTGACCCTGTGACCCTCAGACAGCGCAGACACCACAGAAATAAATGTCAGATCCCGCTCCATCCCTTCCAGCCGGGCCGGTTTGGGGCGGCAGCGCTGGTTTGGTGCCACCACAGGGCGGCAGAAGCGGCCTTTGGAGAACACCAGCCCTTCCCAGGAAAACTGAGTGCGGAAACTTCTTCCGTTATTAATATATCCCTGCTCTTCATTGAAATTGGGAGGCTGACCTACTGCACACTGCATTTAAAGCAGAGCTCTGTGCGGTGGTTTAGGGTATTTGTCCTCTAGAAATACTGCTAGGGCTGAAAAATAGAAATTATCCACATTTTAGAGATATTGGAGATGCCTCCTGGTTTTGAACAAACCCCTATTTATTAAGCAATTCAGCATCAGATTACTATAATTAATTAGTATATAGTTTATAATGTAACCAGCATAGAATATCATCCTATTCATGAAAATTTTGTTATTGCTCAAATTGGGGAAAAACAGTCAACAAAACTGATAAATGCCATTCAGCTGTTTTGCCTTGAGATATTTCCCACCTTATTTATGTACTTACATATGTATTTATTATATATACACGAAAACAGACTCCCACAAATATCACAAAGCAGCAACACCCCCTCCTCACTTTCCTTTTTGCCCAAAACAGGAGTGATGCAGTCGAGGCATTTTCTGTCTCTCTCACAGATACAACCCAATTTTCGAAATAATTAAATGTAAATTAAATTTTCCAAAATTATTTTTAAAGTAATTTAATTTAACTAAACCAAGTCATCAATTATCTATCACTGATGAGGCACTAAAGAGACCAGCGTGGGGTTTGTGGGTCTTTGCTTTGACTGCTCTCAGTCCCCCTGTATTTATTGTGCAGACAACAACTTGGGCTCACTTTCAAATAGAAATTTCTCTCCCTCACTGGCTCGTTGCAGAGTTCATATAGTCAATAAAGCAAATACAGAAAATATTGTAAAACCCTCCCATCTTATTTTTGCCTGACTTGTAAGTGGGTAAACTTCCCTTGGAAAGCACATGTAACATTATATTTGCTAGAAAGACCCTGAAGCCTTACGGACTATCACGTTACTCCAGTCTGGCATTTCTTAGAAGGGATTTCTTTCTTAAAGCCACTACACTGTAATGGCTGTTGAGAAGCTGTTACTATCTCGAGTGCAAATCCTTCTTAGTTTGTGTATTATTGACCTGATCAAGTGTGATGGGGGCTTCGATGAGCCTTCGGGGGCATTTTGTGGCTGTGGAATCCCACAAGGAAATTTTCATTGGAAATTAAAATTTCCCTGCCCGTGGCCGGTGGGGGTTGGAACTGGGTGATCTTCCAACCCAAACCATTCAAAGATTTTATGATTCTATAAAATGTGAGCAAATGAGGAGGGGATGCTGCCAGGATGGGGGGACCCCAGGGCAGGCTCCAGCCCCCTTCATGTAAAAATGCTCACCCTGCAGAGCAGCATTTTAAAAATTCTGATTATTTAACATAAGGGAGTAAAAAAAATAACAACAGAGATGAAGGATGGCTTACAGTTTGCCTGTGGAATGTAGAAATACCCAAATACATCCCCGATTCTGCAAGGACTTACGAGCGCAGTTACGCTTCGGGAGGTTGATTTCAACAGATTCTACAGACAAGGAATTTGTTCAAGCAACTGCCTGATCTCTCAGGATGGGTAAAGTCCTGAAAGTGGAATGAGATCATTTTCCTCCCCTCTCCCAGCCCTATTTACATACAAACAACCCCCCTAAAATCAGCGTGTTCTGAGTGGAAATCCCGGCAGCCACTTTCACCACGGGGAGAATCCCGCAAATGATATTGTTCCGCCTTTCCCCTCGCTATAGGGAAATGCAGCTTTGTGCCCAATCCCCTAATCAGCTTCTCACGGGCTGACCCAGCTAAGCCCCAGATCAGGGCCGTGCTCCTGTGGTCGCTGCAGCATTTTTGGAGTTGGTGCTGCTACAAAATGATGTCATAATTCAGCAAAAAAGGAAAACATATCGGCGGATGAATAAGCAGAGTAAAAAATGCTTTAATTCAAATGTCAGCCACGGAGCAGCTGCCTGAATTTTTTTATTTTAGGGGATGATTGTGTCATTTATAGTGATGTATTTTCCTTCATGAATAGGTTTTGGCACAAAAATTTTACACCGTGCCTGCTGGAGGTATAAATATGTATCCAGCCATATAAACCTGTCCCAAAATGATCCCAAAGAGCCCCGGGAATGGCAGCAGGCGAGACCTGGTGTTCCTAAGACAAAGATCAAATAAAAAAAGGGATGCTAATAAACAGGCCTCCAGTTAAATTGGAGGTTTTTTGGGTTTTTTTAAGGATTACATCTTAAATTCCAACAAATCAGATTTAAGAGTTACTGAAAGTGAGATTGATCCATTCCTCAGCCCAGCTTTGGGATACTTTCTTGTTGTGACATCCTTTGGGTGGTTAGCTGTATTACTAGATTTTAAAATATATGCATTTATAATATATGTAATATTTATTTATATATTATATATATTGTAATGAATAAATATATTTACTTGCTGGAGAAGTGCAAAAGGGATTTTTAGCAAAAAGCAAGAAATAACAGCTCAAAACTGGGAAACACCCTCCCTTGTCTGCTTTTCCCAAAAGCAAAGGTCTTTTACGCAGTGCCACGGGCTGATCTGAAATAAAGAGGCAGCTTTGGAAGAGTGAAAACCCGGCTGAAAGGTGAAAACCTGGCTGAAAGGGGAAAACCTGACTGAAAGCAGGGTCAGAACAAAAATATCCCAAAGAGTGGGAACATCTCAGGCCGGGAGCTGTGGTTCGGTCAGGACCAAGCTCCACTTGGTATTCAATTGACTTTCTAACTCGGGAGACAGGACTTTCCATCTTCAAATACTGGGAATAGATTGCATTCCTGGCCCTTCCCTTTGAACGGCTGGGGAGAATAAACGCACACCCTGGCCGTGTTCGAGTGATCTCCCTAATCTCGGTTGCACTTTGTCAGGGCGAGGTAACTGGTAGTTAAGTGAAATACCTTAGATCAAAGGGGGATTAATCGCCAACTGAATCCTTGCTGAATAAACCTGTCATTCAAGAAAATTATTTCCACTGAACTTAGCAGAGGATTGAAGGTATTTGCATAACAGGGACCCCACCGTACTTCAGCCAGGTTAAAAGGTTCAGAATTCAGGCAGTGTTTAGCTTTTTGGCTCCTTTTCCTTTCAGCGGCCCTGTACAATGGTTTTTAATCTGATAATGCAGCTAACTATCTAAATGATGTCAGAACAGGAAAGTATTGCAAAATTTGGCTGAGGGATGGATCAATTTCACTTTCAGTAACTCCTAAATCTGATTTGTTGGAATTTAAGATGTAATCCTTAAAAAAAAAAAAAGAAAAAAAGAAAAAAAAAGAAAAAAAAAGTCCCTTTAAACTGGAGGGCTGTTTATTACCATCCTTTTTTTATTTGACCTTTGTCTTAGGAACACCAGGTCTCGCCTGCTGCCATTCCCAGGGCTCTTTGGGATCGTTTTGGGCAGGTTTAGACCATCAGTGATGCCCACGGATCCGTGTGCCAAAGATCAGGTGGATGGGGGCAAACACACAAACAGATTTTCAGGCTTCTTGCTTTTTTTTTCTTTTCCTTTTTGAGCCCATCTTTCAGAGGTCACGCTGAATTCGAGTGTGAGTGAGAGGGAGATAATTAAATAACAGGACCCAATAGGCTCCCATCATTTTCTAGGATCAGCCCTTGGAGGGGATTTAAGCACCGCAACCTCGCTCAGGGTTTGTTGTGGGGTTGTGGCAATAATTTTAAACCTCACAAATTATCCCTGTTTTATGGCAGTTGCTTTTGGCTGTGACTCTTCATGGGGAATGCATTTCTCCAAGAGTGAAGAGGGCACCTTCCAGGGCTGGAAGGCAACAGCTTTATAATCTGTGCTATAAAAATTGGGAGAAACTGTCAAAAAATACATATATTTCTGGAGAATGCTTTATGCCATCTCCCTCCCCAGCCTTCCTGGGGTTCATTTGCAAATACTTCCACCTCTCCTACCTTTGGGGCATGTGAAATGATGTCAAGCTACATGGAGGACGTCAGGTTTCATAATCAGATTTTGACAATAAATGGAATTTAGGCACTTCTGCATCCAGCCTGAGCCCAACACCATTCATTCTTTCGGTGGGCGCAGTTCATATTCATCACAAACTCAAAGCATCTTTCAAGTTAAAAAAATCACAAAGAATGGTTATCAAAGAAAATGAATAAAATCCATATTGAGATAATTTTTTAGAAAATGATTGAAGTTTTAACCCAAGAAAGGACTCTTAGAGTTTCTTATAGCTTAGAATAAGAACATGTCAATCACGATTAAGCTTCTGGAATTGGAATCCCTTTGAAATGCAGCTGTTTCTTCTTTAATTGTGGCAGCGGACTCAAAAGAAAAGAAAGGTCCAGCCTTAAAGATGAGTAAGGAATACAAAATAGCTCAGGATTAGTTGTGGAGTTCAAAGGTCGCTAATTACACTAAGGAGTTCCCAGACACAGGGAAAACATTAAACAGGTCACCTACCAAATGGGAAACAGACTTTGACTTCAAAAAAATAAAGAAAAAGGAAAAAGAAAGGTCCTGAAGAGATAGGTTTCTAGAGAAAATCAAAAGCGACCAGCTGATCTCATTGGGGAGAAAATGGGTTGGGTTGAGTTCTTTGCTGTTATGTGTCTCTACACATGGCATCAGGCTTCCAAAAAATTATCTAGAGCTCGACCAGGTTTCTTGGAGGCCTCGTGAAAGCAAGGAGGAGAAGAGGGGGCAGGCCTGTGGCTTAAAATAGCTGATTTTCTGTTGCACTGTGGGTCAGGAGTCCTTGGAATAAAGCATCCCTGAGGGTTGAGAGCTCCCTGTAGTATCAGGCTTGATTTGGTGAGGGTGTGGCATCCTGGGGGACAGGAGCATCTTTCATGGGAAGCCTTTGGGAGAGCCCTCCGGCCCCTTTGAGGACAGTGAGGTTTGGCTGGGGGGACAATAGGCCATCCCAGTCCCTGGGAGAAGCACAGCTCCTTTGTTTTCCAGCTTGTCCCTGGCCCCCTTGGCTTAGGATAGGCTGGTGGCACTGCTGTCCTCCCTCACATGCAGCACTCCAGCTCCAAGGATGCTGGTTTCCTTGGAAAGCCACTTGGGAATACTTGCTGGGTGTCCTGTTTCCTGCAGGGCTGCAGTAAGCAACAGCCCCGTGGTCCTTTGGATCTGGGTGTGGGTGGAGAGAGCAGTGCTCTAATGCCAGCCTGCTCACAAGAGAGAGAATTCCCATTTTTAGGGGAAAAGAGCCTTTTTTCTCTCAGATCCTGCTCCCCTGGAGGGGGAATTACCACCTCATTCCTAAAAAAATCAGCAGATTGGTGCATTTTAGGGCAACATGAGATTTGTAGAAATAAGGAAGAGGAATTTTAGATGGTCAGTGAGTGGCACCTGTTTCCATGGTGGGCCCATACAGTGTCCTACTTGTGCCAGTGGGAGTCACACTCAGAATTAAAACTCTGTTCCCTGCACCTGAATTGGTGCATTGGGTTTGTGTGGTAAGAGTTTGGTAGCAAGTGGGGAATACAGGCATGGGAATGAAATTTAGAAACAATCCCAAAGTGCCCCTGTGGGATTCCCACTGACAGCCACAGAGAGCTATAGCAGCTCTTCCAGGGAAACTTGCACTTCCCAAATTCGGATCCACAAAACTCTCACCTAATGTCTCTTTCAGGATCGAGGGCTGCAGGGATTTCCTGCCATGGCACTCTCAGGATGGACTCAGCTTTGGGGGGGCTTGGTTTTCCCCACTGTAAAAGATGTTGGTAGCACCTTTTGTTTTGCCTGTCCCCCTAAGGATGAGAGAACAAGGAGGTGGTGGTGAGGGAGTCAGCAAAAGTAGCGAGGGACAAACATGGACTCACAAACTCTCTTTGGGCTTAAATCTCAGCAGGGCTTGTGCAAATAGGACAAAGTGTGGCCAATTCCTAGGACAGTGTGAATAAACAGGGGACAACTGCCATGGAATGTTGAATGCCTCGTTGTTTCAGTGTTTACTGGTAACAAATGGCCACAGCAGTTAATGCTGGTAAAAACGGCGAAAAAAAGCCGAGGTGGCAAGGGCTGAATTATGTGAAAAAAGTGACTACTTCCAAATCATCTGAAAGAACAAGATTTACCCCAAAGTTCTTGAGGAACTGTCACCAGATACCTTGGGACTCTGGTGGGAGGAAAGGGCTTCCAGAAAATTGGACAACCATCAAATTACTGAGTAGTGATCAGTGACAGATTTGACAACGTGGATCCGTGTTAGGGGGACTCATTCCTTTCTGTGGTGAGAGGAACAGGAATTGCAGCTTCTCAGCCTCTGGGAACTTCTGTGCAAATTCCCCATTTCCTTCCACACCTTCCACAAGTCTTAAGCAAAACAGTTGGGCTCTAAAACATGTTTGATGAGGGCTCCCCAACACCGTTGGATTTGGAAATCTCAGACATTTTTACTGTACTTAATGGGTTATACACAGATTTTGCATTATTTTACTTTCTTAGAGGTCTGTTACATCAATTCTCATTGCCAACTAAATGTTCAGTCTCACCTGAAAAGCTTTTTTAGTGTGTGTTTGCTTTAAATTAATTTTAATTGCTGTTTCTTACATTACTCCCAAATTTTAATGAAATGAAACAGATTAATTTCACTAATGAAATGAGTTCCATATTAACTCCTTAATATTTATACCCAGTATTTTTGGGGGGGGAAATATCAGGTTTTCAACCCACTATTTAAGTCATTCATTGTTTTCAATTCTTTGCATCTTAGTTTTCTTCTAGCCCTCTGAAATACAGGACAAAGTCTGAAGAACTCTTTGGCCACTTCTTTTGGAAAGTCTTTGCGCAAAGTTACCTGCACAAAGATCTGATACATTCTATACCTATGCCAAAATTATAAACACAAGCACTTCAAGCAGCAAACACTCTGGTAGAAGAAACAGCACTCCCTACCAAAAGAAAATTTTTATTTTTTTCCTTTAACACGTTTTTAAAGAAACTGTTGCATTAAAAACTTATTTTATTAAAGACCTAAATGAATGCCACTGAACTTGATCACCTTTAGAGCCCACCAGAACATCTGTTATGTACCAGCTCAGCCCCGGGAGTCCTCAGGCTCATGTGAAGTCTCCATCAGATCTTCCTGATTGAAGTTTTGAAGGGTTTTTTTCCTTTCTTAAAACAGGATAAGTGGTAAGAGCACATAAACAGTGAAATTGTCTGGACAACTACAGAGGGAATGGAGAGAGATACACGGGAAGGTTTAGTAATTTATAACTCCTTGAACACTTCCAGTGTTACATACCCAGTGTCCCCACCTGTACCTGAGTTGTGACACAAAGTTGTGAGCCATTTAATTTAGTGAGTTTACTACTAAGCTTAAGTTTACTACTTTCCTACCTTATTAATATTTATGAAGTATCCATGAGAATGGGCCCTTCCCAAAGACCAGGAGAAGCTCTCCCTCTGGCTTCTCCCCCAGTGTGGGTGTCCCACAGGGGTTGCACAATGCTGGGTGAAGCTGTGTGCCTTTAACCCAGTGAGTTTTGCTGCCTGCCCCATTCCTGGTGCTTTCCAAAGAACAGGGTGTGCTGCACATTCACAGAGAGACCTCAGCCACTCTTAAAAAAGGCAGACAGGGGTCCTTTCCCCACTTCTCTCACTACAGAGCTGTTCCTGAGCAGAGGCAGAGCACTGCAGCAATTGTGCCGGAGTTACAATCCAGAGTTTTATGGAGCAAACCCTGATAAATCAAAACAGGTGATGGCTGACGTGAGGTTGTGAAAAACTGCTCAGGGCTACAAGGGAAACATTACCTGCCCCCTCCCTCCAAACCTGCCCTACTGGGTGTGTGCAAAGCAACCCAAAGCCAGAGCCCTCCATTTCTGAGCACCACAACTCCTTTAACCATGAGAGAGTCAAAGACACAGGCAAGAGGGAAACATAAAGGAATAGGATTTAGAAGAATCCCCTTCTAGTAAGAGCAAAGGATCTCCTTTTCTAACATACCATGAATTTGGGCAGTGCCACTGCTTCCCAGCATTTACTGGGCAGTATTTGAGTAAGAAAAACCATTCCTGCACAGTGCTGCTGTGCAGAGCCGAGCTCCCACTTTTCTCATGGGTAGGTGGAAGCCAAACACCGTGACCTGCTGTCCAGAACAGGCTCTAAACCCTTCCAGCAGGGAGAGCTCCTCTCCCCACTCCCACCACGGTGTCCAGGCACAGGGACAACTCCATTAGGGAGGGGCTGGGTCCTGGGCAAAATCACTAATTCACCTTTTGCTGCTAAACAAAACAGACACATCACCTGTGTGAAACAGATCACAGAGCATAGCTCTGTTTTCTAAGTTTACACAGCAGTTTCAGCTCAACAGCGTTTCACAAGAATGAATCCACCCTCTAGAACATTTAAGCAACCCAATAGATTACTCTCTCAGTGTGTTTTTCAAATGATATACTGAAATTTCCCTCCTTGCACAATCCCTGATTTCAATTGCCCCACAGAGCACAGTAAAACACGAGGCAGGGCAGGAGCAGCTCCGCTAGGACTCAGCGTTCTCTCCTTTTGTGCTGCTCTCCAGGTTCTGGCAGCTCCTCACCAGCCCTTCAGAATCTGCACGTTTCCTGGTAACTCTCTTAAAGTCCATTTCCTATGTTCCTGCAGATCTCAGAATCAGAGGTTTGCCTCTGTAAACGGAGTCTTTTTCCACCTACTTTTCCAGGAGAAACAGCTCAGTGATGGTTTTTGGAACCTCTAGCAAACTTAGCTGATTTTGCCTCCTCAGAACCAGTCTTGTGAGCTGAAAAACCCAGTTCACACCTCTGCTTTAAGAGCAAGCAGTTCACAAGCATGTGTGAAAGGGAACTCACCACTTCTGCTGGCAGAGGCAATAAAGATTCCATAATAAAAATTGCCTCAACTTTCAGAAGTGCTGCTCATGCCATACTTCTCCTCTTGAAAATTCATGAAAATTATTGACTGGTGCATATTCTGTACACATCTTGTGAAAATAACAGAACTCCTGCTTTGAACTGTTCTCTGAATCTGGAGTTTGATTCTTGTGACTTCAGGACAGGAATAAAATGCTGAAACCTTTCCCATCCTGCAATGGGAAACCAGTGAAGTAACTGGGAGTAACTGGGAATCTCAATGTCTGTAGCTGTAACACAAGGGACATATTTTGTACCAGTTAATGTTAGAAGGGAAAGTAAAACCAGCCACAGCAAGTACACTGCAAATTGTCTTCCCTAGGCTGTCAGCCAGGACTCAACAGTTTAAAACCAACTCATGTTTTTAAGACAAGTGACCTCCTGTTTTCCACCAACAGAAATTTTTAAGAACACATAGAAAGCAAAAGTGCTGAAGAATATTTATTTTACTGTATCATGACATAAATCTCATTAACACTGTGCTTTGTTTAAATATAGAAACTATTCCCAAGTACGTTAGTCAAGTAAGGGTTTGTACACCATAGGTGCTGGTGCTTTGGAATTCCAGATGTAGTAATCAGAAGAAATCAGTTCCCGGGCTAAAGGAAAAAAACAGGCAAGAAAAATAAGCATTACAGGGTGCCTTACAATCAGACATTCCTTCATCCAAGTTAAGTGACTACTAATCCATCCTTACCAGTTTACAGAAAAGGTATAATGGCCTCTTTAAACTGTAATACTCTTACTATTATTTGAAAATCGTTTCTGATAATGAGACATTTAAAGTCTCAGCTTCAATTACCTTTACTAATGTATCAGTCATGAGCTTAAAATTCAAACAGAGGTTAAGTCAAAAGCAGGTGGATGGCTTGGATTTTGTTCAATGAATATAAATTGCATGCTCGATATAAAACGTGAAAATGCTGCTTTTTCTGTGTTACAATTTAGGGCTGAGTGTGACCTGTCACAAAATTAACAGTGTAGACCATGCTTTTCAAAAGGCATTTACAGAGTTCTGCTACCATGACTGGCAGAAGATGCAACAGAGAGACAGCTACAAATAAAAATGCTTCCATTAGGCAGAGCTGCTCAGGTTTAATGAGTGCTCTCTGTGTGCCATTTGGGGTGTTTTTGGCGCAGCCTTGGCAGTGCTCATGTGTTAACTCAACAAAAAGCAGATTTGGGTTCTGCTTCACACGTTCAGTGTAGAGCCACATCCACCAAGGGGTGCTGGTGTGGTGACGCTGACAGCAGCAGTGTCACCCTGCATGCAGGAGCCAAGTTCTGTACCTGGGTACTGCCAACCCACCCGAAATGTCTCTGACAAAGGTGTCCTAAACAAGGGATCATGTTATGGAGGTTCTGCCATTATGGAGAGCATAGGAACCAACACAGGGCAGAGAGCCCCAGAGAGAGGCTGACTTTGTAACTGAGTGTGAGAGCTCTTGTCTCGAAGCGAGAGGCCAGACCCTACTCCAGGGATGCTTTAAGCATCACAAAAAAAACCCAACTAAAAAGCAGAGAACAAAAGTCCAACTTTAGTTATGTAATTTTAGTCATGGACACCCAGTTGTAACTTCAAGATGCAGTTTTCATAAAATAAATGACATTTTTAGCAACTCACATGCAGTAATTTTGGGCTTCCCTGGGACAAAGATCTGAACAGAATGCTGGTCTACATAACATCCAGTAAGTGTAAAGTCTGGGATCCTAAAATACAGCTACAGAAAGGGAGGGAAAACATGATTAGATGCACATTGTCACCCTGGCTGTGCAAATCCTGGCAATCTGTGTCACATACTCTGGGTGTGCAAGGGTACTCCAAAGTGACAGAATGTCAAACCATCTAGGTAGGAAAACAAAAATCCATGCTGAGAATAAGAGATTTTAAATCAACGTATCTTCAAATGAAGACAATAAAAAATTGACTACTAAAGCCTCTTTTCCCAGAGGCTGTGACTTACTTTTACATAAGCAGTGTTCCCAGTGCACACATAATCAGTCGGGTGCTCTTTGCCTGCGGTGCCGAAAGACACAGTTCCAGTCAGGGAAACTTCCAAAGATTTGGGGAACTTCTGTCCTAAAGGCAGAGACAGCATCTATTAGAAGTCACACAGCTGTGCCCATGCTGCAGAGAAGGGGCTGGGGAGGAAGGGCAGTCACAGGGGTGAGTTCCTTACCAATGACCCAAACCAGGAGGCTCTTCTCCCGGGACAAATCCAGTTGGCCATAACTAACTTTGTACTCTAACTGAGCAATTGGGCCCCTGCATGTGAGAGAGGAGAAATACAACCCCTGGAATTACTATCATTCAGCATTTGTTAATGCCTGTTTTGTTACAGAGAGCGAGGAAATGCTGACAGACGTTATTCATGCGCATACAGATAAATCACACCCATCTGAGCACACTGCTAATTTATGAGAAGAAATTACAGAGCAGGAGGAAATCACCGTGCTCTCAACCCAGTAATCACAAAGGAGCTGTTGATGTTTTAGTTCACTGATAGTGTTTTACTAACACTATGATCAGCAACTTTGTATCATTGCATCTCTGAATTTTCATGATAATTGTGTGGCAGCACGGTCGTGGCAGCTGTCAGAGAGGCTTAGATGAAAACTATCGTTTTAATTTGAAATCACTGTATTTTTGATAAGCTGATCTGTAGCTAGGATTAGCAGTCTTAAGGAACAGGTAACCCTGTGCTGGAAGTGATCTCCAGCTTAATCCACCTGGGGGATTGTGGCAGTGTTTCACGTGAGAAAATACCACAGGGAAACAGGGTGAGCAACAGAAGTGTTTGGAATATTACCAAATATTCTGGTATAATTCTGTATTCTGGAAATTAAAGGAATTCCAAGGGACCATCCCAACACTGGCAAAGTTGGTGTCCACTGGTAGCACCCTGATGGAGCATAATCTGTTATATTGAGTCCTGACAGGTTCATTTTGGGAAGATAACAGAGAAATGGAAGAAATTCATTTAGGCTTTCTTTATTCTTACCTGTTGAAGAAAGGTATACGAGCTTCACAGTACTCAAAAGAATTCTTTATGCTTTCATGGAGCTTTAAATTAACCGTTATTTTTATCTGTGATCCCTCTTCAACAAGTTGGTAACATCCCAAAATTGGTGGAACAGGAACCTGGAAAAAACTATATTCATTCTCAAGATATATTAACACCATCATCACAAGATCAGTTATATACCGTTTTCATTGCTAAAGTACTTTAAAAAAAGCCCAAACACATATTAATTACTGACTGTGCCAAACTCTTCAGGCTGCTTGTGATACAGAGATTTGGGGGTACATCTCAGCCTGGATATATTTTGTCTAATTCAGGCATTGAAGTGGCTCACTTAAAGTAAGAGCAGCATTGCCAAGCAAAGGTACCAGTTAACTCCTGAACATGACTCAGACAACTCAAGTCCTTAAGTGCCTTCCAAGCAGTTTATTACATAAAAACCACTTTATATAATGTTTTATTACTTCAATTGGACTCAAACTCATTCCAGCATGCCCAACAACACAGGTGGTTTTATTCCCATTTGAACACTCAAAACCAGCGAGGGTCAGGGGTGTTGTTACCTGGGAAGTGTAGTAACACAGGTTGAAGGAATCTGAAGGAGGAATGAAAGGGAATTTGTAAGGTCCGTTGTACACAGCATCATGCAGAGGCTCGGCACTGGTGGACATCAGCATGGCAGGGTCCACGGAAGTCACGCAGTGATGGACCACGATGTCTTGGAGCGGGGGTGCGTTTGTTGGGAGGTTCAGGCTGAGGGTGACATTTGGTGCAGATCCCTCTATGTCACACTTGGGAAAAGGAAGTCAAGACATTATTCTAAAATATCTGAATCAAGGCAGAATGAGATTTTCAAAAATAAAACACATTTTTAGCATTAAAAATAAAAATTTTCAGCTGGCTTCAATCATTAGTACTAACTACCAGTACTAAGACATCAGTCTCACACACTTGCTGACAGTTTAATTAATTAGGTTGCTTTTACAACATCCACTTAATGGATTCCAGCATGCTCTGGATGGCCTCTGTGGTCCCATGCCAGCTCTGTCACAGCAGCCTTGGGCAGTGTGTCCCTTGTCTCGTCCCTCCCTGTGCCAGCTTAGCAGGCCACAATCACTTGAGGGGTTTCTTCTTGCATAAGGCTGTCCACCCACCCTGCAAGATGACCTGGGAATTGTCCCTCTGCGAGCAGGAAGCTGCTCACCCACACAATCCCTACCAGCATGGCAGGTGGGAAATAACCCAGGCTTTGGAAGTGCAGCATTTAGGTCGGCCTCCTTCAGAGATGAGTATCCCACTTCATGCAAATAATTGAATTACCACTATATTAGCAGGCCTCTCTTGAAACACCGGCAGTTACAAATACAGTGTACCAAGAAAATATTGTGTGCTTCCCAAGCATAATTCAGAAAAAAGAATAAATTATAGTATAAATTAGAGTTACAAATTTTAATATATTTCATAATTTTTATGGATGTATTTAGTCAATAGTTCCCAATTTTTAAGATTAAACAATGAGATTTTAATATTAAACAATGCTCAGAGAAGCTGTGGATGCCTCATCCCTGGAAGTGTTCAAGGCCTTGTTGGACAGGGCTGGGAGCAACCTGGTCTAGTGGAAAGTGTCCCTGCCCAGGGCAGGGGGTTGGAATGAGATGATCTTTAAGGTCCCTTCCAACCCAAACCATTCTGTGATTCTACAATGAAAACCATTGTCACATAGAAACCATCCAAAATAATTACACAACCAGTTTCTTTCACCAGATTCTTTATCAACTGTTCTTATGTCATGAAACACCAACATGTGTGGGATCAAAATGTTGTTGTAGTAGAACAAGGAAGGATAGAAGATTAAACTTTAATTTGGCAGGAAAAAGAATTTAAAATGCTCATGTAAAGACACTTGTAGAAGACATTTAGACATCTCAGCCTGGATATATTTTGTCTAATTCAGGCATTTCAGTGGTTCATTTCAAACAAGAGCAGTGTGGCCAAGCAGTCAAATGTGCCAGTAACTCCCCAATGTGACTCAGACAACAAAATGGGGAAAATTTCCAACTCAAGATGTCATTTTACATCAAATGAGTATTTATTTTGCACGAAAACTACTTTGCACATCAAAGGCTCTCACCTTGCAGTTCACAGCTCCATAAACTTGCCATGTGTCCACCACATCCCTCTGGTCATACTGCATACACTTGACCTTCTCAGTGATGCAGACATTAACCTGAGGTTTGCCCTTGTAGGTACTGGATCTCCAAGCTGGCTGATCCTTATCCGCAGGCATCTCCTGGATGTCCTCGAAGGAGCTGTTCAGGCTGCGGATGTTGGTGTTCAGGGGGGTGCCCAGGGGACAGGCCTGGATCAGCAGATTTCGGAGCTGCCCTATCTTTGCGTTCATCTCAGCCTTGTTTTTCCGGCTGGGAGAGATGTAGTCCATAATTCCTAACAACAGAGCCAGTCCCTGGGAGAGCCCACTGATGGTGAGGAGCGGTGGCCTTGGCTCCAAGGTCCCCTCCACCAGCGGGACACAGGCGTAGATGAGGCCGCTCTTGTGGAAGGCCAGCACGGGCCAGAGCTCCCCCGCGGCGGTGGACACGGAATACACGGAGGAGTGACTGATCCGGGTGCAGGTGTCCCGCTGCTCCACGAAAACGTGGTCATCCACCAGCCTCAGCTCAAAGAGCAGGGCTTTGAGGAAGGCGCTGTCCGAGGGGACAGGGACGTGCGTGGAGCCGTTGAAGGTCTCGGCGCGCAGCTCAACCGTGGGGTAACGTCTGTGGGTAGGGAATCAGAGCAGCTCAGTGCCACCAAAAATATCATCCTAACAGAGCTTCCAGGGGCAGAGCCATCCCAGCCCTCTTCTGGCTGCAAAAGCATTATGAAAATCTTTGGATTATTGATATTGGGTTTCTCTTCATTATTCAAATAAATCCCCCAAACCCACTGGTCCTAAAAATAACCTTGTGTATGTGGAAGCCAGCAGCAAAATGATAAAAAGAGTGGTGGGATCAGAACCTAAATCACTGTCAAGAAAAACCATTCCATGAGTAGTTAGGATTCTTCCTAGAAAGTCTAAACTTTGAGTAAATACATTCTCATGAGTAATTACCTATTTTTTTAAACAAAATGTGAATCTCTCCATCTATGCTGGCTGTCACACAAAGGTACAGGATGCTTGCACGACACTGAGGAATGACTGCCACCAGTGCAGAACTTCAAAATATTTCTAAGAGGTGAGATCACACTGAAGACAATTTCTCAGATATTTAAGAAAACAGATGTTCCATGCAATAAAATGCAACTACAGCAGCTTTTTACCTAGACAGAGTATACTAGTGCTACAGCTTTGCTGCTATAATAACAATAATAATAATAATAACAATAATAACAATTCCACACTGCACATGCAATATATGACTTAAAGCTTTTATGAATTTTCTTAATTTCATTTTATCAAGTATTTAAGATGCAATGATAATGTTGTGGACAGAGGGTTTGTACAATTGAGAAGTGCTATGTTGTACCAATACATATATTTCATTTCAAATTTTCTAGAGATAATATTTGAGAAATATCATATGAACTGTTTAAAACTACATCTGGAATTTTTTTGTCCTGCAGGAGTATTGATTTTTAAAGGGGAGTGAGATGAATTTCTTCTCAAGCTAACCTAAATCCATCAAGAGGAACTGAAAAGTTGTCTTTTAATAAATAACTGAGAAAAGAAAAATTATTACTTCCTAATGTACTGGTTTTGCCCGTTTTGGAAGTGCAGACTCCCCTGAGGTTCTCTTACATGAAGTTTGCTGACAGCCTGGATTTCCTACATTCTGTTTTGTGGATGCCGTTAGTTTTGAGGATCCACAGATTCTCAAAGTGCCCATCACAGGTCACACACACAAAGTCAAATCACTTTATGGATCATCTTGTGGTGGATGTTCTCAGATGTTTGTTTGCACTCAAGGCCATGCTTGCACACCAACATGGGAGAATAAAACTGCCCAGATATATAAATGCCTTCATTTGTTCTCCTGTTTACACCATCTTTTTAAGGACACATTGACACTCTGCTACTTAAAGTGCCATGGAACTTGCAATCCCAGCAATGTGGGACTTTGTTATACCTATGACCTCCATCTGTAGGACTTCCCTCCTGCTTCTGAACACTTCCATGGATCTTATCCTGTTGCCTCTAAGTCCCACCTACACCATCTTTTCTTAACGGAGTAGCTGGAGGCAGCTACACTTCCTCAGGCTTATTTTCAGTGACTGTGCTTTTTTCTCTTTGATTCTTAAATCAGGCATCCAGGGCTTTTGTTTTGGTTTTTTTCCCCGTAAGGGAAAAGCAAACATAAACAGAGCAAAGCCAGAGCTACAAAATCCATAAACAGGATACAGATGACAGCAAAACACCTCCCTGTGGTCTCACATCTATTCTGAAGGGCAAAGAAACAAAGTGGGTTTACAGCTCTAAAATTTATGAGGCTTTGCAGAGCCAGGGTGTTGATAAGAAGCTATGTGTAACCTTGGTGAGCAGCTCTTATTTTTGGCCAACGTTTCCAAAACAAGGGAAGAGGAGATATTTCAGTCTAGTTTTGTCTTAGTCAAGTCCCAGTCTCTTTGCTCCCCAGAAGCAGAAGCTGTCCCACACCACAGCAGCCTTCTCCTCCTCCCACTGAATTTTACCAGCCAAGTCATTAGATCATTAGCTAGCCCTTCAGATCCCAGTTTTTCAGTATTCCCTTCTAGAAAGTGATGCAAACTTAAAGATGAAAGTTTCCAGGGATGAATGAACTTCGGTGACTCAAGAGAGAGACCATCCTTGTTGCCCGAATTAAGTTATGATCAGCTAAAAAAAAAATAGGGAATGCTTTGATGTCCCCAATGTCTTCCCTGAGGTTAAAGATCAGAGCTCACGTATCTCCAGCTGAGTGCCTAAGTCCCGAAACCAACAGCTTCCATGTGATCCGGGCATTCTTTATATTGTCTGCACGCTTTGTTGAATTTAAGGTCAGTTAGGGGGATAAACTTGGGGCTTCCACAGCCCTATTATTTCCTCTGGGAACTTGAAAGATCTAAGTCTGGAAATCACTTGAAGCATCAAGGATAGTTTGCCCTTTTCAAAGGAGTGCTACTCCTTGTCTCTGCCACTCACTGTGTGACAAGTCACTTCAGACATCCCTGTCACCAGCCCCCCTTGCCCCGTGGTGATTACACTCTCCGAGGTTTTGGGGACAAGGCTTTCTCTTTATCTGTGTTTGTAGAGGGGAGGCCTCATCTCTAGTCCTGTAGGTAATACAAGGACCATAATACTAATCCTAAAACAATCAGAGGAGTGTCCAATGGAGAGATCTGTCTGCACCTGAAGATGGAAGATAGTCTACTTACTCTTTTTTTTGGTTGTTTTTTTACTCCTAGGTTCTCTCTGGTTTTACTGAATTCAGACTATGACTGTAGGTCACTTTACCCAGGTCTTTTTTTTTTTTTCCCACAAACTTTCCCCAGCTCCAGTTATTTTTCCTCTCATTGTTTGGATTTCTCTGAAGTCACAGAGGAAAAAAGAATGGTAACAAATCTTGCCAGCCCAACAAAAGTAGCCTGCCTAGCCCAAAGTCTTACTTAAAACTCTGCAAGAATTCTGAATAAAAACTCTTCCTTTGGAGGACTCTTTAGTGTCCAATAACTTAAGACTCCTCCAATAACTTCAAAAAAATGTATTTGAAAGCAAAAATTAACAACAGATGGAAAGCTGATTTTCTGCCTGAAAATAGTTTAATTTTTGTACAGCTACAGAACAACACAAAGATAATATAAGTAAAGTATAAACAAAAATATATACTTCCTCCTTTGTCCATTTTGTTATTCTGACAGTATTTCAAAATCACTGCCTTGTCCTTTTCCATGTTAGGATGGAAAAGAGCTGGGCAAAATCTTTACAGTGACAAACAAGAAAGAGGAACAGAGCAAGGAAACTCATGTGCAAGATGCAGAAGTTGTGAAAAAAACCCATATTTAGTTAAAAGAACACTATGTGAACCTGACTCTGAACTTTTTGAAATCGGGGTCAGAAACGCACAGCATCCAGCGGCGCTGGGACGAGCCGAGGGATTTATTCACTATCAGATGGTTTTGATGGTTTTGCATCTGTTTTGGGGGCCGAACCCCGGCCCCACAGAGCATCAGGGCCCCCCAGAACACCCAGGCCCCCCAGAGCACCCGATCCCTCCAGGGCACCAGGATTTCCTCCAGGGCATCCAGGCCCCCTCAGGAACACCCGCGCTTCCTGAGGGCATCCGCTCTCCCCAGTTCCTTCCAGAGCACCCAGACCCCGAAGAGCATCCGCTCCCCACAGGAACACCCGGTCCCCCCGAGGGCACCCGGATCCCACAGAGCACCCGGATCCCTTCCAGATCACCCGGACCCCCCCAGTGCACCCAGCCCGACCCTCGGACCTGCCCAGCCCGCCGTGCCTGCGCCCCCTCCCCGGTGCTGCCCCTACCTGGAGAAGAGCACGGCGCCGCCGGCCGCGGGGTCGTGCCTGAGGAGCCACAGCGCCCGCAGGGCCATGTCGATGTGCCCGCTGCCGGCGATGGTGGCGGGGATGCCGCCGGTGCCGATGGCGGCCGGGGAGGAGCCGCGGCCGCGCCGTGACCGCCCGGCGCAGCCCCATTTCCGGCGGGCGGAGGCGGCGCCGCGGCCGCCGCTGCTGCTGCCGGGGCGGGGGACACAATGGGCGGCAGCGGCGGGGCGGCGGCGGCGGAGAAGGGGCGCTGAGGAGCCGCCGCCCTCCTTCCCTCCCTCCCTGCGGCCATGGCCACCACGGCCGAGCTCTTCGAGGTGGGTGCGGGCCCCGCGGGCCGGGGGCCGGGCGGCGCTGGCCGGGCCGGCTCGCTGAGGGGATGCGGCGGCCTCTCCCTGGGGAAGGGCGGGCGGTGTGTGGGGCTGGGGAAGCGGGGGAGCCCCGGTGCCGCCCCGGGGGGTGCGGTGCCCACCTTGCCCCGCTGCAGGGCCTCCCTCCCGGCCGGCTCCTGGGTGCTGGCAGCGGACGGGGGACAGGCCACGCCAGGCCCGGCCCCGCGCTCCTTCTGCCGAAGGCACCGCTTCGCCTGACCCCGGCGCTGAGGTGTCAGTGGGGCTGGCGTGAAATAAGGAAATAAATGACTTTGCCCTCCCTTTACCCGCGGTGGAAGCGAGGCACGGAAGGAGAATAGCTCAGGCAAGGCCACGCAGGAGCAGGGCAGGAATAGCAGGAATCTGTCAAATTCTTCCCGTGGAATCGCAGAATGCCCGTAGTTGGAAGAGACGCATGAGGATCATCTCCCTTCTGAAGGGAGCCTGCAGGAAAGATGGAGGGGGGACTTTTTACGAGAGTGTGTAGTGACAGGACAGGGGGAATGGCTTCAAACTGAAAGAGAGTAGGTTTAGGTTATATATTAGGAAGAATAATATCACCCGCTCGACTGTGAGGGTGCTGAGGCCCTGGCACAGGTTGCCCAGAGAAGCTGTGGCTGCCCCATCTCTTGAAGTGTCCCAGGCCAGGTTGGACAAGGCTTGGAGCAACGTGGGATAGTGGAAGGTGTCCCTGCCCATGGCAGGGGGTTGGAACGAGATGATCTTTGAGGTCTTTTCCAACCCAAACCATTCTGTGACTCCAGTTCCTGGCCTGGACCATGAGCTCTCCTGATAAACTCGTGATAAATGGACAGTTTGTCTCTACTTCCTCTTCACAGGGACATGGTGTCATCACCAGGTGTCCTGTATTTGCTCTCCAAGTCTCTCAAAAGCTGGTTGTTCATCTCGTGGGTTATCACTGGGACTCACTTTGCCTGCCCAGCCTTCAGGAAAGGGTCTTCCTGTTTCTCTGGAAGATCCTATATTTGGGGTTTGTGTAAATGCATTGTGTGCACTTGAAATTATGAATCACTGTGATGGCACACGAGTGTTATGACTCACATCTTTTGGTTTGCATAGCTTTAAAAAATAGCAGGACTAAAATACTGTGTTCCTGTAGCTGGATGCCAGGTATGGTACCCTCCCTCCACCCTCTAGGACCCCCTTGATTTCTCAACACGATGACAGTGCAGTTCTGTGCTTTGTGGGATGCTGAGTGTCAGGTAACTTGAATATGGAAAGAAAACTGTATGTTTTGGCTGCTTTGGGTCATGCAACAACTTTTTTCCATTTTGCAATAGCAATAAAGATGAAATTGCAAATTAGGTGAGATTTTTGCCTGGAGATTGGGGCTGGAATTTGTGTTTTCCACTGTGGAATCCAGCTTGTTTCTCCTGCTTTCACTTCTCTTTCATTCTGAAGGCAAGAGAGTTTTTGTTGATGTCCACTGATTTAATGTTGCCTAGTCAGTTAGTTTGAAATTGCTGCCTTACATAAGAGCATAAAGATGAGTTTGTTATGGGAGTAACCCTTAGCTGTCTTCTGAGGGTGGAATTTGATTACCATGTTTTCATGAGCATGTGTTCTAAAGTAAATTTCAGTAGAGATATGTGAAATTGTATAGTAGGATCTGTGCCGAAAATTGACACAACATGAACTCAGTTCTCCCTCACATAACTTAAAGCATAATTTAACAATGGATACTTCTAAACTGGTTTTTAATTTGGCTGGGTCCAGCCTAGTTTCATTTGTAAACACCAGATCAAACCAGGTTATCATGCACTTCAGGCATATCTCTTATTAAATCAGGAGTATTGGCTGAATGGATGGGATCACGTTAATTCATCTGGAGCCAGAGGGAAGTTCAAAGCTCAAGAAATTGACTGTTGGGGCTCATCTGATAACAGGCAAAGGACTTGCAAATGACATTTGTAATAGCTGATTTTCAGCAATTTCTGCAGAGCAGGATAGGAGACTTAAAATAGGAATTAGGCTGTCAGCTATGAGTAACCCTGTTATCAAGATAGCATTTAAAAAAGCAAATGTGTATGGAAGATACAGACTAAAGTAAAAACTTTTGGATCTGCAGTGGAACCTGGGAAATCATGTCTTAAAAAGATACTGTTGAACTTCATTTATTCCTTATAAATCAGGTAGATTATTTTTAGGTATCCTCTGTGGAAATTTGGAAGAAAAAGCTCATTTTATTTCTCTGTTGATCAATATTGTGCACATAATATCCACTGCAGTTAATATTTCTTAAATAATACAGAACAGGATTTATATGGTTAAAAAAACCTGAAGGACAGGTCTCCTGTGTAAGTATTCCTGAAAAAACAGGTATTTTCCAGGAAGAGAGCTGCAGGTTGTTTGTGTACACATGCGCTCAAGGAATATTTAGAGGGGTATAGAGGCATGATGGGTGGAGAAAGGTTGGCACTGTAATATTCTTTTGGGGTTCTGGGGCATCTACATCAGATTTCCTTAGGAGAAGAGGCTTGCAGAAAAACTCTGTAAATATTGTTTTACAAAAAGGAAAAAATATTCAAAGTCATTATGTGTGCATAGGTGAATTATCTTTTAGTGTGAACGTCTGGGGAAGGGAGAAAGGTAGAAAACATTATCTGCACACACAGAGTATCAGTAAACTCTTTATACAGGGTTCTTCCATACTTGGCATTAGTATCCTTGTAACCACAGCAGTGCTCCAGCTGAATTACAGGGTCTTCAGAGGAAAGACTGGGGATTTTCATACAAAGGAGGAGTCCTGCAAAGAGCCCTAAGGTAATTGGGAAGCTGGAGGCCTCCCCTGAAGGGAATGTTACTGCACTGAGTGACTCATTTAATCTATAATTAAAATTGAAAGAATGTTCCCAAACTTTTAGATATCAAGATGGCATAAAGAGAGAATTTACACTTGGCATGAAAACGTGACATTGTGACTTTTGATGAAAAGGATTCATATGAAGGAAACTTCACATTGTGTATCAGGAAGGATTTGGTTAAAGAGATGAGTGACTTGTAGGGAAATTGTTTTTATATGGTATCAACCAGTTATTTTTGAAGTTTAGCCAAGGAGGCTGAGCACAACACAGTTACTTGAGTCAGCCTGTGGATGAGGAGTTATTGAGTGATAAAATTTCTGCCCTGTCTATCAGGATTCAGCATGTAACAAAGTATGTTTAAAAACCTTTTATCTTCCTGGTTAGTGGCTGGGCCTGACTGGATAGGGCATCATTTGTTTCTGAGGAAAGAGACCTTGAACGGGCAATATTTGCTTTTCAACCCTTGGTTTTAGTTACGAAACTAACTCTGTGATGCTGTTTTTCCACTCCTTATTACTCGTGACAAAGTTTCAGACACATTGATACAGTAATCAATGTAACGCCTGTGTAGGTCTAGTTTGGTTTTTTTTTACTACTTTCATTTTTTTTCAACTAAATTTTATCAAAGGCAGTGGTAGCATGTTCACTTGTTTCATTAAATACCCTTGTTAGCCAGAGCCACTCCCAGCTCTATTTTGGGTTGTTTCACACTTTTAGAACTGTTGCTGCTTGTAATTTAAAAGCTTTCTATAAAGTCCTGCTGGTTATGAGAACACTTTTCTTACTGGCCTTAGATGTGCTGATGTTGGCACCTAATCAATGCTGCTGAAGTGATAAATACCATTATTTTTAATGATAGAACTTGGATTGTGTTTAGAGCAATTTTGTATTAACTACATGATGAAGCATTTGAGCTGGTGTAAGTATTAGGAGGTCTTGGGTTTGTAAGTGAGGCCTCTGCCTTCAGAAAACCTTGTTGGGTGGAAAAGTAATTGTACCTCTTTACCCTTGAGCGGTGTTTTTATGGAAGAACCAGCAAACATTATGGAAGAAGCTTGTGTAACCTTGAGTTTTAGTATCACTCATGCCTTGTTTTTTCTACTTGTGGAAATCAAATTCATCCCCTATTTTTATGCCTTTTTTCCTCCTTTTTATCTGTTCTGTTTCTGCAGCTGCAGTTTGATGTTGGGTTCTGTCCAGCATCATCTTGTGCTGGGTTGTTTGGGCAGTGCCTTGATCAGTTCTGTCTGTGATGCCATGGTGTGACAGAGAGTTGAACAACTGTAAAAACCCCTTATTTTGCCACGTAATTTTTGTAGGCAGATGAATTCTCTGATGTGTTTTGCTGTGCAGCTGATGGTTGGCTCTGGTGATGTAACCTCTCAAATCATCTGCAGGGTTTAGGCACTTTGTAATGACAAGTCACAAGCTCAGCTGCAAATAAGGTCATTTAGAGCCAACTCTTCACAGACCTGCAGCAAATTCTTTGCAAGTAGTCTGATAATATCTAGACTTGATGTTCCAACTCACCATATTAAAAGCATTGTTCTCAACAATAAATACGTAAACCCAAGAGGTGATGGAATAATTGTCAACACTGTACTTTTGATTATAGTAAAGCTTCTAAACACTTCCAAAATGATGTGTGAGCACCTGCTGAATCAACAACCTGCTGTGACACATTGTAAAGAGTTTTTCTTCTGTGGCCAGGAGCCTTTTGTGGCAGATGAATACATTGAACGCCTGGCATGGAGAACACCTGGGGGAGGTTCCAGAGGTGGAGAAGCTTTCGATCCGAAAAGGTAAAAATCAAATTGCACAATGGTCACAGGGAATGTATCTCTAATTGTACTGTTTTATTCCACATATAACAACAAGCCTGTGTGCAGTGGTGCTGTGTGTCCAAGGAGGTTTTCATTTGGGAGAATTGCTAAAATTTGTGACCATGAGCCAATTATTCAGAACTAATTACTCAGTAACAAGAGCTGGGAAAGTCACTTTCTGATTGAGACCTTTTGAATGAAGGAGAATTGATGTTGTTTGTGCTTGTCAGACATGAATGTTTCTAAGTACTGGAGTTGCTGGATTCAAGCATAATACAAGGCTTCACTGCTATGAGAGTTAAGCCAATTTAATGAGTTTCTTACTTTAGTTTCCTGAGCTGCCTTGTTTTAAGACACAATAGTTTGCAAATAAAAGGCACAGAAAAGTGGAATGGCAAGAGAGGCAGCTCTGGGGATGAGATCTCATGATAAGCTAATCTGATTTACTAAAATATCAGAAAATTAACCTGACACAGTCAAAGGACATTTCTTTTGAAGCACTCTGGCTCTTTGGAGGCGTGTGAGAAGAGAAAGGATATTGTTGAATTTCTAGCAAGATGCTGGACCCTTGACATTCAGTCTGGGGCCTGTATCCTATGCAGAGCTTTGCATGTGGTTTAAGTGGGAAGAAGCCTGGAAATACACAACATTGTTCCCTGGAGCTCTTTCTCTGTGCTTGTGCCCAGTATATACTTTAGGGTAGTTCATGATTTGCACCAGTACCAATTCAGTTTAACAGATCTTCTGCATTTCTGCTGGTTTGCTTGTGTGAACTTCTGTGAGGCACTTTCATATTTTTCAGGACAATCAGGAGAAACCTGCAACAGTAAATATTTTTCTTGTGGCATCTTCTAGTATTGATCTGGGAGCCAAAATTAATATTAAAAAACAAACAGATCTTTTGGTGTCTATTTTTTTCATTTTTAGAAGATGCTGCTTTTGTTTGCTAGAAAGAGTATTGGAGTCTTTTATTTCTTTTCTGAAAACCTGACCAGCAGCTGCCTCTTCTGCTTTTTTTCCTTTCTCAACATATTCAGCACTGTTGTTGAATAAGTGCTGAGTTGACACAAGACCTGTTTAAAAAACAAACCCCAGCCTGAATCAGTTTGTTAAAATTAATAGAGACTGCCTGCATTTCTCTAGGCTTTTGTTTGAAAGAATGCTTTGTGTCACTGTTGATTAAATTTGATTTTCAATATACTTCTGTAAACTTAGATGTGTTCCTTGTGGTTTTCTGTGGAATCTACTGCAATGTGCTTGCTCTTGGGCTTCTGGCAAGCAGGGAGTGAAGGAGAGGAGTCACCAACATCTGCCTCAATCCAGTTTTCTCTAAGAAGTTGTGTCTTCATGCAACTGACTGGGCTAAAAGCCTCTTCTGACATTAAACCTGGACAGCGGAGTTCTGAAATGTTTCAGATGTTTTCAGTTATTAGCATGAGTTTTATGGCTGTGGAGGATCTGGGAATAATCCATTTCTTGTCCAGTGACTGGGATATTTAGAAAAGTAAGAGCTGAAAATATGACTGAAATGGGACAGAATGGACAAAAACAGGAGTGAGAAAGAGAGCGATGTTGAGACTAGGATGAAGACAGCAGAGGAAATTCAAGAATGCATTCAGATGTACTTTGATTGGGAGGAGTAAAATGTGAGTCTGAAAGAAAAGTCAATGATGGGAAAGGGCAGAAAAGCCCTCTAAAATGGATATAGGAAGAAGTGAAGTCAGTCAGAACAACGTGAAATTATGACTGTATTAGTTACTTGTAAATCAGCATTACAGTAAGTAATTATTAATAACTTTACAGTAACAAGTACAGTAGAAAATATTTTTCTGTTGTATCCCTTACACTGAAGGCATGTAGTGGTCTAAGCTTTCTTTTTCCATATGAGACTTACTTAGGGAAGATGGGGATGTAGGGGTTTTTTATCTGTGGCAGAGCTGCATTGTTGAGTGATTGATATTTTGGTGTTCCTCTCTCCTTTGGCCCACCATACACAGAGTTTTTATGTTGGCATAGAGAGCTACACAACCAGGGAGATGTAGTTTAAAACAAGATTTTAGAAACAGAAAATTTCTAAACTTTAAATAAATTCAAAATTTATTTTTAAAAAATTTATTTATTTAAATTTACAATTTAGAAACATTTCTAAGTTGGACATGGTTAGATCAGCCTTGTAGGCAAATTGCTTTTTCTGAGGGGTTTTAAGCTCTGCAGAAGACAGTGTCTTTCAAACTAAAGCCTGTTTTCCCGTATTTTATTCTTAATCAGATTATTGGAAGAATTTGTAAATCATATCCAAGAATTACAGGTAATGGATGAAAGGATTCAGAGGAAGGTGGAGAAACTTGAACAACAGTGCCAGAAGGAAGCAAAGGAATTTGCCAAGAAAGTACAAGAGCTGCAGAAAAGCAACCAGGTAAATCCAAAGGGTAGAGTCAGTGGGAAGCTGTGCAAGTTTTCAAAGCATCCTGTGCTCCTCTAACATTTCTTGATACAGGGTGTTGCTGTTTCAGATAAGAATAAAGAGGGTTTGGTGACAGTTTCTCCTGTCAAAGGGGGATTATCTGCATGTTTCATTAATGAGTGTTAGCAATGCTGGAAGTGGGGAGTCTTCATAATAATTTAAAGGAAGACACTAAACTTTAATGGGTTGTTTGTAATTAATTAGCAGTTCTGAGTAGCTCTGTGGTTCTGAGATGCAGCATCTGCATTCACGGTGCTTCTTCCTGAAGGAAATCTTGTGTTTCCTGAAGTACATGAAATGGAAATCGTGAGTTTAGTGTCCCTCTCCGTGTTCTCCCAGGTTGCCTTCCAACATTTCCAAGAACTGGATGAGCACATCAGCTATGTAGCAACTAAGGTCTGTCACCTTGGTGACCAGCTGGAGGGGGTAAACACGCCACGGCAACGGGCTGTGGAGGCTCAGAAGCTGATGAAATACTTTAATGAGTTTCTGGATGGAGAGCTGAAGTCTGATGTTTTTACAAACTCTGAAAAGGTAAGAGCTGTCAGCGGGATGAAAGCAGTTCAAAGCAATAAGCGGGACTGCCCTAATTACAAGCTGCTACCATGACTTACCATGGTCAGACTTCAAACCACTGAGTGACTGACTTGTTAAAGTTTCATTGTTCTGAAATGTAAATTAACAACACTGGGCTGCAGATTGCTGATAAAGCATTTGTATTCAGTGATGCTTAATGTGGCAATGTTGGCATTTTTCATTTTATGAAATTATCAGAGATTTGGGAAGCGCTGGGAGCGCAACTTTGGAGTGCAATACAATATCTGCCTCTTTCCTTTGAACCCCTTGCCTCAGATCCATCCTGTAAAGCAGACTGTTTCTGAATGCAACTTCTTTGTGAAACTTTGCTCTGTTGGGTCAGTCCACTGGCCTTGGATACCTTTTTGTCACAGCATGCCTTTGGGCTTTGTATAGTCCTGTGGTTATGTCTCCACCCTTGGAATTTAGAGGAACCAGGCAGGAAAACTTCAAAGAAATGTTCAAGCATTTTGTTTTTCTTGCGCTTCAATAGTATGTTCATGAAGCAAATACAATCTGAGTGGTGTGACAAACAGAAATAAACTGAAGGAAAAGAGTCCAGCTCTAAGCAAAAGGGCACATTGGATTTCCCACTGCACTTTAAGTAAAGTTGTTGATTTGGGTTTGTTGGTGGTTTTTTTGTGTGGTATATTCTGAAGAATCTTCCCCCTCTCCTTAAATTCTCGGCAGTGGTATGGTTGTAGTCAGGAAAAAAATTATAATATGTGGAAACAGCAAAACCTTGATTTGCACATTCGGCAAAAAAAGATGTTCTTGAAATGCAGCTCACAGAAGACCTGAGAGCAGGTTAATAGTCACCCCCTCCCCTCTGAGCTGGAGGTATCTCTCAGGGAAATGAAAAGCTAACCATTTTATATAGTTGTATTCCCAAGAAGTCAGTGCACAGTGACTTTTGACTCATGGTCTGTGCATATATGGTAATTAGCAGTTGATAGTTTGTCCTAATTCAAAAGGGAGCAGAGAAAAACTTCCGTGATTTCCAAGGGAAACAAAGGTTTCAGCATACTGGAAGTTCTTCTATGGACAGCCTTTTCCAGAGCTGCATAATTTTTTTCTTTTCTTTTTTCCTAAGGAGTAATAAAACATGCATTTTATAAATATTTAATGGCAGCATGGTGAATAGCAAAACATAAGTTAGAGAATGATGTGTTGTCTGCTCAAGAGGCTCATAGAATTCAACTTTCACTTTATTTGTAAATTAAACTTCCATGATACCTCCTGTTGGAGGACCAGAAAAACTTGGTAGATAAATAAGGTAAACCTGGAAATCAGTAAACAAATGAATTTCTGTACACCCCAAAGAATAATAAGATCCTCATCAAATCTGGAGGAAGGCAAATGTAAAGGCCTTAAGTCTTGTGCCAGGGGAAGGGTGTGGGAACACAAACAAGAATTTCTGGATACAAGTTATCTTACGGAGGCCAGTTTCAGCCAGGTGAATTCTTTAAGTTTTTCCTCCTCGTTTAAACATTAACTTGAAGAAGTGTTTGTAGAAGAGCCTGCCCAGACAGGAGCTGTTACATCTTAATGCGTCTTTGAACTAAAAATACCTCTGAAGTATGAGATGGTAACAAATATTCTTAAATGTGAAACCTTAGTGCTTTGTCAGTGTCTTCTGATCTTCAAACTGATGGGGGTTTTAGATAATGTTATGGACGATGTTATGATTTTTTTTTTTTTTTTTGTGCTCTGCCAGCCCTCACAAGCGTGGACTTTTCTTTGAGACATTGAGGGGATACTGTGAAAGGAGAGGCACAAAAAAGAATATAATACAGTTATGTTCCAATTGATACTTTCTCAATAGTGTCTGTTCTTAAAATCTGTCGGATTCCTTTCTTTCCCTACACTCCATTTGTTGCTTCTCGCTTTACTTTCTCCCAGCCATACTGAGCAATTTCTGACTTATCTCTGTGAAGGTTTTTCTTGCTGTCTTGTCCCTTTCTGTGTATTGTGTCTTCATCCTCTGAATCCTTATAATTTCCCTTGTGCTGCCAGCTAACCAATCTTTCTCCTGTACTGAAGATTCTTGATGTGAGCAAATCACTCCAGTTAACACAATTAAACTATCAAAATGACCAGCAGCTCACTTGTTTATCATGCAATAACACTGTCCTGCTTAATATGTTTACTATTATTCTTATGTCCATTTCTCTGTGTTTTGTACTTAATATCATTTCATTATGCCTTTTCACTTGTGCGTGTTGTGTGTTAAAATTCTCTCTTGCCATTATTCCCCCATGATTTTTCAGTTGTTTTTTCCCAGATACATTATAGCCTTTAAGTTGTATTTTACAAAATCAATATTTATTTTGATTTTAGTGGTTTACAGAAGCCTCATTTAATTAAAAATTAAATATGTCCAGGTTTAAGCAGAAACCGTGGAGAATTGATTTGTCATGGCTTCTCTTGTGCATAAGAAAAGGTCCTGAATTCAATAAAATCTAGGTTAGTTAACAGCTATTGTGTGAAGAGGAAACAAAGAAAATGTTGTGTTTGTGGTATTTTTTGTTGGGGTTTTTTTTGTTTGTTTGTTTTGATTTTGTAGCATTGGTGAATAACTGCTAATATATAGACAATTCTGTTGATCACAGTTGTTAGGTATTAAGGATGCTACAAGCTAATAGAAATAACTGCTCTTTCATTGGATTTATTTGAGGAGTGTAGCAGCTTCTGCCTTAAGAGGCTATTGTAACTTGACAGTTCAAAACATAAGCTGCTCTTAATAGTCAGAATGGATGCACTTTGAGTGCCCCTATTTTTGCTGAACAACCAGCCTGGTGTGATGCCTGTGCTCTCTATTCTTACCTGTGTGTCTGCTTCTATTTTTGAGAAGTTTTAATCCAGCCTGCTCTAAGTGGTGGGAGAATAAGATTTCATTACTTCCTTCCCTCTCACTTCAGTTCCCTGGATCGTCACTAATTGGAAGAACAAGATAAACTGCATATTCTCCATGTTCTCCATTGTGTCAGCTTATAAAGCTTTTAATCGTCAAATAATTCGGTTGCAAGAGGTTTCTGAGACCTTCAAGTCCAGCCATTCCCTCAGCACTGCCAAGGCCATCACTAACCCATGTCCCCAAGTGCCACACCCACATGGCTTTTAAATTCCTCCAGGGATGGGGACTCCACCACTGCCCTGGGCAGCCTGTGCCAGTGACAACCCTTTCCATGAAGAATTTTTTCCTAACATGAATCTAAACCTCCCGTGGAGGGACAACTTGAGGCTGTTTCCTCTTGTCCTGTCCCTTGTTCCCTGGGAGCAGAGCCTGACCCCCACCTGGCTGCACGCTCCTGTCAGGGAGTTGTGGAGAGTGAGAGGGTTCCCCTGAGCCTCTTTTTCTCCAGGCTGAGCCCCCCAGCTCCCTCAGCTGCTCCTCATCAGATGTGTGCTCCAGCTGTGTCAGGTTTGGCCCAGTCAGCACTGCTTAAATCCACTGAAGTTCAGTTGCAACCAGCTGCCTTCCTCACACTTTGAAATTTGTGTTTTCCATCGAAGCAGTCGCTAAGCACCACTTAGATCCCCTTCCTGTGCTGATTGATGGAAGAAGAATAATTGATAAAAGGTTTTGCTGCCCAGAACAGAGCACAGATTTGCATGCTGTGTTATCTATTTATTAACTTTTGTATTCATACATCTATTCTTATTTTGTAGCTTTGTAATTACCTGACTTCCATCTTGATTTTTGCTTTGGACCTCAGAGTTTATAAATTCTAATACATCTTCCATTTCTCCTTCTTTGGGAGAATTCTTTGCTTTGATCCCCTTTTGCCCCTTTCTCCCCTCTCCATGTCAAGCATGGTCATGGGGTTTTTTTGAGCTGTTTGTCCAGGCAGCTCACACACCTCCACCAACATCCCCGATGGGAACATGTAACAAGACTTTTCATCATATTTTGACCTATATAACTTTATGTTAAATAAAAATACCTTAAGCATCTTAGAAGTACATATGGGAACTTGAAGGGGTTGATCTCTTCCATGGGTATGTCAAGCAGCTTTAGAAATAGGAACTTTGTGTATGAAAATTGGACAGCGCAGGGGGAGGAAAGGAACAGCCCAAAATCAGGCCTTTTGTAATGATTCTGTCATGTTTTCCTCTCACCAGATTAAAGAGGCAGCTGATATTATTCAGAAACTGCATTTGATTGCACAGGAACTGCCTTTTGACAGGTAAAAACCTATCTGAACATCTTTTTAAGAAAGTAAATCTTCGCATAGCTGTGATTTTCTGATGCTTCTCTTGTCTCCCTTTTTCGTGCTGTGCTTAGTGATTCATGGAGCTTTTGAGCTGGATTGTGTGCTTATTTCTCTCTATTCTCAAATTTGTGTTCACGCACTCATGTTGTAGGATCATCTTTACATACACATCCTAAACTGCTTAACAGAGTTTTAATGGGATAATTTTGCTTTGCTGACTTAATGCTAGATTTGAATTAGATGCTTGTAGGTTTTTAGGGATATAAAGCGGGTAACTTTTCTGTCGTCTTTGTGCTACATGTTTTCATTTTTAAGCAGAGTGCCTGCTATTCGTGATCCGGGATGCCTGTGATTTCTCATGTGATGTGGATTTGAATTTAATCATGCTGGTTTTTTGTTGTTGTTAACAGGTTTTCTGAAGTAAAATCAAAGATAGCAAGTAAGTTATCTATCCAGTTCAATCCATAATGCTGTATTTGAATTGTTAAAGATGATTAAAGAAGTAAGCAATACTGTCAGTATTACAGTTTTTGCCTGTATTACGTAGCCTGATGGGTTTTTGTTGTTATCCCCTTTCCTCCCCAGGTAAGTACCACGATTTAGAGTGCCAGTTAATTCAAGAGTTTACCAGTGCTCAGCGGAGAGGAGAAATCTCCAGAATGAGAGAAGTAGCAGCAGTTCTACTTCACTTTAAGGTAAAAACTGAGGGGTTTAATTTAAATATGTGGATAAAACCAACCCACGATACAATAAGTGCCTGTTTTGAGTGAATGTATTTGCGTGGGCACAACCTCCATGTCAGATAATGTGTAACTTCAGAAGGACTGGGCTGTTCAATCTGAAATCAAATGCAGGGGAATAAAGGAGGCAGATGAAGAGGATTGGGGGCAGCATCAGTGGAGAACTTTCTAAGATAATCTCTTTTTACTGACTTTTATGCTTGAGCAAGAATGTTGAAACTTGAGGTGTAGATCCATGTAGAGTGGTGGCAAATGGAGTTATGTTAGATCTGTAACAAAAATGGGTTTGGAAAAGTCTACACACTGAATGAGTCTGTATTTTTTTACAGTAACTTTTTCACAAGCGTTGTATTTCCTTGATTTCATTTTCTACTGAAAGCATGAACAACCTGCTCTAACACTGAGTTGTTTTGCTCTTTCCACAGGGATATTCCCACTGTGTTGATGTGTACATAAAACAGTGTCAAGAGGTAATGCAGTTTGTTTTACATCATTCCTTTATTTACATTACATTGTTGATTTATTTAGTCCTATAGATTGTTGTAAATATATTCTAAGATGTGCTTCTCAACCCCTAGGGTGCATTCCTGAGGAATGATGTCTTTGAAGATGCAGCTGTTCTCTGCCAGAGAGTGAACAAGCAAGTTGGAGAAATCTTTAGCAATCCAGAGACTGTGCTAGCCAAACTCATTCAAAATATCTTTGAAGTTAAACTTCAGGTATTTCAAATTTTAACATGTTGAAGTTCATTTAGGAACCTCTTAATAACAAAAATATATCCAGTAATAGCAATTAATGAGAATTTACAGTATTTGTAATCTTTGTATAAGGGTGTAGAATTGTAACTCATTGCTCTATAACAATTCAGACAGATAATCAAGCCCATATCAAATAAATCTGCTTGTGCTCTGCATACAGGGTGACTGCAAATACTCAAACTCAATATGTAAAATTATTAGGGAATTACTGTGTTCATTGGGTAATTCATGAGATGTCATACACGAGTTTGATTCCTTCTCTATGCCCCCTACCAAGAATATGTCAGGAAAAGAACTTCCACATTTCACATCTTTAATTTGCTCCTTCTTGGATTTGGGTGTCATGTGTGAGGTTAGCATTGAATAAATGAAAATAGTTTATGTTGTGAATACTGTCTTGCAGCTAATGTAATATTTATATGAAAATCTAGAATAACTGAAAATACTACATTTTTCATCCTGCAAATACACTCACTTAAGTGCTTAAAGTTAGCAGCATGACTTTCCTTGCAAAAAGCAATTTCCCTGGAGATGCTGCTCTTATAGTATAGAGATTGAGCTTGTGTTACAACCCCAATTTTATGTATCAGTTTTGAACTAGTATTTTATGATAAATAATATTTTTGTCCAAATATTTGACGATAAGAGGGCTCTAAGCTTTCATCTGCTTTATGTATATATTATGATAAGCAAATATGTAACCATCTCCTTTCCCCACTCTCAACTGCAGAAATGCCCTGAGGCCTCTGGTGCTTTTGATTCTTAAAATGAGGGGATTTTGTGTTAGTTGGTCAGACATATTTTCAAAGCCATCTTTCTTTTGTCTTTGCTTCACACATTACTGTTTTGTAGTATTAAATCATTTTCTTCTACAAGTGTGTTTAACTCTCTCTGTGGATAATGCAGGAAGTGTGAATTAGAGATTTAAAAAACAAAGGAGAGGTGAATTGCATTTAGTAAGATCTATACTTTGCAGGAAATTCCATGTAATCTAGGAAGTAGTGAGCATGACCTGTGGTTTCCAGTTGATCTTCTAACAGGTGTACCAAATTTTACAGAGTTATGTGAAGGACCAGCTGGAAGAACACAGGAAATCAGATGCAGAACAGTATCTTAAGAATCTCTATGATCTATATACAAGGTATTTATATATCAATGATGAAATTATTGGATTGAAATTACTGGAAAATAAGTGGATTTATTGTCAAGAAAAAGAAGCAAAAAACTACTCATAAAAGCTGAAAAATTGTTATGTCTATTGACCTTTACAGTGAAGGGTTTCCTAAGGAAAGTTTAAAATGGCCATTCTTATTTTCAATGGGAATTATTGTGATTCTTCAAGAGTAATTTTAAAACTGTGCAAAAGCCAGTCCTCCCCATCTCACTGGCAACTTGATTGCAGTGGTGCTGTGTGTAATTAAACATGAATTATGTGAAATCCTTTACTTAAATGTAAAACTGCTCCAAGTCTTAATCACTGTGTAAAGTACACTGTGCTGTGTACTTTACAAGCATGTAATGCTGTAATTCATCCACAATCAACCTTTTCCTCCCCTTCCCTTCTTTGTTTCTTTTGCATAAAGAACCACTAATCTGTCAAGCAAATTGATGGAATTTAACTTGGGTACTGATAAGCAGACTTTCTTGTCTAAGCTTATCAAGGCCATTTTCATTTCCTACTTGGAGAATTACATTGAGGTGGAAATTGGCTATTTGAAAAGTAGGAGTGCTATGATTCTGCAACGCTATTATGATTCCAAAAACCACCAGAAGAGGTCCATTGGCACTGGAGGGTAAGTTCCTTCTGGGAAGTTTCATAATTTTAAAGTGGAAGGGAGGTGGTGAGGGGTGAAAAGCTGTATTTGCCATGTCAGATGCACAGTGATGAACTGCCAAAGACCTACAGCTTTTTATAATTTGCTTTTACTTTATATTCTGCTCAAAAGTGTGTTGCTCTCAGTACATGTGAAATGTACTCAGTGTATGGTATTTGTACATGCTGGAAATGAAAAATACCAGTTAAACCTATGTTTCAACTTAGGATCCAGATCCACAAAAGGACTGAAGCAAAACTAAGGTACCTAAAGCATGTATATGTGTTTATCTAAAAGCATACATTTTTTTTCACCTGCCCAGGTCTTGTGGTCCCCTC
Organism: Corvus kubaryi; assembly: GCF_017639235.1. NCBI lineage: Eukaryota > Metazoa > Chordata > Aves > Passeriformes > Corvidae > Corvus > Corvus kubaryi. The sequence continues at coordinate 32,323,412 of NW_024582054.1, forward strand.
CCAAGACCTAGGAAGGGGAAAAGACCATAGCAATGTCAGTGAGAAAGCTCTTAGTGAGCCCAGAAGATGCAATGGACTTAGAGAAAGGTAAAACAAGACTTCATTATCCTCAGGGTAGAAAAACTAATGAAGGAGTAGTGAGAAGTGGGATAGGACATATTAAAACCTGTATGAAGCAGAGGTGCTAAGGCTACTGCACCTTTCAAAGAGCTGCTGGGTTCAGTGTGTCAGGAATGAGGAATGATATGGAAAAAGCAGCAATGAAGTAATGAAAAAAAAAAAGCAAAGATGACAATTTAATTTTCTTGGGGAAAATTAAATTTATTGTAGTGTGTAACTGTATGGGTTGTTTTATGCATGGAAATGTGTTGGAGCATGCTTGACTAAATCAAGGACTGCTGAGATAATGGATGAGGATGAGAGGATTTGTGGGTGTGGATGAGATAGGAAGCTCTCATTAGTGTTTGGAAAGTGCAGTGTGACAGAGTGGATGGAGGCTAAATTTGTCCACAGAGCGTAAGTGCTGTAGGATTGCAGTGAAATCACTCTTATCCCACAAAGGGGAGTAGCTGCTCCCATGTGTGAACATGCCATGCTAGAACACAGTTGACCATGGAATCAGAGGTGGTAGTTTTGCATTTACTGGCAATTTTTGTTTTTAAAGCTTGCAAGATTTGTCTTAATGCTTGCACATCCTAAACTGTGTCTTGGGTCCTGTTTTTTGAGTTAACAACTAAAAGATCCTAAATTGTTGTTGAGTTTGAGGACCAAAATTTCTACCCAGTGAAATGTTCTTGGGGTCAATCTTTGTTCCAGTATTCAAGACCTCAAAGAGAGACTAAGGCAACGAACAAACTTACCCCTGGGGCCAAGCATTGACACACATGGGGAAACTTTCCTGTCACAAGAAGTGGTGGTTAACCTTTTGCAAGAAACCAAACAAGCTTTTGAAAGATGTCACAGGGTAAGTTTGCTTCCTGTGATCTCCCTTAGTGGTATAATTTTGTGTGTGAAGTCAAGCTTTGGGCTTAAGTTTGTGGTTGAGGTGTGATAGGAAGAAGAAAGGACACTGTCAAATTCTCCTTTGTGTTTTTTATGGAAATGGAGCCACAGTGGAGGCTGAGGGTTTGCATTTCCATGTGGATCTAGTTGTGTTTTGTGAGTATTAATGCTGCCTATTTTTGGAAGAAGTGGGGATGGTTAAACCTACTGGCTACATTGCTTTTCTTACTAAATTAGACCCCACATCTGAGAAACCTTTAGTGTGGTTTTCTTTTCCTGCTTTAAAAATACACTGAATAGTTCAACAGTTGTTTTCCTGTCTCAAGTGTAATTTCTTATTACACTAGTGAATGATCACCAATAAAATGCTGAGAGGAGTAGTCTTAAACATTGTTTACATTGGTAACCCTCTGCAGTTCCTTAAATGCTTTAGACTAACATGAAAAAGGTATTTTACTTCTGATTAAATTGCTGGTTTTACTGCCTGTCAATCATATTTGTCTGGTACTTGGTGTAAATGAAAACCCTTGAAATTTAATTGCAGGCTTAAGTGTTAGTGATTTGTTTATTAGCTGAACACACTGATTGCTAGGAAATTTTCATTCCTTTAACATTCTCAAAGAGCTTAGCACAGAAAAACTTCGCATCACACATTTAGATGTTTTAATATTTTATAAACTTAGTGGGGCCAAAGATAGAACAGAGTACAGGCACGGGACTGTTACCTGCACACCCTTGGGATCACCACCTTCCTCAGGGTGAGAATCAGTGACTGTAAGGCAAGCAGGTACATCATTATTTTTCTCAATATCATAGTTGCTAGAAGCAATTGTTAAATTCATGATATAAACTAACCTTTTCCAAATATGCATAGCCCCCCTTTTTTTTTTTCTGCCTTCCTGTTGGGATCAGATTTAATATAAATTATTTTAAAATAATTGTCATGGGGTGGAAACCCCAGTGGATCTTGGCATGTAAGGAGATTTCCAGAATTAAGGTTTTAGGATTTAGGGGTGTGTGGTCAAGGCAACTCACTGTGCAAAAGATGAGTTAGTCCCTGGCTAACTAATTGTGGTATTTATGTCACATAGCAGATGTGTGCAGATACCCTGGCTCTGCCAGCTGGGATTGCTTTAGGAAGTCAGTAATTCTGCTGTAGCCATATATTTAAATGTTTCACCATTTGGGAGTCTCTGGTGTTGGGTTTTTGAGTTTTTTTGGGGGAAATACAGCAGAAATATTTGTGAGTGTTGTGTAAATTACCTCGAGTTGCAGTAGTAATCTTTCTTCCTTGAAGCTTCATAAAAGTCTTCACCTAATTCCTTAAGAACCAAAGCTGTATTTCCTAGGTAAAAAGCCCTGTCACGTTTTTCTTTAGAAAAAGGATTTACTGATAGGTTGCTGTCCGAAATCCCACGTTGCTTACAGCTCATCAAAGTCCAGATGCTGAGTGTAAATGTGGGCATTGCTGCACTTAATAAAAGTGTTCATGCTCCATTGACTCCAGCTGAACTGTGCTAAACGTAGCCGAGGTTCAGCTGCATTATTTTTGCTCCAGTGATAAAAGAACACAAACTGGAGGTCCAGCTAACCCAGGGTCCTGCTTCTCACTGTGGCCAGTGCCAGGAGAGTATTAAAAGAATAAAAATGCAAGGTATGGATAGAGTAATCTCTTCTGTATGCATTTTCCCAGCATCTAGTGGCATACAGGTTAGGTAATTCCTGAGACTGCATCTGGAAAACTGCTGTAAGGACTATTAATTTATATCCTCTTTTATTATTACTCTTATTATTAGAAACTGTTTATGCTTTTGCTTATTGTAGCATCCTGTAGCAGCTTCAGTTTACCTGTAAATGCTGAAGGGTTTATTGATATTATAGGCTGTTCCTGAATAATTCTCTGTATGGATATTTTTCATTTAGAATAAAATTCCAATTAATCTGGAATACTTGTTACATTTTAAGCTTATCCCCTATGCAATATCCAGTAAACTTTCAAATCTATGTAGAACTGACCTTTAGGATATTTTTTTTCTTTTTCTTTAAAGCTCTCTGATCCCTCTGACTTACCCAAGAATGCTTTCAGAATTTTTTCTATGCTTGTAGAGTTCTTATGTACTGAACACATCGATTATGCATTAGAAACAGGCCTTGCTGGTGAGTACAGTATTTCCTGAGCATTTCATCTCCTTGGCCTTTCTGTGCAGGTGATCTTTGCTGTGCCTTATTGATTGGCCTTATTCAGGATGTGTTGCTTAAATGAAATTTGTTTAGTGTGTTTGGGGGTCGACATTTAATGGCTTCTAAAGTGTAACTTTCATTTGGAGAATTGATGCATGGATGGAAATGTACTTCTGTCTTCAAAAACTTTTTTATCACAGAAATTGGGACATCAGCATTCCCTCTCTCTGTATTCTGTGTCGTAATAGGAGAATATTTTTATATTACTATAAATATATTAATATAATATATAATATTACATATATATAATATTAATATAGTATTAACATATAATATTATATATAAAAATAATACATAATTTCTAATATATAAATATATTAATATAAAAATATTAATAGTGTTTGTTTATAGGAATTCTGTGCTTGTTTGTATATTCATGTGTTTGGAGTGACAGTAAATAAGAAAACTTCTTGTTTAAAGAAGTTAAAATCTCACAGTTAGAACCCGTCTTTCTTACAAGACAGCATCAAACTCATGTTCTGAAGGAGTTTTTAAATTGACTGCTCTGTTTTGCTTTCAGAAATGTTACCAGTAAGGTATTTCTGTGCTTATGCTTGTTACTAATATAGCTACGAGAAGAGTTCTATATATGGCACCGTGGTAAATTTTTGAAACTCTAAGCCTGTGATTGAAGCATTCATGGAAAAATTCTGCATATTTAAAAAGTCATCATGCTAATTATAAGAACTGCATATCGTTACAATTCTAATGAAACTTTCTTTGCTTTAGGCATTCCCTGTTCTGATTCAAAGAATGCAAATCTTTATTTCTTGGATGTTGTCCACCAGGCCAATACTATTTTCCATTTATTTGACAAGCAGTTCAATGATCATCTGATGCCATTGATCAGGTACCTTTGTTTTAATTAACATTTCTTCTCGTCGTTTTTTTGGTGAAGGAAGCAATTCTTTTTTATTTCTCATCTCTATTAAGAGGAGTTTGTGCTTGGAGTTGTTCAGCTTGATATTGTGGAAGATAAAATACTGTCGTGGGAGGTGGAAGAAGGGAAGTTTAAACAAATTGGTTCCTTTGGAAACAAATGGCAGAGGGCAAGCTCCAGGAGTATTGCTAGGAAGGAGAGACATGTTGCTCCTTGGAGACTTTGCTGCTGTATTCCAGGTGGGACTAAAGGGGATTTGTGGCTGTGCCCTTTTCCTGATGGGGTGGGAAATCTTCGCTAGATCCCATTGGAAGCAGCAAACCCAGCAGACAAATTTGTTTTGATATTTTAACACTGTCACACATCTTCTATACTGTTACAGTTCCTCTCCTAAATTATCTGAATGCCTTCAGAAGAAAAAGGACATCATAGAACAAATGGAAGTGAAGCTGGATATGGGCATTGATAGGCAAGTAGAAATTTATACTTTCTCTTAATCTTTTAAACCACACCTTTGTGATACATGTTAACTGTCCTTTTAAACACGAATTATTCCTGAACTCAAAATGGATATTTAAATTTTTTTTTTAAACAGATAAACATACATTACTGTGCATAGGAAATTTAGATTCTGTGTGAGTAGAGGGTCATGTTTTCCATGGCAGATTTCTGACCCATAAATGCTTCTGGAAGGATGTTAAAGGATTTTGGTTATGTCGAAAGAGTGCAATAATTCAGTATTACCTTATTGTCTCAAACTGGTTTTTTTCTACTTTGAAAGAGGGAGAAATCATTGATTGAAATAGGTTAAACACTTGCAGGATTTCCATTAGGAGCAAGGTTTGACAAAAATAGGTTAAATGATTTGCTGGGATCTGTGCAGTGCTATGGATTAGACCGAGTCGTGGAAGTCTGGAGACCTGGAATAATTTTGATTCTGACATTGACTTGCTTTGAGGTTGTGACTCATTTAATCTTTTTTCTATTTCTCAGAATAAAAATGAGGGGATAGCTATAAAAATTGCAAATTAAAATCACAGCTGTTTTGCAGCAGAGGAAAAAAGTAAACTAACGAGCTTAATATTAGGAAATGGAGCTGTTGTGTGATGCCCTACTTTTGATTTGGTGTATTATTTTTATGCAAGTGCAAAGAGAAAGCTGGAAAGAGGCGATGTAAGTGGCAATTGAGATTTTAGCTGCTCCTGCTAAGTGACCTTAGAAGTTTAAACACAAAGTTGGAAATACTTGAAGCACCGAGGCCATAAGCTTAGATCTAGATGCATACAGGTCAGGCGTCCATATTACAATGGTTTGTATCTGTTTGAGTTAAATAATTAATCTCTTAAAGACTTAGGAGAACAAGTTCTTGTCAGAAGACAGTACATTCAGAGGTTTGTGGATGAAGAATTCAAAAAAATTTGTGTTTTCAGCACATTAAAAAGAGAGATTTGAGATGAGCATTACATATAAAATGTGTTTGTGGGGCTGTTTTATGCTGCTTTGTGGTGCTGCTGATGCTGTTGAGAATTGATTGTCTTGCTTAAAGGAATGAGTTTAAAACGTAAAGTAAATTTTTGAAATGTTGATGGATTCAGCTTTATCCAATCTGGAAAATTCCAAGTGCAGCTTCTTGTAAACCATTCCCAGCAATTATCTACCTCAGTAAAAGTGATTTATTAGCCAAACAGAATTAGTTCACCTGGCTGTCTCTCAATATATATTTTGTGTAAACAGTCTTCTGGGAGTATTTATTCCAAATGGAAATTGAGGAGAATGCAAAATATACTTTCTTTAAATTATATGTATTGTGGAATGAAGTACACCTGAAGTGCAAGCCTGAGCTCTGGGCATAGGAAAAAAGAAGTTTTTCCCCTCTCTGGATACCTGTATTTTTTTTCCACCCCACTCCAGCTTGAATCCTTCAATGCCTGTAATGTCCTTGACAGTTTTCTTTGGGAAGGATGGAGGGGTGAGGGGGGTGAAGGAAGGGGAGTAGAAAAGAAGAGAGCCAGGGGGATGTTCCTGGCCAAGGTGGGTACTGGGAGAGGTTTGCAGCCTCTGTCGCCTGCTTTTCTGTTTGACCTTTGCTTTGGACTCGAAAGAAAGCAGGGCCTTGACCTTATATAATGTTCTGAACAGATAAATCCTATAAAGGAGAAATAATTGATGCTGTAAAACTCCATTAGATTTCTGGGAACAAGAGAAGTACCAAGCTCTGGCAAAGGAAGAGCTTTTTTTCTTCCCCCTCACCCTTCCTTCATTTTCCAAGTATTTTCTGATGCTTGCTTCTGACTGATGTGCAATGTGATCTGACTCTGCTGACCTCCTTGGAATGCTTCTGTCGGATTCTCTCTGCATTGAAGGATGCTATCCAGTCTCTTTGAAGAGCTGGATTTGAATGGATTACCTCACAATTAGTGTGTCCCCTTTAAAAGTAGCAGGCCAGCAGGCTGTGTGCTGTGCTCCAAGACACTACCTTGGAGGAAAGAGTTTTTGGGAGATTTTTTTGGCTGATGCTCCTTTTCCTAACTGCTTACATAAAATCAAGTATATCTTCTCTATAGAAAAATGTTGGGTGCTGGGGTTTTCCCTCATTGCCTTATGCTGCTTAGTTTTATACAGAATCATGTCAGTATATGTAAATATGAAAATCAAGGAAATGAAAAAGTTCCCTTGAAAACCCGGTCTGTATTTGTAACTTTAAAGGACACTGAATTGTATGATTGGACAGATGAAGCACATCTTGGCTGCAGAGCAAAAGAAGACGGATTTCAAACCAGAAGATGAAAACAATGTTTTGATTCAATACACAAATGTAAGTAACAAAGTCCCAGCTCATGCGTGTTGTCAGGTACAAGATGTTCCTTACCACACTCCCATTAGACAAAATGTGCATTTGCTTAATTTACTTCCATTTAGCACCAAGCACTTCCAAACCCTGTTGTGGACTATTTTCTCAAGCTGAAAAGGAACATGAGTAGTTTTTATCTAGTGTCAGACACAAATCAGTGGGTGCTGGAGGAACTGGCACATTCTTCCCCCTCCCAAGAGGCCCAGATTTGGAACAATGCTTTCAGCTGATAATTAGCTTTAAGCTATCAGTTTCAGAAAATCAATTATCAGGTACTCTCTAGTTGCTGGATTCTTTTTCCTCTCTGAATGGCAGGAACATGGCAGAGCATCACAGGTATGGCACGAACATTTTGCTGCACAGTGTTGTCCTTCCCATTGAGTGTGTCTGAATTCCAGCCTAGGGGTGCTGGGGTGGCTCACATCAGGCTCTTTTTTGGGAACAAGGCAGGGATTAGTAGGGAACAAACTCAATGGGAAGAAGTGAGAGCATTCCCTGAGTGCTTGCAGCCAGGTGGGAATGGGAGAAGTGCAGCAGTAGGATGTAGAGTCTGGTACTCTGTGGGAAGGGTGAAAATCCCTGTATAGCTATTAATTTGGATTTATATTGTGACTCACAAGAGGTTTTTGATCACACACCCATTGGATCATTGAATTAAAAGTCCAAGTTAAAATGTTCTATTCTGAACTGATACGAACCATAACTTAATAGAATCTTGTCTTGCAGCCATCTTTCTACTCACATTTTTGCATCTTTGTGTGGCAAATAAAAAGAAATTTGGAAAGTTCTTAATTGGAGAATGACTAATTTCAGTGATGTGTTTTGAAAGTTTAAAGTGAGTGACTGATGTTCGGCTTACGATGTGGAAGCCACTTTGAGAAGAGCAGAGTTCTAGAAAGTAGATTACCAAATTCTTATTTACTTCTTTGTATTTTTGAATCTAGGCTTGTGTTAAAGTCTGTGGCTATGTTAGAAAACAAGTGGAAAAGATCAGGAATTCCATGGATGGTAAGAATGTGGACACAGTTTTGATGGAGCTTGGGGTTCGTTTCCACCGCCTCATCTATGAACACCTACAGCAATATTCCTACAGCTGCATGGGAGGAATGCTGGCCATTTGTGACGTGGCTGAGTACAGGAAGTGTGCCAAAGACTTCAAGGTGAGCCTGTCCATGAGGAGAGAATCATGGTTGTAAATCCTCTCTCAGGAGGAAGCATTTTCAAGATGTAGATGGACATTCTGTTACAAGACTTCAAGCAACTCTAATTATTTCTGGGATTTTTTTCTTTGTTTTCTCTTGCCCACAGATTGCGCTGGTCTTACAGCTCTTTGATACCCTGCATGCACTTTGCAACCTTCTGGTTGTAGCCCCAGATAATCTGAAGCAGGTTTGCTCAGGAGAACAGCTTGCTAACCTGGACAAGAACATCCTTCACTCCTTTGTCCAGCTGCGTGTCGACTACAGATCTGCTCGTCTCGCTCGCCACTTCAGCTGAGAGCCTGGCAGGAAACCTCACACCTTTGGGCAGCCTCAGTTGTTAGAAAGCACAGGGAATTACTTCTTACCAACCATGGGTGTAACTTTTGTGGGACAATGACTGTTCAGGGTAAAGCAGCAGCCATATTTAAACCTGACCATGTAGAAGGCGAGCAGGTAAAAATCTGGATGATGTTTCATGTTAGCTTAAGTTCTCCCAGTGAAGAATTTCACAAATCTACTTGCTACTGATATATTTTTTTTTTTAATTGGAAACATGTCAGTGTAGGAGAGCAAATGGTGCATTGAAAGTATCTTAGTCTTCAATATTGAATTATCAGATACCATTTGTCAGACTTGAACTGCAGAGCATAGCATAGGTAATGGATTACATAGAATAGACCAGTGTAAAAACATTCTTCATCAATTTTAATGACTTAGACTTCAGCACAGCTAATCATAATCAAATTATCTTTGATTGGTGTTTCTAAGTCATTTCTTTCATTTAAAACATTATCCTGCTCAATGTAATTTCTTGCTCTAATTAATTAGCTTGGAATTTCTTTGAGATGTAGGAGTAAAACACCATCCCAGAAAGACATAATTTATTCATTGTGTAGCATTCTAAACAGAACTAAAGTGGTGGAAAGTTTTGGATTTTTTAATTTTATTTTTGGTTCTTTGGCTTTGTTTATTTTGTAACCTAATAGTCGAGGGCCCACTGGAATGTACTGGCATTGTATGATCTGACATTATTGTTTCTGTTTGATACCAGCACACTGAATTTTATATATGCTCCTGAAGTAAATGCAGCTGCCTTGCCTAAGGCAAGTGAAGGTGCCTATTACAAGTGAAGGTGCCCATTGTTGGGTTACTGTAAAAGAACTTTTTCTCCTGTCTCATTTTGTGTGTAAATGAATTCAAATTCTAATGAAGTAAAAGGATAAAATGTAGCCCAGTTTTTCCTATGTGGCAGGAATGGCTCCAGCAAAAACCTTGTGCTGAAGAGAATTGATCCTCAGTGCCTGAGCAATATAAAATGTTGAAGTGTGTGAAAGCTGCTCTTCCACTGATCATAACTTTAATATTGGACAGAGGCTACTCTGTGTGTGTTGTGCTCCAGGGTTTATGCAGTTGTTCCTGACGTGGACCCATAGGGTGCATACAGTGAACTGAAGCAACACTGGTGTTTGAAACATCTGGGGTGGCTTTTCCACAAGCAGCTGGAAATTGTTGTAAATAGACCTTTTTTCAGAGTGGGTTCTTTCAGATTGGAGCTGCAGTGGAACAAATCCTTTCTAACACGTTCCTTTTACTGTGGGCTCAGCACATTACGGAAACTTCTTTGTCTCCCACCTCCAGAGCAGCATTTCTATCCATTCACTTTATGGGTTGGTCAAATAATTTTATTTTCCTCTTCTGTTAATGAATTCCCAGGTGTAGTCATTATTGACAAGACTTGTTGGAACTTCTCTTGCTTAGCTGGGGTTCTCCTGCTTCATTTTGGATTTAGGGGAGCATTCTGTCAGTAAGCAAGGGAATGGATGCCAGCCTGGCTCACAGTATCCAGGGAGTCTGGCTGCTCTGCTGGGCTGCTCTGCTCTATTCCTTGGCCATGGCAAAGCCACAAAGGGGTTTGGACACTGGAGGAGGCACCTGCTTGTAGTGCTGCCATTTTTGTCTCAAAAGCTCTGATGTGAATTCAGATGATACCTCTCTGTTACCTCTGTAACTGAAAGCCAACAATTTTAAGGCTGTGGTTTTATGAACCAATACAAAATCTTTCTACAAAAAAAAAAGTGTCAATTTGCTAACACTTCAGAACAGTGAACATCATCTTGGGATTGCAGATCACAGAAGTGCTTCAGAATTTGTTGTATGACTGTTTGAATTTTTTTAAGGTTGTATGAAATGTATTTACCATATTTCTTGCTTTATTAGCTGTGTTTTCCATGCATATGCTCAGTGCAATATTTCCATTATGCCTGTTAACAGGAGGCAGCAAAAAGTAGGTGAATACTTAGATATGTAAACTCTTCCTCAATAAAAATAATTCCTTCCAGATACTTTTTTCATTTCATTTCCATGTTCCTCAAAGATATTTATACTCAATTGTATAAGCCCTTCTATAAAAAAAAAAAGAAAGAAAAAAAAAATAAAAGAATAAAAGTGATTTTACTGACCAAATTTATCACTGGTGTGAGCTTTCCCCTTCCTTTAAAAAATCTCCCTATGCACACACTGAAAGTTTCTATTTCTGGAGAAGGCTGCATTGTCAGTAAGTTTATTTTATAATACAAGTTGGATTGGGATGGGGTGGGGGAACTATAATTTTCACACATTTTTAAGTTTAGAGCTCTTACAGCATGTAATTTAGAAAAATATTTCCAGTGGCTTCTGAATGCAATAAAATAGTATCTAAAATACAAATATGCCTTTGAATGTTCATATAATGAGTTAAAGTATTGCCTGTCTAATGTTCCCTCCTACAACACAGGCATTTATTTATCAGGCTGGCAGCCAAACCTGGGAGGGGGAGAGTGTGTGTGTGTGTGTGTGTAATTATGTTGTCTACAGTTGGTGAAAATGGCTTTGCAGTAACCTGTTGTAGTCTGGAAAAGAAGCTGTGTTTTTTCCAAGTCCTGTAATTTATTAAGGTCATTTGCTATTTTGTTCTGTTGGCGTGTGCACAGGGGGCAGGAAGGAGTTCTGTAAGAATGCTTCACAAGTAATGCAGAAAAATTGGGAAACAAGTGCTTGGAAATTTATAGAAATTGAGGGTAAGAAGTGAAGAAGACATGAACTAAAAGGATATGGAGAAGGAGCGGTTTTAAATGAAGAAGCACATGAAGGAGGAGGTTAAAATAGGAGTGATTGAAATCTGACATCCACATCAACTTGGGAAATAAGCAGGATTGGCATTAAATCTCCACAGCTACGTCCCACCCTGAAATGAAATCAGCCTCCAGAGGAGGGGGGCTGGCTAAAATACTTCTCTGTGGAGCTGTTCATTCATCTTGAGACTTGGATTCAACAGGAGGAGGCTCCAAACCCCAGCGTGTCTGCTGTGAAGGACAGGTAGTGATGTGTGAGTCTGCAAGGAGTGGAAATGCATCAGCAAGATGCAGCCTCAGTGGAGGGAAGGAGAATTTGCCAGAGCTGAGCTTATGATTCTGAAGACCACAGTGAGCTGGAGGATGGTAAGTGCTGGATTTGAGGGTGGTGTGGTGTTGGCAGAGAGCAAGTCAGGCTGTCTCGGGATTGGTAAGGCTTGCCCTGGATTTGGGGTTTGGTTCTATTTTCCTCTTCACAAAGTCATTTTAAATCATGGTGGTGTGATGGAGCATTGCCTGAATTCAGTGCTCCATTGCTGTAGGAGATTCTGTGTCTTGCAAAGTGTCTTGGTGAGGGTGAGGCCCCTTGAGTCCCTTCCTGGGTTGGGTTCACCTTGTCCTGTCCTTCAAAGCACGTACTTCCAGGCTTCTCAATCCAATGGCAGTAAACCGTACCATTCTCAGTTCTGGATGTCATGACAAATTCCAGAGCAGGAGGTGGCTCTTTGGATTTAGTTTTCATGGCAATAACTGTCTTAATTCAGATTAGCACTTGAGTTGAACCCCTCATGGGCAGGGAAACCAGTTTGAGGCAATGATTTGCAGATATCCAAACAATTGCTTGTCTAACTTTAAATGCAGGTAGCAGCCCTTATCCTTTGCCCTTCTTGTCCCAGGAGCAGCAGGGAGGACAAGCCAGCCACCAGCTCTCTACTAGAGGACAACAGAAAGATAGGAGCACCCTTCCTGTCCTCATGTTCTGCTGGATAGTGGCTTCTGGGCATTATTTCCTCCCCACCACCTCCTCTGTGGTAGCTGTAAATGGAGACAGATTTCTGGTTTGCTTCTGCATCAAGGCTGGCACGTTGTAGACTTTTTTTTTCTTTCCTGATGTTTCTACACCTGTTTTAAGGAGGGGAGGGAGGCAGATCTCCTGCCCAGTTACATTCACTGCTTTGCTTGTCTTTTTCCCCCTCCATTCTAATTTCTTTTGGTGGTAGGAGATTTCCATACCACATCTTCTGCTTATCTTGGAGTGGGGAAGCAGCTGTGTTTGCCTGTCGTCTTTTCTCTTGTGTGGGGCACTGCTTGCTCTGTGTCAATACAGCCCTCAGTGTATGTAGAAACCTTGGTTTCTACTTTCATTCTATTATCTTTATGTGCCATTTTCCTTTCAGATCTCAGGACTGCACTATCCCTTCCCCTCTGTTACTGCTCTGCCGGAGAGGGAAAAATCTTTAACTTTGCAGTGTGGCTTCTGGGAGACCTTTGCATATTATCTGGTGGTTCTTCATCCATGTGAAGCCTGGCAGGAGAAGTGTAGCTCCCTTCCCCTTTATCTCTCTCCCTTCCCCAAATTCTCTCTTCTCTGCAGGTCTCTGTTTCCATCTCCTCTCTCCTGACCTGTACATTATATTGAAACTTCATATAAGGGGCCAGCCATGGGGGGAAAAGTGTCAGATAGCTTCAACCTTTAGTTAATGTGTCAGGAAAATAACATGTAATGCAAAGTTGAGCCATTTTTAAAGGGTATCTTTGAGATCAGCTTAAATCAAAATCACTTGTTTTGATACTTGATTGAAGTTTTCTTAGTAACTTATTTATTTGTAACTTCACTTCATCCTGATACGGGATGAAACGAAATCTCAGGCTTGCTTGTAGCAGTCCCAAATCCTGCTCATCTGCACTGCTGTTCTTCCTCTGTGAAGTGAGAAGGCCTTGGAGCTGAGGCTGGAACAGGGCTGAGCCACAGGCTGCAGCAATTCCCACCCTTGCCATGCTAAAGCCTGTCCTGGTCGCAGCTGAGCAACTCATCCCTGCTGTGAGGGACCAGCACCCATACTCTCTGCGTGCCCTGACCAACCACCCCTTCAGTGGAAAACCTGTTCCTAATATCCAGTCTCCTAGTGGGGTCAGAGTTGTTCCACCCCAGTAACATAATTTTAGAGCATGTGTGACCATCTCAAGAGAGCCATAGCTGTCAGTGCTGGCTTGTTCAGCGGATCTTCCAATGTGCACCATTCATTGAAAGTTGATATTTTAAAATTTTTCTTCTTGAACTGTTAAACCTCCTCTCCTTTCTCTGAAACCCAAAATCATCTGCAAGGCTGCAGAACCTGGAGAGTGAAGGAAGAAGTGCTGGTTTGGGATGCCAGCATTGCAGCAGCAGTGAAAGCTCCTCACGCTGTGTTTTGTTGTTCTCAGACCTGGATTTAGCAAGGATAGAGGAGAGACCAGATTAAGAGGTGTTGGCCCTTTTCGTTTGTCCCCTTTGTGTGCACAGTGGTGCTCTGTAAGTTTTGGGGCTGTTTCTCCTCCCCAAAGGAGGCTGTTTGCACCACACTCTTCCCTTGAAATGTTTTCACCTTAATCCCACCTGATCTGTTCTCAGGGCTGCCCTTGCCCTTCTCAGCCCCATCCCAAGGGTATATCCTGGCACAAAGGAGCCCTGGCAGCGTCTTGGATGTACAGCTGCTTTTCCATGGTGGCCATCAATCTCTTGGGGACAGGAGCTGTTGTGCTGTCAGGAGTTCAGCCTCATCAAGGGCCTCTCTTTGCTTCAAAAGAAAGAGACTGTGGGGAGAAGATGTGTCCAGAACCAATTCCAAGCTCCAGGTGTCAGGATAAACAGCTCCTGCTGGGAGGCACGGTTCAGCTTCACCTGGGTTGCAGATGGTCATTGTGAACCCTCCACTGCCTTCACTGATGTTTGAGCATTGTGGAGAAGCCAGTGAACACCAGCTTGCATTTGAAACATTTTTATAACATCCATTTTACTGTAAACAATTCATTAAAATGACTTGCTGAGTCTTAGGCAAGTGGATTTTTGAAGGTTGCTCATTTTACTTATCCACCCAAAGTCAATTTGAGTATGAATATATAACATTTTACTCATAATAGCAAACAACTTCAGAGAAGAGACATTTATTCTGGAGGCAGAGATTCAAACTAGACAGCAATGATGCATTACAAATATATAATTATTTGCACTAATATTTGAGCAGGTGGAATGGATTAGTACATGGTCAACATTGCGCTGCTGATAACATGTATTTTTCTATATTAATATGTACTGTGCAACATGTATTAAAATTGTCAATAATTCATTTTAACAGAGATAGCAATATTTATATTGCTGTGTTCTACAGACAGCAGAGTGAATTGTTAAAATGTGTAAAGCTGGGCTAGATTTAACTTAACTTTGTTCCCCAGCATGTGTGTTTTTAATTTCTCATTAAGAAAAAAAAATTACACCTTTCAACCTAGGAAGGTCCTTTCTCTTCCATGGAATTTCTTATCCAAGTCCTTTCCTTCTCCCTCCAGCCTGTTAGGGAAAAGCTTGAGATAAGATCTCCAAGACCCAGCCCAGTCCCTTGTAATAGGTGGATTCCTCCTGTGGATTTTCCTGAATTATACTGAGTTCAGGTGTTTTGGGTTTTTTCTATTTTTAAGACCTATTTTGTCTTCTGCTATGTTTGTGTTGTTTTCCCTTCTTAATGCATTTTTGAAGCCCCTGTGGGTAAAGTCAGTCTGTTTAACCAGTGAATGTATCTCCTTTTATAAAGAAGGATCAAGAGGAGACATTCTGGGATAAGCAGGAAATGCTACACAGGATGAGCCACTAAATTTTAGAGGAATATCTTAAACTGTCAGAGGGCAGAGTTAGGTTCAATACTAGGAAGAAATTCTTCACTGTGAGGGTGGGGAGGCCCTGGCACAGGGTGCCCAGAGAAGCTGTGGCTGCCCCTGGATCCCTGGCAGTGTTCAGGCCAGGTTGGACAGGGCTTGGAGCAACCTGGGACAGTGGAAAGTGTCCCTGCCCGTGGCAGGGAATGGAATGAGAGAGGCTTTAAAGTCCCTTCCGACTAAAATAGTTCTGTAATGTTAGATCATGTTGTCTGCCAGTATTTCTTGACAATTGTTTTGTTCTGACATGCAGATCTGGGGTTGTATTTGGGGAAAAAAAAATGCATTTTGCTGCTTTTTTCCTCCTGGGGAAATCTGTCTGCAGGGAGGCAACTAAATTGTGAGCAGCAGCAGTTCAAAGCAGCCAGAATCCCTGCATCCATCTGAAGACTTTAAAAGAATGTTTCTGACCAGCCAGACACAAGTTCAACTGGGCTAAAGAATCTCTCCATTTGTGTACCCTTTTTTTTGTATATATGGGGTTTTTTTGGTATATATGCTGATATATATTAATTTCAGAAGTGGCTGTGGGGATGGAGTGCTCCTTCCTCTTGTCTAGGCAACTCCTTTATTCTGAAATAGCATCTTACATTTGAAAAGCTTCTTTAACTGTGGAAAGACATCTTTCTTCAGTGTCAGAGCATCTGCCATAAATGTCTGCATGAACTGAGCCCCCAGTCGAGACTAAAGAAAAGAAAGTCTTGCTTAGCTATTGACAGTCAACTTTCTGCTTTTTAATTTACTTTTTTTCTTCCTGCAACAGTGAGAGCCCTAAATAGTAATTTTGAGGCAGAGCTTGAAGTCCAGGTCTTCTGACGGAGACCAGAAATAGCTGGCTTATGTCTGCTCAACATATAGGGCGCAGTGCCAAATTCACTGCTGGTGTGAGCAGCTGTAACTTTGCCAGCTTCAATGGAAATATGAATTTTTAGAAGTCCATAAGCACGTTAGACACATACCTTTGTCTTCCCACAATTAATTTTGTTGCCTGCATAGCATGAGGCTTTCTGTAGTACATAATCCAATGCCTAAATATAGTAATTCCAATGCACTTGAGATCAATTAGATTTGTACTTTTAAACTCAGTTTTGTCTATAAAGATAATGTTATATTGCTGAAGGGATTTGGTATTTAAAGTGTCTGAACAAGTCTAAGTGGCTCTTGGGCATTATAATTTTTATTTAGCTGCTTTTAGCCCAATCACTAATCAAATTAAAACCTACCATGACTGGTGTATAACTCAGAGCAGACAGTGGAGCGTCTTTAGCTGATAGCACTTAATTTGTTGATGAGAGGGGTGCTAAGGTGGTGCTTCTGTTAGCAAGAAAAGACTCCTCTTTTCTGCAAATTGAAAAATAGGTTAAAGTGACTTTAGGGAAACAAAACCACATAGGTTTGAGGTTGTAGTCATCCCTGCAAAGATGGACAAAGATTTCTTTGAAGCCTTTGCACTACGAAGGTGCTTTGCTTTAAAGGAAATGACTTTATTTGGTCTTTACAAACAACAGTCCTGTAAGAATAATGCTGCTGGTTGTGTGAAGGGAGGAGGGGGAGGGTAAGAAAGAGCTGTCAGCTTCCCTCTAGGACATTATTGCAGAAGGTACCCTCAGATCAGGCCACTGGAGGGACAATGCCTTGTGCAGCACTGATATGATCCAAAAAGTGGTTTGTTTCTGTCGAGAGAGCTGGAGCCGTTCTTTGTGCAACGTGTAATTCCCTCTGTGTTGGTGTTTTCCATTCAGACCCACTGTGTGAGGTAAGGAACAGGAAGGTGGGCAGTTTTCTGTTTTGTTTCATGGAAAAATGGTACATTTAGCAACGTGAGAGGCTGAGCTGAAAAAGAGAAGGCAGGAAATTATGATTCAATGGTAGCGCTGAGTGCCTGACTGTTCAGTCAGGTGGCAAGGGCAGAAATCAACAGCAGTGTCAGCTAAAAAAGAGAGTTCATCTGGGGCTTTATTTCTAGGACTCAGTAAGGTCCTAATCAGGCTCAGGAAATGTCTGCTCTTAGAAACTCCTAAGAGTCTGTCAACTTGGTTTAAAAAAGAAAAAAATGGTATGAGTGTCAACTGTGCTGTCAGACACACTCTTACACTTGTCTCCAGCTTTGAGTTGGAGTGTACTTGCTTCTAATTGTCAGTGCCAGAAAATTGCTTCATGCCAAAAAAGACAAGGAACAGCTCTCCTCCTTGAGCATTCCCTGTATAAAATAGATCCAGAAAAAACTAGATGTGCTGAGGAAGCGATGGGAGAGAGACATAATATTTTGAAAGTTTTTGTTTTAATTCAGTGGGTAGTTATTTTTTGGATGTTGGACTTTGTGGATTCCAAGGGGAAATGGAACAGAGCCAGCTCTGTGGTGGAACAAGATTGCAGAAGACAACGCAGCTACTCTGCACTGCCACACAAGACAGAATTGGAGCCAAAAGGAGCAAAAGTGGAGCAGTTCCCCAGGCATGGTAACATCGTGGGGGACTGATCACCCAATTCCCATTCTGTGAGTTTAAATGGGCACTGTGCTCATTGTGCAGGCTCTCTGTATCATGGAATAAAAGAGAAGGGATCTATTCCAAAGTCTGATTCATCCTGGTGTGGAACTAAAGTAGGACAGATGATTTGCTTCCTGGAAGAGTCTCAGTTGCTTCATCACTTCTCAAGGGATGCAAGCCACTTGTTTATACCAGCTAAAATGAGATGCCTAATGAGTTAGATAACCTCATTTACTTGTAGAGGCCAAGAAAGCCATGGCTATTTGTTATTTTGACCCCTGAAAACTGTCTGTAATGAATTCAGCCTGCACGGCTCATTGGGCTTCATCTTCCCTGTCAACAGGAAGAACCTAGAGATGATTTGGCTTCCCTGCTATGTCTGGTGGTAGACTGGAGAGCAGAGAATTTGATAGCAGGCAAATGCTTCCTTTCTGTGTGCAGGAATTGTCTTTATGACGGCTGCACAGCCCCTCTGGCTGCCGTGGCACAGTGCTGCTCAGGGGTTTATCTCCCGTGGCAGTGCTGTGTGAAGGAACACATTAGGGTGATGCAGGCATGAAACTGCTTCCTGAACTGCTTTGATCTTGGTCTCTTTGGTGATCAGAAAGCCTAGGGATGAGCCTCTTCTGGAGAAGCCATTCTGTTGTGACTGATGACGAAAACAAGCAAATGGAGGAGCAAGAGAAAAGAGGTTAAACTGGACAAAAGGCTTGGACTGAAATCTGAAAAACACTTCCTTTATTTCTCTTTGCTTTACTCTAAACAAGTCTTTGATTTCTTTAATCTGACACTGGCTAACTTCAAACAAAATGAGTTTTCTTCTAGCTTGGTTCCCTTCTGCTTGGCATCTCTCTCCTTGCACACCTGCTGGTCCTTGGCAGAGCAGAACAGGCCCCCTCTCCCTGTGCTCGCCCTGGATCCCAGCTCTGCCTGCCTGAGTGGCAGCTGCTGTCTGACCGTTCGCTCTGCCCGTGGCTGGGCACTCGTCTAACGCTGCACAAAGAGCTGTGCTGCAAGTTCGACAATCTACAGATGCCATCCATCTGTTCCATCACCAGCTTCTGGGAGGAATGGGCTTTCTTCTCTTCTCCTTGGAAGTCTCTATCCTGATTCTTTTTCCACAGAGAACTTCCCTTCGTTTTGCAGTGCTGGGCCTGGTCTGAGTGGCTTCTCAGGCTTTTTGGTATTTCAGAGCTACTCAGGCAGTGTGTTGGGGTGCACCTCATGTCTGCCTGCTTCCTGCAGGGCTCTGGTTATGACCTGCCCTCATATGCCCTCCCTGCTTTCACCCTCTTGTTTTCCAGGATCCATTTCTAGCTAAGGCTTATCAGGCCATAACAGAAATAATGCCTGTTGCCCTTCCCAGAGCAGCTGAAGAATTAAGAGATTTTTTTTTCCCCTGTGCAGCAATGAAGGTTATTTCCAGCCATCCTATTTGCCCTTCTCTGTGTTATGAACTGTGAACCACAAAACATCTTTTTGTCCCATCAAAGGGTCACTTGGGCTTCCCGATCAGTTTATTTTTTTTAAACCAGTTCCCTGAGTTTGAGAATCTCTAAAGCTGAAGGCCAGCACCAACATCAAGGAGAAATTATTTATCTCCTTCAGAAGAAAATCCTGTGTTTGGCTGGACATCCTCCTGGATGCCCATCTCTCCCAGGATGCTTCCATCTGACCTGCCATTCTCTTTCAACTCTGCCTTGGGTCTACCTTACCTGGAGGCAGTTCTGATCCTCAGCACTCCCTCCCCTCTCTTCATCCCTCTTCCCAAGCCCCCACACACTCCTCAGCCAAGGCATTTTTGGCAGGATAGGCAGGAACTATTCCAAGAATAGGATCTTCACCAGTCAAACAGTTGCTTGTCATCTTGTCCCCTCCTGATTCGCAGGTGGCTTTGAGCTTCCCTGTCTGGCAACACAGGAGGCAACAGCTAACAGAGCCTCGATGATTGAACTCAATGTAACAGCAGAATTTGGAATGACAGGATGAGACATCACCTTTTTGCACTGTGGTTCCCTGAAGGCAGGCTTCTTATCCTGCAAAATCCTGGAAATTGTGGTTGACATCAGCCCTGATGGAATGAAATAGGTGTCATGTCAAGCCCAAGGTTGCCTTGTTGTGTTTAGTGCTTGATTAGTTGGGTTTTGGCATCACTGTCTGCTCCTGTACCTGTTGAGGATGTGATGCAGACTCACTGTGCCAATTTATAATCTGTGAGTTTAATCTTTACTCACTTAGTTTTTTCTTTAGTAGAGCCTTTGCAGGTGGAAAATGCACCTGTGGCTGTACTTTAGTGCTTGTGTTCCCAGATGTGGGATAGACATGGGATAATTCAGACAGAAAGGCACCTCAGGAAGTCACCTGATCCCCCCCCCCCCCCACTTTTAAAGCAGGTTCAGCAGTAAATTCAGGTCATAAAGAACACTGCACTTAACAGCCCTAAAAGAGGTGCAGAAGCTGATTTACTGACTGTGTGTATCTAAACCCCATTTTGTCAGGGAGGGTGTTAATTTTTTTGTGTTGAACACTGAAATAAACTGTGCCTGGTTTCCTGGGGAATGATGCCCAACAGGTTCCTCCCTCTGCTCAGTGATCTGAGAGGTCTTTGCCACCCTAAATGATTCTGTGATTCTGAACTCCTTTAAATCCATCTGGAGCACCCTTTGTGCTGTGTCTTGTCCCACAGGTGGATGAGTGGCTGTGTGTGCTGTGGATCCCTGTGAGACACGCAGCATCTGGCACATCTCCTGTATATTAACATATGTTCTAACTGGACACCAGTTCACACATTTCAACTGGTCAACAGATGGGATAAACAACAAACTGCTGCTGAGCTCACTCTGCGGTTTGGTGATGCACTGATTTGTATTTCTGATCTTAGCATTGAACTTTTGGCATAAAAATGATAGGAATTTTTTTTTTAATCTATGCCTTGGTTGCTTTTGATTGAAATTAAACTTATGTGCTGTCCTGAGAAATTAATAGAAACCTGAAATAGTTTGGGTTGGAAGGGACCTTCAAGACCATCTCATTCCAACCTCCTGCCATGGGCAGGGATACCTTCCACTATCCCAGGTTGCTCCAAGCCCCATCCAACCTGGCCTGGAACTCTTCCAGGTTTGGGGCAGCCACAACCTCCCTGAGCAACCTATTCCAGTGTCTCACCACCCTCCCAGTAAATTCAGAGAGAAGAACCTGTTTGGATACATCCATGGAAAGACCCTGAGTTTACCTGCTGGTTTCAGTTTAGGAAAAAGCTGTTTAGTCCCTAGTTCAGGGAATTGTGAAGTCACTTTCTACCTGTCATCACTGACATCTAATCTGGTTTAAGGCTCAGCTGGTCAACTCTGCTTCTAAGAGAGGTTCACTCAGACATTGTCTGAGATACTTGGGATTTTTTTGGCCAGATGAGACAGAGACACTGAGCTCCCCATGGAAAGTAATCCAGGGTTATTCCTGTGCAGAAATCCAAAGGCATAAATCTGAAGTCACTGGTCCCCAGGCTTGAGGGATTAATCTTTATTACAGTGTCCTGTAGCAGCACAGGGCTCAGGGTGGATTTGCTATGCAGATTTTTGCCTGAAATTCTTCCTGGGAGCCCTCTGCTCTCTGGGTACCCTCCCAAATGATCTTTATGTTCCTCTTCTACCAGCACAAAAGACAAATACTCCCTAAAAGTCAGAGGATACCATGAATGAGGGGTTCATTTGGTGAACAGTGAAAGACAGTGTGGAGGACCACATCATGCAGAAAGCGAGGTGTTGTGGAGCTGCAAGAAGAAGCTGTGCCCTCTGGAAAGATTCCTGCAGAAGAAGGGCAATGGTGGGAATGTCTCTTTCCTCCTTTTCCATGCCCAAGTGGGGTTCAGTGCTGTGCTTCTCTCCTGCTTTCTGTCCACATGACGAGTGAGGCTTTCTTGTTCTGTGTTTCTGACATCCAGTTCATATAGGAATAGAAAAATAGCTTTAAATCACATTTAGAACAATAAGTCCTTGGTCCAAGATGGACACAAGTAATTTTTGAAGTTCTAAGCAAGGATGGAAAATATTAAATTCTTCTCCAAGCATTTTAAGCACTTATGTTCTTGATTCTCCAAGGAAAGCGCTTTTCCTCCCCATACCTCTGTGAAATTTGGATTTTTTTTTTGCAATGTGGCTGTCATTTGAGGTCAATACTCAAAGGAGGGAAGGTGCCTCATTCACAACCCAAGCAGAGAAACAGTTAAGCATCTTAAGCTGTGTAAGCAAAAAAACAGAGGGGGAAAAAGTTGCCAACGTATTTTTGACAAAAGACAGGAAAATGACAGGCTGTTTGGGGTATGCAAAAAATTTTTCCTTTCATACATATTGACAGCCAGAGGGGGGTTATTATTGAGAATATGGGTAAAGTTACTGCCAGTTTCTGCTGGTACTCATGTTTAAAAAGAAACTATGGAAACCAGGAGTAGGAATATTAATTAAGTTCAAATTTGGAATGCCTTTGCCAGGAGTGGCTGCATGAATTCAATGAGGCAGCCGGTTGGGTTGCAATTCACTACGTTGTTTGCAATTTAATAGAATGCTGAACTTTTCATAAATTAACATGTTGTTTCAATAATCTGATTAAAAGGTTATATGTTGATAAGATTAGCCTTAGCTGAGTTTTTTCCCCTTCTTGCTTAAAGAACCAGTGTATATTTTCTTTAATCAGTTTGCAGCCATAAACTGTCCCTTAGGGGCAAGATCTTCGTCTCCTTTAGATTTGGGAAGTGAAGCTGGAGTCAGTGCAGCTGTGAATTTACATCAGTGAGGGTATGACCCTTGTCCCCAGGTTCTGGTGACCATCTCAGTTATAAAGGTGTTCCAAAAATACTGATTTTGGAAAAGGCTTTGATTAGCTGTGGAAGATGACTTAATCCCATCTTTATGGAACAGGATGGGATGTGTGTTGTCTGTGGTAGCAGCCAAAGGAATGGAAACACAGAACACCAGCTGGAAATGCCTTCAAATGGAGCAAACAGGTGCTTGTTTGTGTGGACAGGTCCCCTCTCTGCCCCATTCCTTGTGTGCTTTCTCTTCTATCTGGGTCCAGTCCCACAGCTCTCATCCATGTCCAGCTCTCCGCAGAACCTGCATGTCCAGGTACATCAGCTGGCACCACAGTTGGACAGAAACAACCAAAAGCCCAAGAATGACCTGAATGTTACATCAGAGAAGGAAAACCACAAACATGGAAAATCAGGTGCTTAATTATGAGTTGGGACCCAAACAGCAGCCACTTCTCTTAACTATTCCCATAAATTATTCCTGTCTTATGTCCTAATCCTGAGCTCAGCTCACTGAGCTGACATACACATTCAATGTTAATGTTTGTTGACCAGATCTCCCTATCCCATGGTCTCCTCTGACAGCAGAGGAGAGACTTTCCAAGTGGCAACTCTTACTTTGCCCATCTTGTAGCTCAACCAGAGGAAGGTGGGAAAAGTGACAGAGGGAGAGGTGGGGGACAGAGCTAGAAGGCTGAATGTTGACTGTCCAGTGTGCAGGAGAACAGGTGAGTTATCCAAGGGATGCTGCTCTGCTTTTAGGAGCACAATGAAATGCATTCCAGGAAATTCCCTCAAAACCCTTCACGAGGATGTCGATGGTTCAGGGAGGCTGCCAGGTCTGTGGAAGAACAGAGCAGCTGCTCTGGTTTTTAACTGCCTTACATCTTCGTGGTAAGAATGGGGACTGTGTTCAGAAAGCACTTATTAAGCCAAAAATAACCCCCCATTTTTCTGTGAAAAGCAAGTTATAAATATAATCACAGTCAGCAGTAGATCTCAAATCTAAATTGCATGCTTTGCTGAGAGGTTTTTTTCCCCGAGCAGAGGTGAGGAGATGGCAAAGATGCACTTCCAGGATGTGGTAGAAGGGAGGCAGCCTTGTTTCAAGTAATGCTGCTTCTGGGCGATAATCCAAAATGCACAGTAGGCAGAAGTTAAAAGGAAGTGCTTGCTTTTAGGTTTTTAAACTATATCCCTTAATCCTGGGTGATGATTGACAATCATGATTTAGAGTATGAGGTGCCCCTTTCTAATCCGGCAAGTTTGATGTTATTTGCGTATCTAGTGTGGCTTTATTCAACTAAAACTAAATGGTAGCCTGTGCAATTGATGCCACATTTCAGAGATGAGTCCTGGACTGGGAGTCTATTTACAGATTAGTGGATACACAGCTTCCATGGTAGTGGCCTTTTTTAATGCATGTGTGTGTGTCATTTAAAGACTCCAAAAGGCAAATTTACAATTAAAATGTTTCTTGCTGGGTAAGAATACTAGTGGGAGACTTTTTACATAATTTAATTCACTGTGAAGGGAAGCAATATACAAGATTATATTAATCCTAGTTTGATAACTATAGTAAAATAAGAACACGTTTGTATTTAATAGTGATAGAAAAGCTATCGTTTATTGGCTTTGTGTTTTTATTATAACATATGTGCTTGATCTTAGCTCCAGCAGAAATGCTTCTCCTCTTGCTGAAGTTTGCAGCAAGAGAATGTAAAATGAAGAGGACAAAACAGTTAATGAGTATTTGCCCAGGGTTTGTTTTTTGTAAAGGTGAGCTGACACTTCTTATCTCTTGCGATCAGCAGCTTTTAAATCAATTTTGCTTAAAGAAAAGTAGTAAAAGATCATGATACATTGGAAATGGCAAAGAGAAGAAGCATCTGGGGGGAAAAAAATCTGGATGTAACTTAAGCATGTAAAGCTTTGCAGCATCTTCTGCATTTTCCAGGGTTTACTGTTGATTTACCAAATGCAGAGCAGCTAAAATGCACACTCTTCCTGATTGAAGCTTGGCATGTATATTTAGCATTAATCACAAGCAGCTGTGGTGGAGGGAAACCTTCTTTCTAGCCAGCCAGATTATATTAGATTAAAATGATCCATATGTAAGGTGTTGCAATACCTACTACTGGGGCAGGAGGGACATCACATTATACTTGCAACTAGATTAACACAGGGATTGAGCTGACAAATAATTCTCTCCTGTTTTTTATTTTGTCATGTGGGAGAAAAGAAAATGTTGCTAGACCAGTGAACTGCCTTGGCAGGCACAGCTCTGAAATTGCTTTGGCCACACTTGCCAGCTCCTGGAGTTGACAGAGGATCCCAGAAGAGCCTGATGCCATGGGAATCATTTATTCATTTCGATTGGAAAAGACCTTTAAGATCATTGAATGCAACTGTTAATCCAGCACTGCCAAGGCCACCACTAACCCTTGTCCCTAGGTCCCACATCTACAAAGATTTTAAGTCCCTCCAGGGATGGCAACACCAACACTGCCCTGGGCAGCCTGTGCCAGGGTTGGACAACTCTTCTGGTGAAGAAATTTTTCCTACCATCAAATCTAAACCTCCTCTGGTGCAACTTGAGACTGTTTCCTCTTGTCCTGTCCCTGTTTCCTGGGAGCAGAGCCCAATACCCACCCCTGACTTCACCCTCCTGTCAGGGAGTTGTGCAGAGCCACAAGGTCCCCCCTGAGCCTCCTTTTCTCCAGGCTGAGCCCCTTTCCCAGCTCCCTCAGCTGCTCCTGGTGCTCCAGACCCTTCCCCAGCTCCATTCCCTTCTCTGGACACGCTCCAGCCCCTCAGCACCTTTCTTGTTGTGAGAAGCTAAAATTGACCCCAGGATTGGAGGTGTGGCCTTGCCAGTGCCAGCACAGGGAACGGTCACTGCCCTGGTCCTGCTGGCCACACTGTTCCTGGTCCAGGCCAGGTGCCATTGGCCTCTTGGCCACCTGGGCACACCTGGGCTCATGCTCAGCTGCTGTCACCAGCACCCCCAGAGTCTTTCCCTCTGGGCAGTATCCAGCCACTCTGCCCCAGATTGGAGCTGCAGGAGGTTGTTGTGACCCATGGGCAGGACCCAGCCCTTGGCCTTGTTGAATCTCACACCACTGGCCTCAGCCCATGGATCCAGCCTGTGCAGATCCCTCTGCAGAGCCTTCCCATGCAAAGTGTCTGAACCCCAGCTACAGAATCCCCTCTGCAGGGAGCACAGCTGCCTGTAAACCGTGATGGGCCTGCAGCTGGATGGGGTTGGGCGCAAAGTTTTGCCCCTTGGATGCTGGAGAAGCCGACTGCCAGCTGGGAATGGGATCCCACTGTTGGGACAGTGCCTGGGGTGGCACCAGCTGGGGAAACAGGCTGGCCTGGATGGTAACCTGGTGCGCCAGAACTCGTGGGAGTGTGGCACCAGGAATGGGGCCTAAGCACGTGCTGTGTGCTCGCAGACCTCCTCTGTGAGAGCAGGGGTATTTTCCTTTGTGGCCTGCGACTGTCAGCAGAGAAAAATACGTGATGTTTTCTGTACTGTCCTGGAGAAACAGTAGCTCAATAAAATATTGCACAGAGCTAAGGAGCGGGGAGATGGGGGGCTGGGCTGGATTTGCATAAGGCCAGTGTAGGAATTTGGCTGCCAGCAGGGCAGGGGGAAGCAGGGGGCTATAGAATTCACTCTCTTGATCGTGAATAGCACCGGGGGCTCCACGCTGAACTACTGGGATGGAGCCATGGTGGGCCTGGGCATGCTTCCAGCACGCTCTGTCACAGAGGAAATTCCTCCCTTCAGTAGTTTTGTTGGAGCAAAGAGGACAGGGCTGGGATCCTGATTATCTGGGACCCTTGAGGAACCCATCTATATAGTCATTTTGTTACTGGGTTTGCTGATTTTTAAAAATTTTTTCTTTTATTTTCACAGAGCCTCTAATGGCATCAGATTTTGGGACAGCGCTGGGCACTCTCTGAAACAGGTTTTGTTCTGGCATCCATTCATTCTCATGCTAAGATCACCTCCCTGATACTTTCCTGCATTGAGTGGAAAGCTCAGAGCAGGCTCCTGCACCCTGAAATTATCAGCTGGTGTCTCATACCCTGGCAGTGCTGTGCTGATGCCCTGTGCTGCTCTCCTACCTCCTGAGCCAGCTGTTGACCCCTTCACACAACAGCCACGTGATTTCCTTTTTCTTCTTTTTGTTTCCAATGTACCCCTCTCTCATGGTTAATCCACTTCCTTCACCCCTGTCCTGCTCAGATTTTCTTTTTCTACGTGGCTCCATGAGATCTGGTGGCACAAGGAGCTTGAATCCTGCCACACTCCAGGAGCTCTGTCTGCAGAGGTATCATTGAACCTTTCTAACATAATTTGTCATGTATTTGAAAACCATGGCAGGGTTGGAAGGTTGTTTTTATGCCTGCTGAGCTGGTATGGTCTCCAAACAAACTCTATGGGTGATA
Organism: Corvus kubaryi; assembly: GCF_017639235.1. Lineage (NCBI taxonomy): Eukaryota > Metazoa > Chordata > Aves > Passeriformes > Corvidae > Corvus > Corvus kubaryi. The sequence continues at coordinate 32,350,358 of NW_024582054.1, forward strand.
AAGCTCAAAGAGGCATTTATTTTACCTTTCGTATTCTGTACACTAATGTACTTCAGTGATGTGCCCAAAAAGTCTGCATAGGAGTTTTGATGTTTCAGTCCACTTACATGTGAAAAATGCAGGGAATACTTTGGTTTATAACAGGACTTAGATGTCTGCAATTTATTTTCTAGGCAGGGACTCCATTTTTGATGAGATCTTGGGCTGCATCTGCAGCTGAATGCTGCAGCATCACTGTTCTGTAACAGTGCTGCAGCTGGAGGCAAAGCAGGGCAGGGACTGCAAATCACTCTCAGTAAGTCAGGAGTGGAGAAATCTGAAAGGCATCTAGGTTTGGGCTTCTGATTCCACTCAGGAATCCTTGAAAATTGAATCTGTTGAGCTCAGTTAAACCCTTTCCTGTTTAATGAGTACTCTGGGTACCTGGAACACATGCCAGTGAACCTCAATAACATATTCCACAGCTAATGGTTTATTACCTTCCCTTGTATCCCAGAGAATGCCTGCAAGCTGTTGTACCAAGGATCAGATGGACAATGTTGGGGTCTCAGCACTATTCAGGTGTGAAATCAGAAAAGCTGCCTGTGAAACCTCTGTCCCTGCAATCACTGTCTCCTCAAGATGTGTGTTTCTCGAGCTGAATTGGTGGGGAGGAAAAAAAAACTTTCCTATTTGAATTTGGGCTGGTTTTAGGGATTTTTCTGCCTGTAAAGCCATATGTCCTCATGCCATAGCTGCAATGCATCTCCAGAGGGTGGAAGTGATAACTACAAGTGTCCAGAGCAACTTTTACAGGTTATGATCTTCCACACTCAGGAATGTGATCTCTCTGAGTTGGGAAGGGCAAACTCTGTGATGGTGAACTGCTGTTTTCTCCATATGTAGGTCATAACTTGAGCAGGGCTTGTCGTCACTCTCAGATTAAATGCTGCTACCACTCTTCTAAGACAACTCTGTTTTCCACCCATGTGCAAACCATCTGTTTCTTGTAAATTTGTAGATATAAACCGTGGCTGTTTGGACAATTGATGTCTTTAAAAGATGTCTTGTTCTGTATGTCTCAATGAGATTTAAAAAATCAATCAAAGCCTGAAAACTATATACTTTCCCCAACCCTAATGAATGCGTGTCTCTAAGCGAAATTGCAGCTTGCATTATATTTTGAATTAATTGGCAAACAGTTACATAAAGAGATCATATTAAGGTCTCTGAAGAAGGAAGCTGGGTTAAGAACGAGCTTTCATCTCCAAATCTGCTTTTTCTGACTTTTTAAAAGCTTGATTTGTCAAGATGTAGTTGACTTCTGTTTTGCGTATAGATTTTCTGTCTTTGTTTTTCTTTTAAACAAAACATGTCAAGGGGAAGCCAATATACCATCAAAGCACTAAAATAAAGAGCTTTAAGGGAAGGAAAAGAGATGTTAAGATTAGGTGAAGGAGGGAAGGCAAAGGTGTGGAGGAGATATAAATCAAGTAAATAAAGACACGGCAGTGAACTGCTCTAATGAGACACAAGGCTAATTAAAGAAAAGGAACAGATTTAATTATTCTCAGATATTTTACAAGGCACAAGAATGAGGTTAGCTATAATCTCAGTCCTGCTGCAACTCCAAATTCTTTTTCTTCTGCTTTTTTTAAATCTTCCCTTATGAAGGCACTGAAAGCCTCCCTGGGTTCTGGCCTCGTGAGTCATGTGCTGTCTTCCTGCTGGTGATGCTGTTCCAAGGTGTAGTAATGTTTTCCTGGCCCCCTTTCCACTTGATGTTCAGGTAATCTTATTTTAGACCTGGATCTCACACGTATTCCTGGATGAACCCTCTTGTAGAATTCAAATTGTGGGCCGTACCATGAATTCCCATTAATCCAAACTGACCTGAAAATGAAGTGCAAATAGGACAGCGGAGCTGGGGAAGGGTTTGGAGCCCCAGGAGCAGCTGAGGGAGCTGGGAAAGGGGCTCAGCCTGGAGCAAAGGAGGCTCAGGGGGAACTTCTGGCTCTGCACAACTCCCTGACAGGAGGGGGCAGCCAGGGGTGGGTACTGGGCTCTGCTCCCAGGGAATGGGGACAGGAAGAGGGGAAATAGCTTCAAGTTGCACCAGAGGAGGTTTAGATTGGATAGTAGGAAAATTCTTCACAGAAAGGGTTGTCAAGCACTGGTTGTCAAGAACAAGGCTGCCCAGGGCAGTGGTGGAGCCCCATCCCTGGAGGGACTCAAAAGCTTTGTAGATGTGGGACCTGGGGACAAGGGTTAGTGATGGCTTGGCAGTGCTGGAGGAACAGTTGGGTTCAATGATCTTAAGGGGCTTTTCCAACCAAAATGATTTTATGCTTCTGTTACCTCCCACTGCTAACAGTGTCACTGTTTTAAGCATGAGCTGCAAAAGACTCATCAGCCACACCGAGAGGCCTCCAGCTCTCCCTGCCTGCTGATAAAGGCACCGAGGCACTCACCGTGAACTGGGGGTCTCCTGGGACCAAGGGCCTGCGAGCTTGGCTTTGCAACCCCTGATTCATCAGTGCCTAAATTGGGTCAAACAGGTGTGTTAGAAGGGACTTAAGGACCATCTTGTTCCACCCTCTGTCCAGGGCAGGGATGTCTTCCACCATCCCAGATTGCTCAGAGCCCTGGCCTGGAACACTTCCAGGGATGGGGCAGCCCCAGCTCCTCTGGGCAACCTGTGCCAGTCTCATCAGCTTCACAGTCAGGAATTTCGTCCCAATATCCCATCTAACCCTGCCTTCTGTCAGTGGGAAGCCATTCCCCCTTGTCCAGTCACTCCATGTCCTTGTCCAAAGTCCCTCTCCCCCTCTCTTGTAGGCCCCCTTCAAGTACGGCAAGGCTGCAGTAAGGTCACCCCTGAGCCTTCTCTTCTCCAGGCAACCTGGAGAACAGAATCTTGATCTGCCTCACCTGAAGAGGAAGCAATTTGTAAAGGTCATATTTTGAAAACCAGGCCCATTCCCACCCAAGCCTGGGGGGCACACAGGCACAGGGGCTGCCTCTGCAGAAGTTAATGGCAAACCTTCTGTGGCCTTCTGCTGTCCAGGTATTTTCAGACCTGTTTTGTCATCACCAAAAAAGAAAGAACTCTGTGACAGGTTCAGCTTTCAGACGAGATGCCTTTCTCCCCCCTCACACTCCTCAGTCCCCCACCCCCCTCCTCCTCCTCCTCCTTTCCATCCATTCCCCTCATCCTCCAAACAAAACTTGTGCGCACTCGCCTCTTGCGCCGCCTTGGCACTGCATGAGAATCCTTGCAGCAAAAGGAAAGAAAGGGAAAAATCCTGAAAGCCATGCTTTTCCCAGCAGGTTGGCACCACCGCTCCGGCTTTCATCCACAGGAGCAGCGTGCCAATCTCACGCCAGCACAAACAGATGTGACTCTAGAGCTTTGAGTGTCCAATGAAAGGGGCATTGCTCACTCTGAAAGCCGCCAAAATGTAACAGCCTTAGGATTTTCCATTGAGACAGACGGTTTTCTCAGAGCTCTGCTTCAAGATGCCTGGATTTGGGGTTGACTTCTTTATTTCTTTCCCCTTTTCCTTTGTGCCCTTGATGCCTTTTCCTGGTCTTAAAATCAAGAGTCATACACGGTTAGAAGGGGAAAAGGGATTTTACCTTGGTATTTATTTTAAGGATCTTTAGGTGTACACATCCAGGTCATATGCATCGAGATGCACCCCGCCAAGTCTATCCCTGTGTCTCTCTCTCTGTCTCTGTGTCTCTACATCTCTATGTCTCTAAGGCCCCCCCCCCACATTGGGTATATCATTATAGGTTTTACTAATTAGCATATCAATCAAAGATTCCCCAATGAGAGGCTCAAGTGAGCCCCCCCTCCCCAAGGAACCTTCCCCTGGATGGCTCTATCTTGGTTTACAGAATGTGTTCTGGAGAGGACCTTGGGGTCTGGGGCACACTGATCCCCAGCTACGAAGCTTCTAAAATGTTTAGTCTCTTAGCTTGACAAACAAGTCCAAGAATGTAGGGGAAAAGCACCAGGAATACAGAAGTTGTAAAAAGGTATAACAGGGGTATAAAAGAAAAGGCAAAAATCTTCATGGCATCACCCTGACATTGTTCCGAGGTTCAGCACATGATTCCTGGCTCAGAAGAATGTTATCAGACCAGGTTAAGGGCACGGTGAGGCCGCTCTATATACACAATGCAGGGCTGTATGGGTGGAGGGGATGAAATGGATCCCACATGCCCCGGGAACTCACGTGTATTGAAAACTTGTGCAACAGATAAACTGCATTTTAGTTTTCACAAAAGCAGCCCATTTTCATGCCATTTGAGATACATAAAGGGGTAAAAGAGGTACGATGCCATATGCTCTGCTGAATCAGAAAAAGGAGGTGCTTAGTTGGCAAAACCACTTAATCCACACATCTACAAGGGAAATCATGTAAGTCCAACGATGCTTAGTGGCAATGAGTGCCACTTAATAGGGATTGTAGTTCTGCTTAACTGGGACACCTCCAGGTGATTTAGGAGGCTTAGTGGAACGGGGTGAACAATTTGCAGGCTGTATTCTTCCAAACACATCCCTTTTTCTCATGTGCAAAAAAATTTCCCCAAGTGGCCTGCAATATTTGGGGTGGTATCTGCTCCTCAAAATTTTGCAAAGGGTTCCTAAGGGCTACTCCTGGCATGACCCGTGGGGCTGGTGAGGCCCTTGCACACACTGCCCAGAGAAGCTGTGGCTGCCCCATCCCTGGCAGTGTTCCAGGCCAGGTTGAACGGGGCTTGGAGCAACCTGGGATAGGGGAAGGTGTCCCTGCCCATGGCAGGGGTTTGGAACTGGCTGGTCTTTAAGGTTTCTTCCACGCCAAACCGTTCTGGAATTCTCCGTGTTTTTACAATAAGAAATCACTGCTTGCACATGAGTCTGAGCTGAGAGTTTTCCACAGTGGATTGGCCAAATTTTTGTAAGACAACAGGATCTACTGTGATCACCTGTCCTGACACCTGGCTGATTTTAGCCAGAGAATGCAATCCTGAAGTCTCTCCATCAGGCCCATCAATGTTAGGTTGCAATACAGTTCAGCTTTTGTCATGGTAGGAGTCACAAAACTGTCTCCCCTCCTCAGTGATGCCTTCCTGGTGCTCAAGGTTTATATCAGAGGTTAAGTCCCTTCAGACCCGGGAGCTTTGTGCCATGGTGAGAGAAGAAGCAGCTCTTAACTGGTGAATCCTGTTGGGAAGAAATGATGTAGCTGAACTGTGTTCTTCAAGACAGGAACATTTTTCTTTGAAACATTCTGGAGAGTTTTTTGATTAACCTGGCTTGAAAAGCTGGACACACCATGATCTCCTCTGGCACTATTTCACCAGCTTCCAGTGTTACTGCTTAAGGGCTCCAAGAGCATTGGAAGTCCTGCTCCACAAGGCAAAAGGTAAATATATGCTGAGAAACTATTTCCTAAATAACTTGGGATTTGGATAGACTGAACAGACAACCAAAACCAAGTGGTATTATCCCCATTCTACACAGGGAAAGCTGCCCCTTGGAGGGGTTAAACAAGTTCTTCAAAACTCAGAAACAGGATCAGGACTTGAACTCTTGTGACTTTGCTGCCCAGTTCCATCTTAACTGCAAGTCTCACTCCCTCCTGATATAAGGAATGCTCAGGGTAAGATTAGGCTCAGACTGGGAAGCAAACCCAATGCTGAGGCATCTGACAAGATGTTCTTGTGAATTTTTAATCATTGGCTGTGTGGACATGTGTGTAAGGCAATAACCTGAGGAATTCTGTCCTACATTTTGGAAAACTGTTGTCGCTTTGCAGCTCTTGGAATGAGTCTCGAGTGCTGCTGTATGTTCTCTATCATGTTCCCTCTAGATAAAGCTTTAAATCTGTGAACTTAGTGGCTGTTATTCCAGGAATTTCTCCTTGGAACCAACTGACAGAATCTCTAATATTTGGCTAGAAAAATATCTTTTCTGGAAAAGACTAAGATGGTGCAAGTTGATTTCAAATTGATTGTTGCCTGTTCCTGTGTTATACAAATACATACACATATCCTCTGTGATTTTAGTACCAGAAAAAAAAAATCAACATTTAGCTAGTCCCTTACAAAATAACTTTGAATCTTTAGCAGCCTGAAGATAACAATTTCTTTTCTCGTAAACCTGGTTCATAGGTATTGGTTTCTTCCTAGAACTACCAGTGTGAGTTTAATTCCAGGGAGCAAGAACTATGCTAAGTTGTTTTTAAAAGCACATAAAATTAAAGATGGAGCAAATGGAGAGCTTTTCTTTTCTCCTAAGGAAAGGCAGGACAGGAGAAAAAAGCTGCAGTTAAAGGTAATTCCTCTTTTTCCTATGAAATTGGTCTAGATCCACACTGTATAATCTTTCCTCCTGTTCTTTTATTCACCTCAGGCTTTAAATGTTTTTTAAAGTCTGTCCAGTGGGAGGTGAAGTCCATATTTCTAGAGAAGGATTTTTACTTTGACTGGTGTGTCTTAAGGGCTCTGCTGCTGAAACAGAAGGAAAAGTCAAATTTTTGTGCATTGCAATCTATAAATTCTTGCTCCGTAGTCAGCTGCCCTCAGAGCTGGCACATACAAACCAAATGTCTGATGGTTTCTGTGATTTTACTTTGCCACTTGGGTCAAGTCAGGAGCTGGGCCTGGCTATCAATCCTGTAAAATTGTGTCCAATTGTGAAATTGGGGAGAGAAATAACTTTGAAAATTTAGGAGCTGCTATGTTGAAAGCCAGCTGTGGAAGAGGAAGTTTTTAAAAAAGGAACAGAATTTTCCATTGACTGTATAATCTGTAACTATGTTGATTTAACCCCTTCTTTTGGAATGGAGTGAATTGCTTCATCTACTACATATTGATGGAGATAGAAGAGAAACAGCAACTATCCAAGGTTGGACCAGGGAAATAAATCAATAATGATTAATAGCACAGAATGATTTTCATGAGCTTTGGCTGGGAGGGAACCTGAACCGGCTGTTGATTCACCAGCAGGACATGGAGACCCCTCATGGGACTGGAGCCACTGTGTTAGTGCTGCCTGATGGAACAGAGGGAAGGAATCTCACAGCCCAACTCTTCCCTCTATTTCCAGCCTTTTTGTGACTGGACCAGTCAGAGCAAAGTTACTCACCCTCTGTGATGTGAGTCAGCACATTCTGGGGAGGTTTCTTGGAGAGTCCTGTGCAGGGCCAGGAGATGGACTCCATGATCCTTGTGAATCCCTTCCAACCCACGATATTTTATGATTCTGTGATGGCAACATAGTCCAGCTGCTTGCAATAACAAAATTCCTGTGGACTTTGAAGGGCAGAAATATTCTGCATCCAGTGGCCAACTGATATGGTCCTAACAGTAAACAGAATGCACAGAAAGGGGCTGTACATGGGTGGTTTGACTGTCATCTGAAAACTGCAGATTTTCTCACCCTTGGGTGGAATTAGTCCTGATTTCCACAAGGAAGGGAGCGACAGAGGTGTTCATGTGTAAAACTCCACACATATGTTCCAGTCCTTGTGCATCACCAGGGAAAACGTGTCTTTGTGTAACTCCTAGTCCACAGAATAAAGTGTAATGTGCAATTGGCATTTGGTTTGATAATGAAAACAATGTTTTATGCCATGATAGTCCCAATTCCACAGCTGACTGCATGGCCATTTAACAAACCTTTCACGAGCAGGGGTCTCTTTAATAAAACTCTCCCTTTTCTCTCCCTTTTGCTGTTGCTTTAACAATGGGTCAAACTGAGTAGTCAGAACACATGAACTTAAAATCACTTAAAAGCTGTTGTGTTTGAAAGTCAACTGCTTCCCAAGCCATGACGATGAAAAGTTTCCCAGTTAGTCCAGAGAATTTTTTGGGGTGGGTTTATTTGGGGCTTTTTTTGTTGGTTTTTTTTTCTGTCATTTCTGTCCTGTTAATTTGAGCAGAAACTGTAATTAGATGTAAGTGGTCTTGTTCCCACAGAAATGAATGGCAGCATCTGGAGAGAGACAACCGTTCCAAATGCTTTTGGCTACCAGCTCTCCACAAGTCACCAGGATGGAGCAAGGGCCGGAATCCAGACTTCTGTCGGCCTAATTTTGTATCTGTGGAAGCACAGCACTAAATCCAATATTCAAATGCCTTGCTGTGATGGGTGTAGGAGAGAGCACATTCCAGACTTTCATGTTGCCTGCTCCTCCTGGGAGGCCAATTCCCGCTGTATCTCCGGGTGGGGTTGGATGACCAGAGCTCGGAAAAGGAGGGATGCTGGGCAACGGTTTCTGGTGCGTTTGGTTTTTTTCCACCTTTTCCTTTTCCATTTCGTTATCCATTCTGACAGTAACTGGGCTCTGCTTCCCCAGACAGGAGCAGGGCTGTGTTTGTAAACAGTAATTGAGTTAAAAGATGTTTTGTGTCAGAACTGAGCTTGTTTCTTTCTCTGCTTTCTCTGCAGAAGGGGCGGCTCTGGTTCAAGGTGTGGCCACTCTGCCTCGGAGCTCCGGGGCTCTACAAGGTCACACAGCTCCTTATCACCACCAAAACACATCTTCTGTGGACGTTTATCACAATCAGCACCAGGGTGCTGCTTTTTTATCAAACTTTCTGTCCCCTAAAGGAGAATCAGACTTGAAGCTGATAGTGCTCTTTGGGAGTAAACATTTCCATTTGGCCTTCGTTAATTGAAATGGGATAAAATTCTTTTTCTTTCTTCAGTTTTTAAACTTCTTTTTCTCGTTATGATCAGGAGGAACTTGCAATCGTTCAGAAGCATTTTCCTCTCTGGCCTTGTCCTACATGGCATTGCAGCCTCACTCACTTGATACTTTGTGTGACATCCACAGGTTCGGAACAAACATATTGGCACTTCTCAGGGCCTTTTATTAAACTTTTATTAAGCTTTTTCACTATCCAAAGCCAATTCTCTTGTTTTACCTCCCTGACACTGATGAAAACAGTCTCCTCTCTACTTGCTGCTGCTCTCCAGGGCTGTGTCTTGTTTCTTTAAAATATGCAAAAGGAGGGGGAAAGAATTTAGAGTAAAATTTTTTAGAGCTGCTTGAAAGATTTACAGGAACGGTTCCCATGAGTCTAATGGGACTTGTGTTTCTAAACCCTTTCAAAACTCTCAAATCTCTGACTTCTGCTGTTGTGGAGGCATCAGTGATGGCCCAATAAATGAGGGGAATTGAGATTTACAGCTGAAGGGTTGTCTCAAACTTACTGTGGCATATAAAAGCAAATACAGTGTTTCTTCCCCAAAGCCAGGGTGCTTACCCTGAATGCAGAATGAAAGTCTGAGCATTTACAAGTAAATCTGTTATTCAGCGTGGGAATTAAATTAAATTATTCATCCTTTAAGAAATTTAGGAATGTCAGACTCTTCCTTCCTTGATAATTTCAATAATACGGTGGTAAAGTAACTTCAACTGTGTGACATGGCTGAGGTTCAGTGACAGGTTTTCTCTGTACATTGGACTGTTTACATAAAATTATTATTATGCACTCACAAACAGTTATATCCTGTGGCTAGCACTTCATATTGTTGGATTGAGAGAATAATTGCAGGATCACAGAAACATTTGGGTTGGGAAAGACCTCCAAGATCATCAAGCCCATCACCACCTCGTCAACCAGCCCAGAGCACTGAGTGCCACATCCAGTCACTCCTTGGACACCTCTGGGGTGGTGACTCCACCACCGCCCTGGGCAGCCCATTCCAGTGCTTAACAACCCATAATAAAAATAAGTAATCTTTCTATTGCAAAATAGTTTTATTCCTGGATTTTAAGCCCCTAGAAACTTTTGTTTGTTGTTAAAAGTTGCCCCTTCTTCTCTTTGTCAAGGACATGCTGGTAGTTCTCAGTTCTCGTGGAACTCTTAATTTTTATATTTGATTTTATTACTTTATCTTCTGGTTGTTCACTAGGACAAAAGCCTGTAGTGTGGCCATCCCAGAAATGCCTTACTGGCCTTCCATCTGTCCCACTCAGCATTTGCATTCTATTGCTACAATTTGGATTTCATTATTCTCACTTTGTCTGGCTGTTCTTATATTTTCCATACCTTCCTATTAGACCATCATGGTCTGAACTTGGGATTGGGATTCCTCTCAGTTCTGAAAGGATGGGCTTTTTTTGACTCTATGCATCCAGATACAACCATCCACACAGAAACAAGATCCCTGCCATGTTCCGTTTTGGTGCTTTTCTAATGTCAGTGATGGCAGTCTGAAGATGCCTGATCTTGATTTAATGATCCATAGGAACCCATGGTCGCATACAGGAGGAAGAGTATTCATTGATTTATTGGTTGTTAGGAGACTAAAAGTGTTCTTTTTGAATTGTTCCCTTGCACAAGTGTCACTGACATGGGGGTCTGAGCTACCTGAGTTATCAACTTTGGTTAGTGTGAGCTACACAGGCTTAGCCAAACTCTGACCTGTCTCATGTCATTTCTTCTGGCATCATCTTGTTCTGGTGCAGGCTGGTTGTGAAGGGCAGGAGAAGGCTTCTGGTGATGATAATTTAGACTACAAGAACAGAGAGATGGTCTAGGTGACTAAACCTAATTATTGATTTTTATGGTGCTGTGAAATCTGCCCAGCCCAGGACAGCTCTTGGTCCTGTTTGACTGTTCCCTTGTGTTGTGACTGTGACACAGCAGGCATGAGGGAGGCAGGAGAACACCAGGAGGCAGAAACATCTCCAGTCATTCTCAGCTGGGGACTGTACTCCCAACAAAATCCTTTTTCTTAGTGTGTAGCAGAGCTGGGTAGTAGAGAAGGTGCTGCTGATAACTGAAGAATTGAAGAGACATCCTGGGTCAGAGCTTTAGGTCACCTCCTGACCCACACAGTGATGAAGTGCCATTCTTAAACAGATCAAGGTCCATTTTAATCCTGGCTGGCGTTTGTTTTCTTGGGTGGAGAGGGAGAGCTGTCCCGCTAGTCCACTTATCCAGGCAACTCCATGCCCTCTCTGATCTTACACATTGAAACCTTCCTCTAATTCCCAGTCTAAATAAGATCAAGGTTCTCTTATGTGCATTACTGTCCTTTGGCATCAGTAATTTCTCCCTGTAGGCATTAAATCTGCAGATTTACTTACTGCAGATCTGTCCCCTCCCAGCCTGGTTTTGTTAAGGCTGGAGAATTATTGTTTATGTGCCGTCCTGCCCCATCCATCCCTCTGACAAAGCACGATCCCACTTCTCAAAGAGCTGTTGGATATCTGAGGCTGCTTTAACAAGGAGTCACTTAGCTTTGCTCTCCACCAGCTCGTGCATTTTTCCCTGAACAAAGCCACTTGGGTCTGTGGAGAGTCCGGAGCTGGGCTCAATGTCAGAGTGACATCCAGTGGAAGAGCAGTGGAGCATCTCCATAACACACCCACCTGGCAACATCTCGCTGTCATTGCTTTAAATTCCTTTTCTCCTTGCTCCACTGAGCAGGGCAAAAACTTGCCAAGGTCAACATTTGATGAGTGAAATGGGTTTTGTTGTGAGGCCTGTCAATACTCTTCAGCTTCCTTACAATAACAGGGTGACGCCTGTGATGCCTGGGACTTGCACCTGCCCTCCTTCTGAAAGCAATACATTCCTGATATCCTGAAATGCCACTCTCAGGGAATCAAGAGTTGATCTGTTGGGAACACTGGGGTCTCAGGGCCAGCTGTCCAGTTCTAAGTGTCATCTCCACTGACTGAAAGGAGCTCTGATGATCCACACTGACTGCTCTTACCATTAAAACCCTCTTTTTTCGGTTATTCTCTGCAAAGAGAGCAGTGATTCTGGCTGATTTGGGAACAGAACAAAATGGATTACTATAATAAGTCATAACTGGGAAAGGAGAGGCCCCTATAGTTTGGCCACTTAATGTTTAACTTCAAATGGGAAGGGGCGGGGGCAAGCAAGAGATGCTTTGGGACTTTCTCTGGCCACATTAAATATGTGGTGGGCAAAATGAACCTTTCTTTCCCACTTCCATGGGGTTCCCACATGGCCTTCTTTTCTTCCCATGAGCCATGAGCAACAATGCCTGGGATTCACTCCTTTCTCTTGCCCTATTTGCAGGGTTTGATCACCAGGACACTTCATCCAATGGGATGTAAATGACTCCTGATGGTGAGCAGGCAGCAGGTGCTGCTTCAATCCCATGGTAAGCAGAAGGAGAAATTTCAATTATTGAACCATTAATTATGATGAGTTTTTATCATCATCATCATTTTAATTCTCCAAAGTAGGTGTTGAGCTTGTAGATTCTGGAGGACTTTGGGGATCCTGGGAGAACCTTTGACCAGGAAGGTGTTCCCCACGTCCTCCAGATGTCTGAGAGGCAAACAAGAGAAGAGCTTGGTTCACTCAAGGAAGCACCAAGTGTTAAAAGTAATTTGAAACCCTTTATCTGTCAGTGTTCTTGACAGCAATCAAGCATAATAGAAAATAAATAAATAAATAGAAATCCCGTAGCCATGGAAGCACACTTTAGATCAGATTTCTATTTGCATGCTTCATACATATACATAAAACATATTTCATGTACCAAGTTAAATAATGCACAATGCTTCAACTATTCTTACTTTTTATCCTTTGGTTATTGTAATTACAAGTAATTTTGTGAAGGATTTTCTATTTTTAAGAAATCACACTTTTGTACTTGATCCAGCTAACAGGATTTTCTTACATTACTTCATAAAGAGACCATCTTTAAACTTCTAATGTTATTTCTTATTCATTAGTACATATGCCTGTAGGGTATGTTCATAAATGGGTTAAAGTTACAAAGTTATGCTTATAAAAGCTCATGGTAATTTGGAGTATCAGGAGGATTTATTAATTTTGAAATCTTAAAAGAGCAAAAGCTAAAATGAGATTGGATTAAGTATATTCTTGCATGCAGTTATTCTAAACACCCTTAAGGACCGCAGACTAACTTACAGAGGACATTATGCAAATATGAATATATCTCTAAGTGCCTCATAGGCTTGCTGATGTAATATTTTACATGGTTAGTTAAGTACATCAAGTAAAAGGTTTGACCTTGATATACTGTAAAAGGTACTTATCCCACAACACCCAATTGTTTTTGGTGCCATTGTGAAATGCATCACTCCAATGTGCAAACCATTTTGTGCACAAATCTCATTAAATGTAGCTCCAGCAGCCAAACAGCTGTCCACAACACCCCATCTCTTTAGAAGTCCAAAGAGCTGCTTTATAATTTATCTTTATCAAAATGCCGTTTGCATTTATCAACAGCACCAGGCTGTACTTATGTAGTGAGAAGACAATTTCTTGGGAGGACAAAAAGAGTTTCCAGGCTTTATTGCTGGCACCTGTTCCCATTACACAGTTCAATTTTATTTTTTTGAGGACACATAGAAGGTGGAAGACTACAATGCCCTGAAGTCAAACGATGTTTTGGGGAAGGAAAACAAGCTCCACGTTCGACTTGAGCTTGGAATTTCTGCACATTCTTGGCTTTACTCATCTCTTTGATTATGCAGAAATAAGCTTGGCTATAGGGACTTAAATGTTATGTTTTCCTGTGTCCTCACTATTCCTGCTCTCACTCCATTCCATGTATACATATATATATATGTGTGTGTGTGTGTGTGTGTACTTATATACACATATATTTATATTCCGTTGAGGTGGTAATGAAACAGAACAGAAAAATGGATTGCTAAATGTTGTGTGTTATCTTTTCTGTATGTGTATCTGAAGGGAAGATTGGCTGATGTGGCACCTGCAGATTACTTTAGGGTAAATCCTTGTTTGCTCTGTTTAGCATTTCTGTGGTTATCACTGACTGAACTGGAGGGAGAGACTCTGTAGATGGATGGGATGGGTGTGGATTCTTTACATCAATCAGATGGAAAAAACAGATACCCAGTCCTGCACACCAAGACACCAGCCCCATTCTAAAGCCTGCATCATATCAAGAACTTCCTGTGGGGCTCAAGCAGTAAAGTGTATAATCTCTCTCAAGTCCCTCCAAAGTGACCAAAGTGCTCAAAGAATATTTCTGGTTTATTATGCTGGACTGTAAATACCCAGTTGGGATTGCTTTTCCCGTGTGGTGCTTTGATAGTGCCCAAATAGTTGTGTTTATAACCCAAAAAAGGAATTAAATAGCACAATTTCATCGGGGTGATATTGATGGTGTGAGATATCACACTCCAGGTTGTGTTCTTCCATTAGGTCTGTCTTAGGAGAATGATTAATTAGCTGTAAAGTACTGCTGAGCATATTTCATTAGCATTTGCCAGCTGCCTGGGAAAACTTGCTGGATGTGGCATAGAATGAAATTTTATTGCAGAAAAAAACCCAGAACATCCCTGTATGAGTAACAGCTATTTCTGTGCCTGCCAGCCATATTGTGGTTTTGCTCAGTGGAAAAAAAAAATAAGGGAAAACCAATGGTTTCCATATCAGTTCAATGTCTCTTAGCTCTTCTGTACAGGACGATGTTATTTTTCAAGTGAGAGTGTATTTTTTGTGGTGAAACATGAATTCACAGGTTGATTTTGTTTGGGGCTCTCTTATTTTGGAGTTTGTGTCTTGTGAGAGCGGAGAGCTTGGAAGCGAGATAAGGTTTGAGGAATCATATTCCTCTCTGAGCCTTACCTGCAAGGAAGCCTGTGATGGATATGTACCATCAAATAAATCATCCTTGTCTGGAATTTCAAACAAACCCTTTTCCATGCTACAAAGACACATCCAGGAGTGTGTGCTACTAGGTCCTCGGTAGAGAATAAATGGAACAGGATTCCCAAGTGTAAACATCCTTTTCCTTGCCTCTCTCCATTCTTTAAACCAATATTTCTGTGTAATTCTGGAGAGCCCTTTCTTCCTTTGGCTGTATCTTACAGAACAAGGCTGCTTGCTACAAGATAATGAAAACACCCATGGTTTGGTTTCTTTTGCTTAGAAAACATAATTACTACAAAGGGTGATTTTAGCAAACACAGAGTTTACCACTGGGATCTGTGAGGATGAGATGCCTCTGAACAGAAGGTTCTGTCTCTGCAGGAGTGGATGTTAATAAGGAAAGGGACTGATCTTTAACAAAGTCTGGCACTTGAGGTAATGTACCCCACACGTTGTAATTTAGGATCTGCTCTACAGAAGTGAGGTATTTGGGTAAGCAGCTGGGTGCCTCATGAATTTACAAACACAATTAAACAGATTAGGTGAGGTTGGTAACCTGCTAGAAATATTTGTTGGTTCCCCCTGGCATCTGTCTGCAAGTTTGGTCTCTGAGAAACCGGAATATGTCTTAATTCTGTGTGGTGTTTGAAGGAATGGCTCTTCTTGAGATGAGTTAATTAAAGAAGTTCTCAGCCATATATATATGTATTTTTAATCCCAATGTATTTTTGTGTATGAGCCCACTACATTTATCCTTTTTATCTACTCACACCTCATAAACAGCAACAAAGTCCTTAACATATCCATGGTGTGCACACATATACAAAACCTGTGTAGAAGCACATGCAGTGCTTCTGAAGCACATGAAGCAGCAAGTGCTGTTCCTCCATCCAAATCTGACTCATTTTAAATGCAGATAGGGGGGAAAAAATATCACTGGAAAGATAAGTTATCGCTCTACTGAAGATAGCTGTTCTTTTCTTTATGGTTTTTCCCCCACAGTGCTGAGTGTGTGTACATATGAGCTGTAAAAATCCAACCAAAGCAAAATGTAGATTTCTTACCTCGAGTATAAGCACAACACATCTCTTTAGGGTCCTACGGATTTGTACTCAGGGTTTTCACATACATCCCCTTTTCTCACTTTGAAGGTGATTGGGCAGGGAAAGGTCTTTGTTTTGCACCGAAGTGGGAAAATGCGGAGTGGAAGAATGAGATTCTTCTCACAACAAGGACATTGAGGGGCTGGAGTGTGTCCAGAGAAGGGAATGGAGCTGGGGAAGGGTCTGGAGCCCCAGGAGTGGCTGAGGGAGCTGGGAAAGGGGCTCAGCCTGGAGAAAAGGAGGCTCAGGGGGACCTTCTGGCTCTGCACAACTTCCTGGGTGCAGCCAGGTGGGGATCAGGCTCTGCTCCCAGGGGACAAGGGACAAGATGAGAGGGAACTGCTTCAAGTTGCACCAGGACAGGTTTAGATTGGATATTCCTTCACTGAAAGGAATGTCCAGCCCTGACACCTGCTGCCCAGGGCAGTGTTGGAGTCACCATTCCTCAGTGTTCAAAAAATGTGTTCATGTGGCACTTGGAGCCATGATTTAGTGGTGGCTTGGCAGTGCTGGGGGAATGGCTGGACTCGATGATGTCAGAGGGCTTTTCCAGCCTTAATGACTCTGTGGTTCTCCCTGTGTCAGAGAGGTCTGGGGCAGATTAACCCCAGCTGCACACAGGTAGCAAGTGAGCCCAGCTGTCTGTGTGTCAGTCTTACACCTGGGCCAGTCACCTGTGTTGTGGTGGGGAGCAAAGATGCTTTTGAGGCACCACTTGGTTGACCAGGTTTTGATAGCTACTGTAAGAAAAAGTGAATTTCTCCCTATGCTCCACTGATTTTCCTGGCTGGATGTTCAGTGGCTTGAGAGAGAACCCAGAGTGATCAGCTTAGATGTAGCCATGCTCACAGGGCAGATGAAATAAATCTCTGAAATCTAACGCTGGCTCTGTAACTAACTTATTTTTATAATCCTATAGTTTCTCCCATCTTCTGCTTATCCTTTAGGTTGTAACTTTGAGATAGAATCTCAGAACGGTTTGGGATGGAAGGGACCTTAAAGATCATCCAGTTCCACCCCTGCCATGGGCAGGGACACCTTCCAGTATCCCAGGTTGCTCCAAGCCTCATCCAACCTGGCCTGGAACACTGCCAGGGATGAGGCAGCCACAGCTTCTGTGGGCAGCTTGTGCCAGGGCCTCACTGCCTTTACCACAGAGAATTTCTTCCCCACATGTAATCTGAATCTCTCCTCTTTTAGTTTAAAACTGTCCCCAGTTGTCCTGTCACTGTCTGCCCATGTTAAAGTCACGCTCCCTCTTCTTTTATAAGCCCTCTCTGAGTACTGAAAGGCTGCAATGAATTAAGGTTCCTCTCTGGCACTATATAAAGTATAACATGATATGATCCTGATTCCAGCTTAAATGCAAATAGCATTTTGTATTTTTTCAAGGAAGTGTAGCAAATAATTTGCACAAATTAGAAAAACATCAGATTTTTCCTGGGAGTGAGCACCCAGTATCCAGGACCTGCATAAACTACTAAAAGTGCAAAAAGAAGAAAAAAGCAAGTACTGTGCACCTCCCAAAAAAACAACTACTTTTCAGGAGAGCCAAATCTACAGCCACTTTTATTTGCCTGACCCTCCACTTGGAATATGTTGGCCATTCCTTGATGCTGTGACATTGTGTCTCTGCCTTGTCCTGTTGCTGTGACACTCCTGTGTGTGTGTGGGCAGTGTGGGAACTGGCTTTTCCTTCCCTCCTCCTGCCATCAGGAGGTGAATAATGTAGAAAGTAGCTGGCTCTCAGCCTTGTTGAAATTAGGGTGGTACTGTAAAACAGTGCAGCTGCTTTGACTTCTGCCTGTTGAGACTCAGTGCTCCAGAATATTTATGGAATAATTACTGGGAATATATTAATGATTGGGTCTTGTGGAAGGAAAGGATCTGTAACACTAGTATAGGGTCTGTAATCCTAATAGATCACCTCATGGCTGTGCTTCCAAGGAAATCAGTGACAAATCTTTCTGATAACCAGCATTTGGTAGCATGGGGTGTCAGTGATGACAACCAGAAATTGTAAAAAAAACCCTGCTAGGTCATATAGATATTTTGAAAAATTTCAATATTCCAACAACAAAAAACCCCCTCTCTAGGTGTAGTTAAAGGCCTTTGAGCCCTAACCAGAATATCTCAATGTGGTGTGAAGGTCTTAATTTTTTAAACTCATATAATTAATTTTTTAAAATTCAAATTTAAACATATTTAGAAATGGAAGCATTGGTTTCAAACTGAGGAACCAAAATATTTAGTTTGCAAAGTATTATCAAAACATTTTGGCATGCCTCAAATTGCTGTGCAGTTTGTTGGACCACAGTTTGTCTTTCATGCAAGGTGTGTTGTGCACAAACGGCCTCTGGCTCTGCTCATTTCTTCTGTTTCCAAGGTCAATGTCTGCAAATGTTTCTCCCTTTTGTGTCTCTTATTCCCATTTTCCAGTCTCAGGTCCTCTTTTGGCTGTGCCCAAGTTAATAAGCCCTAATGAGAAATGTGTTCTGGACCAAACCTGGCTTACGCTGCATCCAGTTTGGATCCTTCTACACCAACCTATACAAACACAAAACTAGTTTTATTTTTCTTGAATCAGCCTCAAAAATTCCTCCTTTCTCCTGCCTGTGGATTTGCTACAACAGGCAATCTGTTGTGTGCAGGAGTAGGGTTGTTGCCTCTTTCTTGGATAAGAGTAGGAGAAAAAACCTGGTGGTTGCACAACAGCTCATCTCTGACGTCGGTGCAGGACATCGCGAGCTGGTCAGAAGAACTGGCAGGTGTAGGAGTGATATGAAGGTGCAGCTGAAATTTAATTTCCTCCAGAACCATTCCCCACAAGCTGTGCAAACTTTTCTTGGCTAAATAAATACACTTAAAGATTTTCCATTTTCCTAGAAATACTCGGGGTAACAACAGCCTGTGCTTTCTCTCCTGGAGCCTCAACAAACAGTCTGCACATTTGCATTTTCTCTAATGGTCTCAGCAGTAAACTTCCTTCCAAAAAGAGGGGGAAAAAGGAAATCTTGTGTTCCCTGAATGCAGAAAGAAATTACACATTCTGTCTCTGTCTCTTGTACATACAGATACACAATTTAGTGCTTTACATCTTCAAAGCACTTGCTCAAATAAGGACTAAATTGGGTTTGTAAACTCTCGCTTTGGGAGACAAGTTCAAATGGGGCTTAAGTCCCAAATGGAATGTTGATGGTCTCAGTCAAGTTCCTAGTGGACATTTGCCACAAAAGCACAGCATTGTTGGCTTGTATTGATAACAGTTAGTATTATTGCTCTGTGATCAGCACAGCTCCCTTCAAAGACATTTCGTGCAATGCACTGGGTGCACACAGAATTAAAAGCCTGCCCTGACTTGAAATGTGAACAGAAAAAAAAAATATAAAAAATAGGAGAAATTGTCTGCTCCTCTTTCTGTTTTGCAGAGGAGAGCCCAGGGGCTGCAGCCCACAAACATAGTTAAACTGATGGTTACTGCTGTCCCAGTTCAGTACCTATTCTGCTAAATTCAAGGTAAAATTACAAAGTGGTGTGACTGTGGTCCCGGGGGCGCCGGTGTCAAAGGCAGGGACAGAACCCAGCTCTCACCAGCCCTTGGAAATTGTGTTAACTGGAAGGTTAGCCTTCCTCTCCAAATGGAGTTTAATGAATATAACACACTTCAATAGGTGTATTCATAAGAAGTTACCCATTATGGATGTAATGCATGAGTTTTTCTCTCTTGGAAATCGGTTACTCTTGCTGGCCATTTCCTGGTCAGGTTTTGATGAGTCCCTTTCAGGCACAGCTCCCACTGAAATAGGTTTGCCTGAATGAGGACTTAAGGAACAACTGAATAAAGACCTCTATAATTGCTCTATAATGATTAAATGGTTCCCATGAGCAAGGCAGTTCAGAAAGACGTGCTTTCACTTAGCAACATTCATGCTGCCAGAATGAAATAGCCACATCTACTGCAGGCAGAACTTAATTCATTGCTGCTGCTGCTTCTGCCACTGCTGCTGCTGCTGCTGCTGCTGTTGTGATTGTGGCAGAGCAGAGACTGGACAGGAGCAGGCCAGGAGAGTGGTAGACCCTGTGCAAGCACACTGTACATGGCAGTCCAAGTCCACGCGTCTCGGGGTTCCTGTCCTGCTTCCCTCTGTGCTGGTGATGAGCCCATTTGGAACAGATTCATTATTTGCCTTATTTTTGCCCCTTCTGTTGTGCTTTTGAAATGGTGTGTTGGGTAAGGATGTTAGTGCTGTGGTTTAAAGGCAATGTTTCTTCAGAAGGGTTGGGCTGGGGACAAGAGAACTGTATCTATATATAGGTGTATATATATATATATATATATATATATGCCTATATAAACTTTATTTTGAGGTGAGATGCAAACTGTTCTTTCAGGAGCAACCGATTCTTCAGGCCCTGTAAGTTTATCCAAAAAACTCCATTATTTTATTTTTTCAGTCTCTCAGGGTGTTGTTCCATTATTTGTTTATTTTAAAATCTCCATACTATGACTTAAGAGCAAGGACAAGAATTGCATTGAAGTGTTTAGTAATGAAAAGGAAAAGGCGGGAGGTGGTGAATGATGATCTGTTACAAAGCAGCAAGGGGCCACAGGAACTGAGCAATCTTCTTGGGGTTCCCAAGAGCATCCTCTTGTCGTCCATGCATCTTCCCCAAGACTTTGAGGCTGTTTGTTGGAAGTCTGGAGGTTCCCCCCCCTTGTTTTGAAATTCCCAGCCCAACTCTGGGCACCCAGGCCACAGATCAGTATCATCCAGTGAAATCTTAGTGCCCAGAGGTGGAAATGGCAATGCTCAAATCATCTTTGGAGATTTCCCTTGAAACCATGGCTGTGTTAAACAATGGAGTCGAATCTCTTGGAAATGAGTTCGTAAAAATCAGCTCTGCATTGTCAGCTGTAAAGGGAGAGGAGCGTTTTGTTCCTCAGGGCCTTATTCTAATCTCAGATGCACAGTGTGCATTACCATATAGCTTAAAAAAGCAGATATTTCTGAGATGATATGCAGGATTCTCTGCAAACCTCTCAGAGAAGCCAATATCCTTCAGGAGTTTATCATGCACTCAAACACTCCCAAGTAGGACATGGGCCCCTGATGGAGCATTTTTGGCTAAGGGGTAAAAGAGGGAATGGGGAAGCCAAAGAGAAGCAGAGGTGAAGAAGAAGAATATGCCAGAATTGAAGCTGGAACTTGTGAGCACCCCTTGACTTCTGAGCAGGACATATGGTGGGGTGTCTATCCCAAGATAATATAGTCAGATATCACTGGAATATGAGACTAGAGACTCAGTATCCCCTGTACAGGGGGTACTGAGAGAGATAACATGTTTTAAGAGGCAATGAGGTTGGTTTGTTTATTTGTTTTGGTTGTTATTTTTTGTTGGTTTTGTTGGTAGTCGTAGCCTGCAACAGAAACAGGTCACTTGGGCCATTCAAACCAAAATTAATTGGTGTCAACAGCTATCTAGTGCCTGACCTCAGTCTAGCTGCTGGAAAACAGCGCCACAAACCCAGTCTGGCAGCAGGAGGTGCTGAGCAATCGCAGAAACATGGGGCCAAAAGGAATCTCAGGAGATGATATAATCAATGGACAGACACATCTTCTGTCCCAACAGGCTGATTGTCAAAGTCTTCTCACATAAACAATCCCACTAGGTGTGTGCACCTCATGCCTTTGGAAGTTTGAGGAGCAGGGGTTCCAAGAGTGGGGGGACAGCAATGATTCCCCACAGTGCTGTGCTGCGAGATGGGGCTGGGCCAGGCAGGTTTGGGGTGCAGGGATGTTTGGCAGCCTGGCCAGCAGTACTTGCTAACTTTTCTCCAGAAACTGCAGAATAGGACTGCCAAGTGGCACAGGTCTGGCTGGCAGCCCTGGGATGCTGCCTGCCAGGGGAGCTGCACTCCAGCTGGGTCAGAGCCAAACGGCTGCCTGTGGAAGCTGGAACATGGAATCAAAGGATCACAGAATGCTTTGGGTTGGAAACGGACCTTAAAGACCATCCAGTTCCAACCCCCTGCCATGGGCAGGGACACCTTCCACTAGACCAGGTTGTTCCAACGCGTGGGGCAGCCACAGCTTCTCTGGGAAACCTCTTCCAGTGTCTCACCACCCTCAGAGTAAAGAATTTCTTCCTAATTTCTAACCTAACCCTGCCCTCTGCCAGTTTGAAGCCATTCCGCATTGTCCTGTGACTCCATGGCCTTTTCAAAAGTCCACCTACTGCCTAACAGCTGGGCTTGCAGTGGTTAATAGATGTCCAGCTCAGCTGAGGGTATTGGTGACCATATGGTAGCATTTCTTGTTTAGGAAAACTTTTGCAAAACACTGTGTGGAGCTCTATAAAGATTGAGAGATTTCCCATACAACAGGATGGGGAAAGCTCAAGCCAAGGTGCAGCACCCTCGTTTCTTTTTCTGACATGGCTTTGTGCACCCGAGAGCTGCTTGCCTCAGTTCCACACTGCTGCTTGGGTAGAGGGCTGGTGTCTGAGATGGGAATCACAGAATCATTTAGGTTGCAAAATGCCTCCAAGACCACTGAAGCCAAATTTTCTTCCAGCACTGCCACACCACCACTAAGGCATATCCCCAAGAGCCACATCCACACATCATTTCAATCCCTCCAGGGGTGGTGATTCCACTGCTTCCCTGGGCAGCCTTCTCCACTGCTTGACAACATTTTTCTGTGAAGACATTTTTTCCTAATACAAACCTAAACCTCCTCTGGTGCAACTTGAAGCTGTTTCCTCTTGTCCTGTCACTGTAGAAGAGACTGACATGATGCTCTGCAAGGTAGCACCTGATTTAAAGGTGTGCAGGAACCCTGTGCAGCAGCAGAATGCTCTTCCTACTCTATGATAACCCATATCAGCCTTTGGCCTTTGGCAATCACCCTTGAGTGGGACAGGAACCAAACACAGAGAGAGCACAGTGGTGGCAGCTCCAGGTTTGTATCTGAAAGGAAGTTTGTATTTCTTGGGTAACCAAAGTGTGGGGGGAAAATCTCTGTTCAGAGGAGCTGTAACAGAGCACTGTTGTTCTGATGGCACGTTGGAAGGTTGAGATTTTTGGGTATTTCCTTTGCACATTTTCCTCATCCCCGGTATCACTTCCCATGAGCATGTGCTGGGCCTTCGCCAGCTTCTTTGTCTTTCATCTTGGAGCTTTTCTTTCAGGGGCACTGGGACAGCTGGGGGAGAGAAGACAATCCTGGCTGCGGCAGGGAAGTGTCGCGGTTTGGCAGGCACCGAGGTTGAATCCCATCTCCGAGCCTCGCTCCTGGAGCTCTCACACAACCTGGGAGTAAGAAGACACGAGCTCGCCTTGTGCATCCTCGAAGAGACAGAACAGATGCTATTCCCGACCCTCCGGGATCCGTCGGAGAGGAAGGAGCAAAGCCAACTCCAGGGCTCCGTTTCTCTCCACCGGGCCTGTGAGATGAATTCAGCCATGGCAGTGTCAGAAATTGCTGTCAGGTCTAGGAGATGGATCTAGGTGTTTGTCACCTCCAGAGCCAGAAGCTCAGCTTGACCCAGCAGAATCATCCCTGTTCCATCAGCATACTTGGTCTTTGGGAAGGGGATGCAGTCACAGATTTTTCTCCTGACACTGCTCAAAATTCTTCCCTGCCTGCAAGGTTAAACTGGGAATAATCCTCATGAAATGGTTTATGCTGTGGTGGCTTCTCAAGCCTTGGCCAAAGCGCTGCATGGCTTGAGGAAACCTCTCCAATAATCTCTCCAAGATACACTGACCTCCCCAGCCAGCAGTGACCTGCTGTTGTGCTGTCCCCCAGCCAAAACTGTGGGTTTGACCTTCAGATCCTTTCTTGTCCTTCCTGAGGAACTTTGGAGAAAATAAGGAAAAAGCCAGTAACAGCAGGGTGGATTTTAATGGGAGCCAGGGCTCTGCTCTTCCCTGAGCATTCAAGCAGCTCTCCAAAGTCTAAACTGTGCTTTTCTGTGGCTAAACTAAGGTGTGACAATGCATTTACAAGAGCTGTGCTCTGCCAAGCTCTGACCCAGTCCAGCACTTGCACAGGTGAGGACAAGGACTTGGACAACTCAAAACCTATTGGATTCACCTTTGGGCTCAAGCACATCTGTAAAGCCTTGCTGGAGGTGGGTCGGTGCCCAGCACCGAGACTCCAGGGCAGGGATTATTCAGGAAGGGGCTCAAGTAATAGGAAAACAATGACTAAAATCTGCCTGTTCATTGCAGCCTCTTTGGAAACACAAGAGTTGTGTTTGGGGAGCAAGGACCAAATAAAAGAGGCAGAACAATAGGCTGCTTCAAGCACCTGAGAATATATTTGAAGCAAGAGAAAGAGAAAGAAAAAAAGACTTAAATTTCTGAAGCAGCACTCAAGTGCATTTTTTTCTGCAGCTGGTTGATATATCACCTTCCTTATTGATTTCTTTTCCTTTGCGCTGAAAATATACATTATCTTCCAATCCTTCTTCAGTGAAGTAAATCTAAAATGAAAACAAGCTACACATTTGGCCAACCCTGCCTTAAAATTACACATCAAGAACATTTCCAGTGACAAATACTTTCAAGGCAAACAAACTGAAGAGAAATTAAAAAATCTCTGTGGGGCATAAATATGTAATTACACTCACACAGGGAGCATTTTATCAGGTAAACCATCCTACTTTGTTAATTGAAATGCTGCAGCACAAGGTTTTTTGACAAAGGGGCTG
This sequence comes from Corvus kubaryi, assembly GCF_017639235.1. Taxonomy (NCBI): domain Eukaryota; kingdom Metazoa; phylum Chordata; class Aves; order Passeriformes; family Corvidae; genus Corvus; species Corvus kubaryi. The sequence goes on from NW_024582054.1 coordinate 32,374,804, forward strand.
AATATGCATGCATATTTCTCACTGCTGCTGTTCTATTTCTCTCTTTCCTTTCCCTGTGTGCTCCAGTGATGGGGTAGTGATCACTCCTGCTTTCTTTGTTCAAATGTCCTCATTTCTGCCACCTCCACTTAATTCTGGCAGGGAAAGTTTTCCTTTCACTGGAGGCACAGGATTGTGGGGGTTTTTGTTGACTTGAAAAAGAAACTGAACCCCAGAAAACCAGAAACCAAGCGTTTTTCTTACATTAAATTCTCCAGAAACAATAAAACACTGAGAATTAAAAAGAAAGCAGCCAGAATAAAAAGAACCACAGGAAGTAGGTGCTGCTGTGTTGACCTAATCCCACTGAAACAACCTTGCCAGGGCAAGGATGAGTTACGGGAGTTGGTGGGAGCAAGGCTGAAGTTTGGGACTGAAGAGGCTTGAGGTCCAGATCCCAAGCCTTTGTTACAGAAGCATTTGTCAGTGTTTAGTGGCCATGGGCAGCAGTCAGTGAAATATTTACAGCACAATCCCTTCCAAGAAGCGTGGCTGCTGGCAGGGTGTTTAATTGTCTAAATGCAAGCTGCAGTGCCAGCTGTGGGTTTGCTCACCCATCTGCGAGGGCTCGCCATGCCAGTTCTCCTGCCCTGGGAAGGAAGCAGGGAATATCCTCCCTGGAAAGAGGGGTACAGGGTGGCCCCATGCAGCAAGCCAGAGCTTGCTTGGCTGCGGTGACAACTGTGACAACACTGCGGCTGAGATGACACAGTGCCCAGGCTTCCTTTAAGGAAGGAATCTGGCATGCTGGGGTGCCAGCACCTCTTCTCCCTGCAAATGGATGGACAAGAATACGTTCCCTCTCACAACTCGTTGCCTACTTGGGTCTTTGCATTTATGTCCCCCTCTGATGCGGGGGGAGGTGCCCCAGTTGCACAGCCTTTAGCCACCATCACATGGGGAAACTCAGAAAGGCTTCAGTGCTTTTCTTCATGAGTTTTGTATGTTCCACATTCCCTGCCTTTTGCCCGTCTCTGCTTCCCTGCATATATCCTTCTCTTTCACAGTAATGTCCCACAAGTATGATCTCCACTCCTTTTCCAGTCCCTTTTCCAAGCTCCACTGGTTTGTTGGGAACAGAAGAAGATTGGCAGACATTTCCAGGGAAGGAGGGCTTTTCTTTGCCATGTACCACTCCCAGTAAGTCATGTTAAAAGCCCATGGACATGTAAATCCTTGGAAAACGTTCTAAAATGGACAAAATAAGTTTGAGTCGTCTGTTGGTCTGTCTCTGTTTCCTTTGTTTGGCTTTACAACATGAGGACAACAGTGTGTCCTCTCCCAGGAGTGATGTGATTGAATGTGAGTTGTTTAGAAACTAAACCACTGTGTTTGAAGACCAAGAAGTTGCCAGGACTCAGAAGTCTCCTGTTTTCTCTCTGACTGTGAATCTTGAATAATTTTACACAAGGAGGATCAGGTTTGGTACATGACATGTGAGAAATCTGGCATGGTGTAACAGAATATTTTAGCCACTAGTGTATCCTTTCCCTTTTATTTTTGCTTGAGTAGATCCTCCTTTTTTCCTCCCTAGAAGATTCCATGTAAGAATCCCACCAGTGCTCTGCATGACCTGGGTGGCCACGTGAACGCCTAGCAGCTGAAATACAGGTGCTACGAAGACTTTTCAGGTGGAAACTGGAGCATCCAGAGAATTGCACTGTCTTGAGGATTAAGCACCATCTTGGCAGGGAGTTTAATCTAGACATCCCAGACCACACATGGTTCTAGGTTTTGGTATTTTATCCTTGGTCTATTTTGTTAGGCAAATGCTTTTGGCAATAGAATATTTACTGTATTCTTCAACATCCTTGGCTGGCTCATGTCCCTCCTGAGTCACATTCACAGGGACACTTCCCCATCTTTTTCTCTCCCCTCCCTTTGCCTTTTGAGCTGTGGGGTGGTTGTTTGCTCAATAAACAATGTTTGAAGTCGACGGTCTCCAGGTATCTGTGTTGACTGAAAGCACTGGGCTGTGTCAGAGAGAGCAAACAGAGCAGCTTAGTAGACACTGTTATGGTTCATGTGAAGCCCTCAAACATGGCTGGTGAGGATTCCCTTAGTGACAGATCAGGGGATGCTTGAAGGAGTTTGACACTGCATTACTTTTTGGTTTTATTACCATTATTTTTCTAAAACGCAAGAATAGCCTACCTGTGTTTACATAAAAAGCAAATAAGGCACCATGCATCAGTTTGGCTTGCAAAGTTGGTTATTCCAACATTCAGCTCTAAGTCTTCACCTGGTATTCTCACAGGAACATCTTTCTTGGCCATTTCAGTATCTCAGAAGATCTGCAAAGCAGAGCAGCCGCAGCACCCAGTGCTGAATTGTCAGCATGGGAATGCAGGGATAAAGGGTTATGGAAGAGTCATTCTCTGATACTGTGGTTTTGTTTATCATTAAAAAAAACAACCTGGGATCATCTTCAGGCTGTGGTCTTGTCATGACAGCATCAGACAGGTTGACCAGAAATTTCCAAAGGTTTGGATGGTTAACTTTTCCTTGCATTTTGGTAAAAATATTGCGCTCTTGCATTTCCTGCTTGGGCTTTTTGCTATTTTTAATGGGTGGATCAGTGTTTGTTTCAGTGCCTGCCTTTTCTTCCTCATATGCTAATGAATAAATCTGGACTAGTTTTGCTGAGAGCTGTAACACTTGCTCCTGCCGGTGGATAAGGCTTTCCATTAATCCAAACTGTGATGCCAACTAAAAGTGCACCTGCTTGTGGTGCCTTTAAAATCCCCCAGTGATTTTATAAACCAGATGATGAGACCAGGAAAGTGTCTGCCAAACTCAGATTTAGTCTGTGGTGCAGTTGTAGCTGGATGAGCTGTTGAGATACTGGTTGGAATCATTTTATTTCCTGGTAAGTCTACCACGACCCTTGTGAAGTGCTAAGGAAGGCCTCAGAAAATGGAATATTGATTCCCCATCTTTTTTTTTAATACAGAAATTCCTTTATGAGACATTGTCTTGCCATTTTAATTGGTTGTTTAGGGTTTTTTTCATTTTGTTTGCATTTGTCACCATAACAGACCACCCAATTATCTTCTTTTTTTACTGCTTTGTACGCTGCAGTCCAGAAGTGGATGGAGGCAGCACGACATGGGAGGGTTCCATGGTAAAGGAGGCTGCAGGGAGAATTCCTGTCAGCTGGGCTTTATGGACAAGGCCACAGGCTGGGCAGTGGGCAGAAAGTCCTGACCATGGAGTTTTGCCATAAAAGCACATGAGGAATAGCTACAGCTGTTGGAGAGCAGAAGGAAAAAGCCTTTTGCGTGGGCATCACATTGGACTGGTTGGATAAAACCCCCATTTCTTCTCCTCTCCAGAGCCAGGAGAGATACTTCTTCAGTAGAAGTGCAGAGGGAGCTCAGGAAATCTCCAGACAGTTTTCTTACTTGCAACATCCAACACTTCTTTGTAGCTGAACCATCACATGTATCTTAAAATATTTTTCATAGCTTTTACTGAGCCTCAAATGTCTGGGAGTAAACAGTGGTGATTCTTGAAGCAATTGCTATATTCATTTTCTGTGAACCTGCTGGCCCCTATTTTGAAGCAACTGCAAAGCTTTGCTGGCATACATTAACTCTGGTCCAGTAACTCCTGAGCAGGTACTCACCCAGACTGGGGGTGAGAAGCCAGGCAGCAGAATGCTTGGGAGAGTAACCTTTGCATCAGCGTTACCCTCAGGCAAGGCTTTGATGGTTCCATCGCCTGGACTTCAGCTCTTGTGAAACTCGACTCGGGTGTGGCAGCAGGACCAGGGCAGTGCCTGTCCCCCTGTGCCAGCACTGCTGAGGCACCTCCAGTCCTGGGGGCAGTTCTGGGCCCCTCAAGACAAGAAAGGCATTGAGGGGCTGGAACGTATCCAGAGAAGGGAACGGAGCGGGGAAGGGGCTGGAGCCCCAGGAGTGGCTGAGGGAGCTGGGAAAGAGGCTCAGCCTGGAGAAAAGGAGGCTCAGGGGGGACCTTGTGGCTCTGCACAACTCCCTGACAGGAGGGGGCAGCTGGGGGGGGCCAGGATCTGCACCCAGGGAGCAAATGACAGGACAAGAGGAAATGGCCTCAAGTTGTGCCAGGGGAGGTTTTGATTGGATATTGGGAAAAATTTCTTCACAGAAAGGGTTGTCCAGCCCTGGCACAGGCTGCCCAGGGCAGTGGTGGATCCCCATCCCTGGAGGGATTTAAAAGCCATGTGGATGTGGCACCTGGGGACATGGTTTAGTGATGGCTTTGGCAGAGCTGGTGGAATGGTTGGACTTGGTGATCTTGGAGGTATTTTCTAACCTTAACAATTCCATGGCTCAGCTGAATCCTAGAAGAGCTGGTCAGCCCAGCAACCTGGCACGTGCTTTGCACACCTCAAGGATGCTGCCACAGAGTGTCTTTTTGCTTCTTGGTCTTGCAGACAAACTTTTTTGCTGAACAATATAGATAGCAGCTTTGAAGGGAAAACAGACCCCCAGCCCCTTCACAAACAAATCCAGCATCACTCTAAACCCGTGCATTTTCTTGGCCCTGCAGCCTCTGTCAAAGAGATGCTTCAGCACCTCAGTGCTTGGGAGCTGTAACTTCCACCCTCAAACTATTTGGCTTGTTCTGATTTATTCTTGTGCTAATGCCAGTTTTCTGTCTAAGCAGGCTTCTTTGCTTTGTTGTGCTCACTTTTCTGCCATATTTCTACAGGGAAAGACGAATGTTTTTGCATCTTCTCTTGGAAGATTGAAATTCCCATCTCACTGGCTTCTCTGTACTTGTTGAAATGGGAGGATCTTTCCTGAATGAGGCACCCTGCTTAGCCAGTGACCCTGGAGAGGGTCAGTGATACTCCCGTTGGCTACATCTGGACAGATAAACCTTAGGACTTCACTTGGCTTTTCTACTCCTACAGGATACTGGGGTGCTGTAGTCACCCTGGTAAAACATATCCCAGTTTTATGGGTCTGGTTTTTGTCAGCTAAGGCGTCTTTATTAAAGTGGACTTTCTTAAACTAATCTTACATCTGTGATCCTGAGATCATCGTCGCATTTCCACAGGATTTCCATTAGTCTGAAATGCCTGCCAACCTCATATTTCAGCAAGGGTTTGTATCCTCCCATATTTGTCCTTCCTTTTAAGAAATAGCTTTCCATTTCTCTTTACACTCAGATAAACATTTGATGCTTAATTTAACTCGGACTCCTTTTCCCAGGCAAAACCTGGAGTCTCTCTGTGAGGGTGGTTAATGTGATGTGTCAGTGCAAAGAAGTGTCCTTGCTTAGCCATCTCTACAAGGACTTACCTTCCTGAGCTCTGCAATTATGTGACTTTAATTGGCTTTTAATTTGGGAAGATTGTATAATATACTTAAATGAAAACCACAGAGGTGTTGTTAATACACAGGTTATGAATTGCAAGCAAAATAATAAGTGACTGAATTGCTTCTGAGCTCACACAGGCAAACTCACCTTTTCTTTCCCACATATTTAATATGAAATACGCCAGAAAGTTCATAATTAGGAAATTACAAGGGTTTAAAACCTATATTGCAAAAAAATACATTTTTGTGGCTCTGGAGGTTGTAAACATGGTTTCCATGTCGAGCTGTATGTTGCATTTATGCTGATTTAATCATTCATTAAACATTAGTAAGAGGCCAATTATGCTGTTCAAGAATAAGATGTTTTACGAGAAAATGACAAAAAGATACATGTAATCATTGAAATGCCAGTTTACAATCAGATAGGATGGGAAATAATCCCTTTAGCAAGCTTAAGCTTTTACATATTAATGGCAACATTGGGGAGAGTGGGAAGAGGGCTTTAACAGCCTCGCGGCCTCCCAGCCCTGATGGGGAAGTGAGCTCTTGTGGTGCTCCGGACAGAGATTAAACAACTTTTATTCTGTGGCACAGATACCTTGAGACTTGGCTCTTCAAGGGCCCTAGCTGTAGTTAGCAAGTCTGTGTCTACATAGCATAAATATAGACAAAATAGGGCTGGAAATATAATTCTGGCTCTTCAGAGAGGTCATGGAACCTCAGAATTGTTTGGATTGGAAGGGATCATAAAGCTCATCTCATTCCAACCCCCTGCCATGGGCAAGGACACCTCCACTAGCCCGGGTTGGTCCAAGCCCCATCCAACCTGGCCTTGGACACTTCTAGGGATCCAGGGGCAGCCACAGGTTCTCTGGGCACCCTGTGCGAGGGCCTCACCACCCTCACAGGGAAGAATTTTTTCCTAGTATCCTATCTAAACCTGGTCTCTCTGAGAGTGAAGCCATTCCCCCTTGTCCTGTCACTCCATTCCCTTGTTCCAAGGCCCTGTTCAGCTCTCTTGGAGCCCCTTTAGGCACTGCGAAGAGCTCTATGGTCTCCTCTGACCCTACTCTTCTTCAAGCCAAACAACACCAACTCCCTCAGCCTTTCCTCACAGGAGTGGATTCCAACCCTTTAATCACCTTCATGGCCTCCTCTGGACTGAATCCAAGGTAGGATGTCCTGGGGAGTAAAGAGAGTTAAGATCCACTGGGATACTTCCATACTTATATTTTAAAGGTCCATGTCAAGCACTTCATGGAAAAGGGAGGATGGATGGAGGACATACCCATGAAGTCAGACCTGAGAAGGCACAGCTGCTGGAGAAGCAGGGAGGGACAGAAACTCATTTTCCCACCTGTTTTCCAATACAAGACTTAGGGACGCCAGGCAAAACTGTTGGGTCATGGGTGCAAACTAAACAGGAAGAAGTGGTTCATTGCACCCAGAGTTGTGAAGGTGTGGAACTCCTGGCTGGAGTGTTTGGTGGATGCTCTAAGTTCACCGAAGTTCAAAAAGCCAGCAGATAAGTCCATGGAAAGAAAGTTGTTTGGGGGCTGTTAAGCACCATGTTCCTCTTGCTCTCGAAGTTTCTCAGCTGCAAGGTTTTGTGCAGGGGGAAAATGTGCAGTGGGAAGAAGACAGCACCCAGCAAACCGTGGACTGCATTGCTGAAAGAACTGAGAGTGCCTTGGTGTGGATGAGATGAAGACCAAAAAGCCAAAAGGCCAAAAGAAAAAAGGCCAAAAAACTCCACAGGCAAGCTAAAAAAAAAAAGAAGAAAAAAAGATAGTTTTTAATGTCCTCATGAACTCTACTCCAAAATGTCTCACCTTTGAATTGCTCTGGGTACTTCCTGTGTCTGAAAGTCTCACAGTTCCCAGGTTTCCTCTAGGATTTGAGTTCTCCTGTCTTTTACTCTAAGAACATTTGGACTGAAGGCTGAGTAGGGTCAGGCAGAGAAAATCTGTCGTAGTTTGAGCAAACACTCAATCCTTATGAAAAATTAAAGACCCAAAGGTTAGGGAAACTTATTTACAATGAAGAAAATCACAGAATATGAAAGCCCCTTGCATTCCACGTGAACAGCAGATAACAAAGAAATGCTTTCCACTCCTCTTTAATCAACAGAGAATAACTGAGAATATATTCTTTTAATGGATATGTGAGACCAAAATATCCTGGGGCAACAAGAGAAAAAAACAGGGACGACCCAGGTGAGCAGAATATGGGTTCCAGATAGACCTCAGCCAAGCATCACTCCAGCTTTCCAGAGCCATGCCAAGCCTTGATGTTCTCCAACTGCTCTACCAACTCCTACATCTGGCTGCCCAAAGCACACAGCCCCCTTTTTCCAAATCCAGTTGGTCAGCTGTCCCCGTTGCCATGCCGGCCTCTGGGCAACGGACCCAAGCGATGCTGTTGAGCGGGAGAAAAATGTATTCCAGCAGTAATATTGAAGGGTTACAGCTGCCAAACACACTGTGTCTGTGGAAACACCTGTTGAGTAGCTGTTGCAGTGGGAAGAGCAAGATGAAGAAAGACAGCTGTAAAAGTGCCAGCAGCAGTAGGAAGCTCTGCTAAGACTGCTTTGTGCCAGTTAGAGATGTGCCAAATTATTTGGCTGCATTTCAAATATCTGGGTGTCCACTACATTTGCCAGCTCACGCTCCCAGGGAATACTTCAGCATTAACACCGCTACTGCCGCGCTCCCGCTGCTCTCCCACTTTAATTTCAGCCTTTACTTTTCCGTGCTTCTTTTATTCCTGGTTCCTTCTGGTGTGAAGGAAAGCCCAGTATTGCAGCACAGAGCCCAAAATAAGGGCTGGGATCTGCAGCTGGTGGGAAGACAAAGCACCACTGTAAAGGTTTTTGGCAATTGCCTTGTGAGATCTTCTGGGTTACTGTGTCCCTCCTGCTGTTGTTGTTGTTGTTGTGTTTTTTCCCAGAGAATGATAATTTTATCTTTTACAAACAGTTAGCTAACCTGCACACTTCTCCTTCTTGTCCATCTAGAAATCCTTGGAGCTGCAGAGCTCAGCTTTGGGACATTTACAATGGGAACAGAGAGGAAATTCAAAAGTTTAGGTGGGCTGGGCAGGAGGCAAAGGTGGAAATACAATGGCAGAATGCTATAGGGAAATATTTCAAATGTGTTGTACCTACAGATGTGGCAGCTGGGGACATGGGTTAGCGCTGGGCTTGGCAGTGCTGGAGGAATGGTTGGACTTGATGATCTTAAAGATTTTTTCCAGCCTAAATGATTCTGTGATTCTGTGAATTAAAAGCGCTGCCTGTAGAAACAAGGAATGGAGAGAAGATGGAGTTGTAGAGTAATGAGAATCTGTTTTAGATAATTTTCCTCCTGAAGTGTCCAGAAAGTGCAGGTTCATGCCCACGGCCTCCCAGTTCCTCGTTTTTTTCCTTTAAGACCATCTGCACTGCCAAAACCCTGGAAAAACACCACGGTGTAAATCCTTCCCTTGTCCACAGTGAGACCTAGGGGTATGCCCAAAGTTAATTTTGTCTTTTTAAGGGTTTTGAAAGCTAAAATAAGCAACTACGTCTCAAAGAACTAAATTCATGCTCAAATAATTCCTGTTAACTCTCCTAACTCCTCTCCTTGCCTTGGTGAATACCAGACAGGCCAGGAGACTCTGGAATTACAGACCATTGCTGTGCCTCTACAGCTGCAGCAGTTTCCTTGCTTTTCTATTTGACACCATCATCTATTGTCATGATTTCTTTAAATTCCCAAATCCTAAGGATGATCAAAAACTCCCCTGGACCAAGGAGATAATACTTTTCTCAGGGAGTTTTTTTCTTTCCAGGAAGGTTTATCCATTAAGTGTTTGTGGGAAACAATTCATCTTCATCTGTTTATTTATGAATATTTCCAAGACATCCTTATCCATGGCAGTTGATTAGCCCTGGAGGTGGTATTTCTCTGTGAGGTATTGGTGCTTTGCTGGTTGCAGACAGGAAAGGTCTGAACTCCCAACAAATTGAATTTAACATCCTACTCTTTTTGTGTGCCTTCCCTCACGTCGTGGTAACCCTTCTGGGGCAGAGATTCACTCCTGTGGGTTTGGTTGGGGTTTGTTTGTTTGCTTGTTTGTTTGCTTGTTTTGTTTGGTTTTGGTTGGTTGGTTGGTTTTTTTGTCTTTTTGGCTTTTTTTTCCACAAATAGGATCCTGTTTGAGCTTGGGTCTCTGGACTGACTGTAATGCGCATAACAATGTCTAAACCAAAAACCTTTCACTCCCCTTCCCTCAGAACAAGACCTTTCTTCAGAATAAAACTAATTTATTACAGAAACACAAATCTTTTCTTTCTGAAAGAGTGATAAAATATCACACCATTCAAATTGGCACAAGACCAGCAATGCCCAGAACAATTTCTCTTTCTCTTTTGAGCTAATTTTCCAAACACCCTCTGCTCTAATTACAGATTTCTTTTTCCAGACCCCAATCCACCTGTTCTTCTCCTGAATTGTTTAGGCCAGGATTATTATCTTTATGCCTGACTTATTCTGATTTTATCTGCAGGTGAAGGTCAAAGAGCCAGTGGTCGTACTTCAGTAAGGCTTGCAAGACTCCTTGGTTAATCTTTCCTCCAAGATAATGGGAGATGTTCTCATTTTTGGAAGTTTCACAGAAATTCCTGCCACTCTGTTCCTGTCTCTGTGCTAACCAGTGAGGGGAGAACAGAGCTATTTTTCCCTGAACTTTCAAATGGGGAGCTAGAAAGCTCCAGCCTCTTGAAGCCCCTCTGTCTGGATCTCACAAATGATGATAAAAGACTCTGCCTGTTGTCTTGGCCATGTCAAACTTCTCTTCAGACAACCAGAAAATTCACCTTTCCTGTTAATCTTTGTTGCCAGAGTCATGGGTTATGGTCTGTTCGTCCTGAGAAAATGTTATCCGAGTCAATATTTAGACAGAATAAGCCTTAATCACAACATAGTTATGCTTCATTAAAGAGGTTTTCCATTTGCTTCATTCGGAAAATAATGCAGGATGTATCAGAAACAAACAAATGGGGTAGATTTCCTATTCCTGGAACCCTTTCTTCCACAGAAATAATTGCTTGTGCAGAAGCCTTTCTTTTCTTCCTTCAGAGGAGGCGGAGGGACAATTTTCCTCACCCTCATCAGTGCAGATGAGCTTGTTGGGTGGAGCCCAATTCCTCCCACTGCTGCTGCTTAGACCCAGAATGTCCCAGACTCTTGTTCTCTTGATCATCCCTTTAGATTCTACCCAAAAATGATGTTCAACTCTGACCCTTCTCTGGCCATGCAGACCATTCTGAGCAATCTGCTTTTAGGAGTGGTCCCAACCTTGGTGGACTCCCAGGCCTGCTAGGAGCATAACTCAGGCTTGTCTGTCGGTGCCATCTCACCTTCAGAGGGGAAACACCCAGGGAAAGTCACAGAATCATTTAGGCTGGAAAAGACCTCCAAGATTACCAAGTCTAGCCTTTGGCTGATCACCACCTTGCTAACTAAACCATGGCACTAAGTGCCATGCTCAGTTGTTGCTTGAACACCTCCAGGGATTGTGACTCCACCCTGGGCAGCCCCTTCCAATGCTGGAAAACCCTTTCAGTGATGACAGCCACGTTTTCAGTCCTCTCCCTGACACCTCCCATGTCCCCAGGGCTCATCCCCTGTCTTTGGCCCACATGGCAGAACCACAGAAGGAAGAAGGGAGGGGCTGAGACTCCTCAAGACAGTGGATCCTTTCCCAGCTGGGCACAGGCTAAAGGGTGGAATGTGTGGAGCACAAATGTGTAGAGTAGAGCATGGGCATGGAAGTTTGGCCTCACAGCCCCTCCACACAGCCCTGTGGCCCCATTGCCATAGTAACCGACCACCCAGCTGTCCTCAACATGATTCTTTATGCTCACAACATCCCAACGAGCTAAAAAAGTGCTTTTGCCTCTGGGGAAGCTGTGTGTAGTGGCTCACCTGTGGCAGGCAAGAACGATGCTGCTGCGTCTCGCACAGCCTGGGGGAGAAATCACAGCATTTTCATTCCTTCTGGAACTAAGGAAAGAGGCTGCAGCTCCTTCTTCACTTGCTGTTACACCCATGAGTGCATACCAGACCAACAGGTGGAGGTTGCAGGGGAGCTGGTGGTGGAGGGAGGCCAAGCAGTCGAAGTCTGTCCCCTTCTCCAGGGCATGGAAGAGCAGATGATTTTTCCTGCAGTGTTCACAAAAAAAAAAAAAAAAAATTATTTCTTTCATCTCCTTCCTGAGCAAAGGCCAATGCTGAGCCTAGCAGATTATTCAATAACATCCCATAAAAATATTAAACTTCTATATCACAACCAAATTAAAATTGTATTTCATGATGTGAACAAAGGTGCTCAAATCGATTTCGTCTCTTTCTCCCTCCTTTTTCAAATTTAATATCACACAGAAGAGAGAAATGAAATCTGTATTTAAATGGCTGTGGAACATTGTGCATTTAAAGTGCACAGCAAGTCACTCCCTAAAGCACTCCATATGATATGTAAATCTTTTGATCTTTCACAAAATGCATGATTTCCATAAAGAATAATGAGTGCTAGCTTGGGAAGTACAATATTGACTGTCACTGTACTGCACTTAGCCACAATTATTATTTGCATGGCTTTTGCAACGTAACTGGAGGGGAGAGTCCTGTGAATATTTTTAATGCATTCTAATAGCTACTAAAAGAGATTTTATTTTATAATAGATGCATTCTTTCTTTTGGGTCTACAAGCATTTTTTTTTCAATTATTCATTGCCTTTTTTTTTGCTCTTTATAAGGAAGCATCTATGGGGAAAAGCAGAGGAGCACATGAGTCCCGAGAAAAGAGGCAATTGACATCCTGCCCTGCCATGAGCTGCAGGAAAGCAGAGGAATCAACAATAACATTTATTTATTCTTTAAGCCAATGGGTAAAGTTTAACTAGATAGATGATCTTAGGTATGGTCTGTGTGAGGGAGCTTGAAGTGATCGTCACCCTTTGAGGTGTTTCTGGATGGATACTCTGCAGGATTTAAATGCATGGAGATCCCATGGGATTGGTTTGTCAGTGACCATTGGGGTCAGTGGAGCCTTTGGCATCAATGCAGCCTTTTTCCTCTGTCTTTCCACATGGGAAGGACTCAAATGCCCTGACCCCATGGCAGTTGTGCTTATTTCCAATGCTGGTGATGGGGAGGGAGAAGCTGAGCCGTGGCAATCTGCGTGCTGAGCTTTTCCCATCTTTTTTTCCAGCTCCCTGGAGATACATCAGCCCAGACCCCTCCTGGAGGTGGGGAGCTGGATCCTGTCAAGCAGAAGAAGAGAATTCTTCCATCTTTCTCAGGGACCCCAGAATCCTGATTGTTCACCCAGGAGATGGGAAGACTGCAAGCTCATGGTGCCGGAAAGAGAGGTAGGAATAAGGTCTATCACAACACCACATTAAATAAAGGAAAATTTAAGAATTAACTTACTACACCTCTGCTTTGTTGTTCCCTTCCTGAAGGTTTTGACATCTTTCTGAAGGTCTGTTCCAAGCAACTCAATGCATTTTTTGCTTGCAATACAAGAAAGCTGAGAAGCTGCAGAGCAAGGTTAGGGTTGGTTGAGCTGGCAGGGAGATGATCAGGAAAAGGCAGATTACTGAAGATGAAAGTTTCTCATAATGAAGGAATGATTGAGGGGTCCAAAGAGATTCAGTGGAGTCAAGTGCTGTTTCAGGACTGCCTCCTCAGGGAGCTGAATACCCACACAAGTGACATGCCATGTGTGTGATCAGGCACTGCCCCCCAGCTCCTCTTTGGGGCACAGTTCACCCAGCAGGACATATTCACAGCTGAAAAGCACACAGAAATCCAACCCCAAGACAGGTCTGAGTCCCTGGTGACCACTTGGTGCAGAGCACAGACCTCTCCTGGCATCAGGCAGCAATGATTCCTGCTGGTTTGCACTGATCTGGTCTCAAAGTCCAGTCTGCAAGGAGAAAGTAATGTTTTGTCTTTTTGTGCCTCAGTTTCTCTGAAGGTGAATTAGGCACAGTGCCATTTTCTTTCTTTATAAAAGCACTTGGAGGACCAGGGAAGAATTTGTTGTAATTAATGGTCTAGCTGAACAGTGATAGAGGTGAACTAAGCTGAACTAAGAAATTGTTCTTCTGATTTGAAGCAGGCTTCAGGAGACCAAGATGGTTGCAGGCAGTTTCTGAGCTCACTGCAGAGTCAAAGCCCATTTGCATCCAAAACAGGATTTGTGAATTTTTTTTTCAATATATTGCAGCTTCATCCCAACCTAGAAGGAATTTAGAACTTGAAAAATTAGTTCTGTCCATGGCAAGGAAGCAGCAAAATCCTTTTTACTGTTTGACTACTTGGTTAGTTTGACTACTGACACATCATGGAGAGGCACTGTTCCCATTTTTCCATTGCTCTTATCCTTGAAGATCTAACTCCTGCTCAGCACTGATCATTCAGTTCCTCTTTAAAGGACTAATAGTGCAGAGGAGGACTTAGATCTTGTGAGCTAATTCTTTCTGGTTTATTTCCTGGTGCTAGTTTATTATTATATATTAAATGCTATTTATTGCCCTACCTTTTCTGGAATAATTTTTAGTTTCCCATCTTAGAAACGTTGCTCCATGCACGAGCCCGTCTTTATGGGTAAGAAAAAGGCAAAAAAAGTTTGGGTTGAATGGCCCCATTGCTGTGTGTAGCATAAGAACCAGACTGTTGATTCTAAGGCTTTCTTTTTAAATTCTGGACCGTTGGGATAATTTAAAATAAAAAAGGATTCCTCTGTGAAAACCTCTGTCAGAAATGAGCTGCACCAGCTCCCCAAAATCTACTGAACTTGTTTACCTGGTAAGACTTGTAGTAATTTTCCATAACATCCTGCCATTTATTATGCTCTGGAAAGGCACTATAGTGATTTCAAGAGGAGAAAACCAAGAAAGATTATTCATTTCACATCCTCATGCAATTCTTTTGTAGGTGGCTTTCAACAAAGGGTGATATTGGATTACATTCATTTTGGTTCTTAATAAACTAGTAAATCTCCCATTGTTCTATGTTGTCCAATTATAAAAGCAATGAATATGAGACTAAGCACTTCAAGATAACCATAGCTTTAAAGATAGACAAAAAGCTTTATAGATTAGGATCAGAATAAAACTGCCATTTTTGTCGCGTTTTGATGAATAATATTTTGTGAATTAAAGCGTTCTCTCTTAGGAACATCAATAAATTACTCTTTAAGTAGGAACCGCAGATCTCAGGAAGAGTTTCTGAATATCTGGGATACTGAAAAGGGAAGGAAGTAAATCCTTCCTAGAAGTCATTTCCTTGCTGTCTGAAGAGGTGATTATGAAGGGTTTTTCCTGAGGTCTGTTTCCATGTAGGAGCCATCTGTTGGAATTTTCTTGAGCCATTTCTGTTGCCTTCCCATTTCAGTTGTGGTGTCTTTTCAAACATGCTTCTTAGCTACAGTGTGTTTCAAGTATTGAATCTTCAGTACTTTCTGAAGGCTTAACTGGCAATAAAAATCAGCATTTTGAAGTCAGGATTTGCTTGTTTTGCTTGGGTTTCCAAAGTTCTCCAAGAACTGCTTCTGCAAGGTCTCTGGAGGTAGTGAAGAAAAACATTGGCAAGTAGTTTAAATAGTCTGGACAGGGGCTGGGCCACTGTAGTAAAATTCTGAGCATTGAAAGTTGTGAAAAAAAGAAGAGTTGCAAATCACAGCCCTAAATACCACAGAGGGCTCTGTGGGCTTGTGAACTGGGATCATTGCCTTGCTCGACTCCGTAGGAATTCATGAGACATTTACAAAAAGATTTATTAATCTATTAATTGCCAACAGATTCTTTGTCAGCAAATCCTTAATGGAACGCAGAGCCTTCCACCCCTTTAATCCTCATAATCCTACCTTGCTTGCAACTTCCCAAAATTTGATGTGAACTGGCTTAGTATTGTAAAATTGTCCCTTGGCAGAGAAGAAGCAGTGAGGTACAGCTCTCTCCAGTGGTCACACAGGACAAATGTCCCATCCAGGTGCTCATCCCAGTTGTCTGTTAAACTGCAGTGTAAAAGGAATATGCACCACAGGTGTCAGCTTGCTGGAGAGGAAAATACATAATGAAGAGATGGAAAAAGAAGCACTTGGACAGATGTGGGTGTGTTTAGATGCCTGAGCCCAGGCATTAGACATCTGTCTTGTCATTGTGAAGGTCCAGCACCTAATCTCACCCCTTGGCTTGGGCTAGGATGAATTTTTGTATCAGGAAACTGCTGCAGCCCCAAAGAAAGGCTGAAATTCCTGTTTAGAGCAGGCTGGGAGGGATGCCATGCTTGGCACACCTGGCAGCAGCATCAGTGGCACAACTCAGAGGGGAAGGGAAATGTAGATGAGAAGATGCTTCCCTGTTGTCAGTCATCTCCTCATTACCCTCTCACTGCTTCCCAGGATTTCAAGCATCTCCATCTCTTCCTGGATGGCTCTTCCATTTCACAGTGAGCTGCTGGGTAATAATAATTCCTCTGCTCAGGATTGTCAGTCACACCGTGTGGAACGGCAATCGCAGCCTTTGATCAGTTCTGCTGAAACAACCTGTTGTCTTTTATAATAACATTTCCATTGGGAATATTCAGATGCTGAGGCTAAAAAGAACCATTTCATAGCACACACACAACTACACACGCAGTGACTTTGCATTTTTATCTTTTTGATTTTCCAGTGGGTGTATTTGCCTGGGTTTTTTTTTCTGACCACATCCATCTGCTTCCTAGTTCTTACAAAAGCCAGTTTACATGCAATAATTGTCATTAAAATGTGATGAGAAAGCTCGTTGCACAAATGCATTGTTTTGCTTGTTTTAAAGCACACAGAAGCTGCAAAACTAGATGAAGCTGACTGATGGATGGGTTTATTTAATTATTACTTTCAGAAACATGTTCTCTATCTTGCCCATAGCAGGTGCAGGCTGTGACGTGGCATTTGCTCTGGTAATTATGCAGTTTTTTTGTAAATAGCAGAACAAGTCAGGATGAAAGATAGCACTGCCCTCAGGTTGCGGGGAATGATTCAGCTTTCTCTTTACCCAATTTCAAATGATACACTGAAATGATAAGGTGGCTTTGATTCCTGTTGTACCTCCCACCCCCCCACTCATACTCCTGTGACATGAAACTGGGGGAGGGAGAGAGAGGGAGAGGGACTGGAAGATGAATATGTGGAAGGGGCAGTTTGTGATGGATGCTGTTATTGCAGTGAGTGATAAAGCTGATTTGGGGTGCCCTGCAATGCAGTGTAGCACTAAATGACACTGGAATGTCCAATAAAAAAGAATTAAAGTGGGTTTTTTGTAAGTGTAAAGCTTTCCCAGGTGAGGCACTGCAGCTCAGCACTTCCAGCCATGTGCCCACAGCCCCTCTTGCTCAGGTCTCTTCCAGCATCCTCCATCCTGTGCCTCATTCTGCTCCTCTTCCGTGTTTGAAGGAGTCTGTTCTCAGAGTCAGGCTGTTTCCCAGCATCTCCATCCCGTGCTTATTTCCCTAAGCAAGAGATAAATATCAGGGGCAGTGCAGGCAAGTGGGTGTATGGAAATTCTTCTGTAAGGGAATGACAACTAACAAGGAATGCCAAGACAAACGTCCCCCAGGCAACAGGAGATCCTTCCACAGAGAAATGGGATCTATAAACTGTTCCCTGAACTGTTGCCTCCTGCTGAAGAAGAGTAGGTTTAGATTGATCAATGGGGGATCAGGGAATCAATAGGTAAAGTCTATTCCTGCAATCTACTCAGAGCAGAGCCTGCAGCAGTGTTGGCCTTGCAGGCCTCCCAGTGGTCTGAGTGGTGGGAGGGTGCAGAATCACAGAATCATGGAATCATTTTTGTTGGAAAACACTTCTAAGATCACCAAGTCCAGCCATTAACCCAGCACTGCCAAGCCCACCACTAACCCATGTCCCTGAGTTGTATAAAATCTCCAGGCAGCATTTCCAAACTTGGGTGAGTAGAAATTTCCATCAGGGCCAACATTTTTGAAGGCGGATAACAACCTTGTGGGCTTCTTTGAACTATTCACTTTGGTCCCTTTGAAGTGGCTCAGCTGGGATCCCTAGCACCACTCACCACCCTGGGCAGATCCCAGCTCCAAAGCCACATTTGGGAGATTTGATATCTTAACATCTCCACTCTCGGCTTGTGCTGCTGAGAGCTGCCCAGTGCTTTATCAGATGCACTGATGTATTTGCTCTTCACCTTGAAATCAATAGGTATTGACGAGGTTTGGAAGCTGCAGAAGACACAGTCCTGCTGCTGATGGCAGTGTGTCAGTAACAGTTCCTGGAACAGGCACCCTCAGGAAATGTCTCCTCTGCTCTCCATTGAGGGTGCAATGGAACAGGAACAAACCCCACAGCCAAAATGTGTGTTGAGTTTATATAAAAGCTCAGCTGAGCAATATAATGCTTCAATGGAAGGTGCACAGTATGGATATGAATGAAAATCAGTTGATTGTTACCATGTGTCTATCAAAAATTAAAATAAGGTCATTTACAAATCTCAACATTTTATGGAGGGGAGGACTATTTTTTTTTTTTTTAATTAGGATTAAAAATATTATCTACTTAAAATGTGTCCATGCATATAGTTCTGGTACAGCCTATGGCAACACCTATGATTTAAAAATAAAAGTGTTTTTTTCCAAGAAGGAAGTAATTTTGAGTGATAACTAATTTAGATAGTGCTAATTATATTGGTTGGAGCTTGCAAGGCAGTCAATGGATAAAAAGTTGATTAAAGCAAAGTTATAAAACAACAATAAAAAACTCTAACTCTGCATTTTAAGATGTTCTGAATATTTTAATGTTTGTTGCTGCCAGCTCTCTTAGCTGCACTGGAGAGTGAATGTTTCTGCACACCTGATTGAAATCAAATGAGAGGAAAAAGTGAGAACTTCTCAGTAAGTTTAAGAGCAGTGAGTGTGTTCTACACCCTGAAATACCCTTGAGATGCTGTAACGAGTTACACAGCAGAGTAACTCAGCTTATCTCTTGATTTTTTGTGTTTTGAGCCCCTGGTCAGTGCTAGAGTGGCTGAGACAAGCAAGGAGGGTAGCTGAGAGGATTTGTGAACATTTCTCTCTCTCTCAAACTTGCAGGACATTGCCTGGGGTTGCTCACTATAGATCCTCCCAAGTGCATTCCATGTCTTGCAATGTGATACAAACATAGCTGGACCCAACAGTTATGTAATTTCTTCTGGAAGTACTTGCCCAGCTTGGATCTGAGAATGGATCATGTCTACTTCCAGCCATTTAACCCTTGGTTTTACATCCACAAGCTTGCTGGTTCACAGCTGGATGTGTAGTCTTTAATTTAGGAGTGGGCAGATCCATCCATGGCTTTGTGGCCATGAGAAGCACAGGACTGGCAGCCTTGCCCATGCTGGAGGCATTCAGGATTCCTCTTCCAGGCTAAAATTCCATATTTCTCTATCTTCAAGTTCTTCTGCTGGAAAACGGAAATAACTGACTCAAGCAGAGAGTGAACAAAGCCCAGACCTCCCTTAGAGGATGGAGAGAGACAAAGAAATGAACAAGGTGTGGTTATTTCTAGTTATATAATATTTCTGTTATCACCTTGCTCTGTTTCTCAGACCATGTGTTCCCTGCCTTCCCGGCTCAATAATTTGCACAAGAATATCATGAGGTTGGTGAGTTTTCCTGAGAAACCAGGAAGATCTGAAAGAACTGTAAAGAGAATCATAAAATCATAGAATGGTTTGGATTGGAAGGGACCTTAAAGACCACCCCATTCCACACCTTCCTCTATCCCAGGTTGCTCCAAGCCCCATCTAACCTGGCCTTGGACACTTCCAGGGATCCAGGGGCAGCCACAGCTTCTCTGGGCACCCTGTGCCAGGGCCTCCCCACCCTCACAGGGAAGAATTTCTTCCCAATATCCCAACAATATCCCATTAACTCCGTCCTACACAGATAATGTTTACTGTGCACACTGAAGGCTGTGTGTGCCTAATGATTTTGTGTGCAACACAAAGTTCTGATTAGGAACTGATTAGTTAATTTTATCTTTCTTGTTCAAACTCAGCCTTACTACTACTACTACTACTACTACTATTATTATTATTATTATTATTATTATATTTTTATAGGGCAAATATTTTATTTTAACATATATTTGCCTAATGAACAATCCACTGCACCCCATGAGCACCTGAGTACTTAGAAATTATCAAAAGAATGGATAGATGTTAAAGGATAGGGAAAAAACAAATAAGAAATAGAGATATTTAATGTACATCAGTTAGGCTGCAAGCAGCCTGGCATAAGTCATCCTCTAATAGAGCTGTAAGAATATTTAATTTTTCAGTTCAGTGGTCAAACTGAAAAAACTGTGAGGGAGGAAGGAGAGGAGGCGAGTGGAGTGGGAAGAAACAAGGAGACATGTTTGGGTCAAACTTAAGTAACAATTTCTCATTTTCTCTCACTGAAGTGAAACAAACACTTGTATTATCTGTTCCTTTGATAAAGGGCCCTATCTGGGCCCTATTTGTTTCCGGAACAAAACTTTCCTTCCAGAAGCAAGGCCTGAAGATCCTGCCCAGATGGTGGTGACACAGAACATCTTTATTTTCCTGAGAATTCTCCTTTACCTTCCCTTTCCCAGCAAAGCTCACTCATTAAATTTGCCATTAGTGTGCAAAGACCTTTATTAATCATGCAATTTGTCAAAACCTGCTGCCCAGCTTCTGTTCACATCGTGTTCCAACACTTCTCCAAGTGTGGACCCTCTAGGATACTTTCTACTGGAAGAAAGACCCCTCCTTTTAAGGCTATTAACTGTAAATTTACTTCTTAATGGTAAGTTTACTTGTATGGCTTTAACTAGGAATAAATTCTTCCCTGTGTGGGTGGGGAGGTTGCCCAGAGAAGCTGTGGCTGCCCCATCTCTAGAAGTGCCCAAAGTTGGATGGGGCTTGGAGCAACCTGGGATAGAGGAAGGTGTCCCTGCCCATGGCAGGGGGTGGAACTGGATGAGCTTTAAGGTCCCTTCCAACCCAAACCATTTCATGGTTCTAGGATTCTCTTAATGAACTTTTCAAGGATGTTCTAAAACAATCCTCCAAGCCCCCAGGAGAATATGGCCCAGGTTATGTGATTCACTATGGACAAGTCTATGGATGATCTCAGAAGATCTGGATGTTTCATCATGCCTTTGCCACAAGTTGCAGTTCAGGTTTCATCCTATCATCTTCTTCTTCCCTCATGCAGGAGCCCCTTGTTTTCACTGTATATAAACAGACTCCCCCCTAACCACCCCCCCCCCCAAAAAAAAAAAAAAATATATATATAGGTGTGTGGCTGAAAGACTCATAAGGGTAAATTTCTTTGTGGGTAATCAGCAGAGAGCCAAAAACCAGAGACACTTTAAAAGCATGCAAGCAAAAGAGGTTGCTAAAAGAAAAATCTTTGAAGGGGTATCATCCAATTAGCACTGATAGCTCTGCTAATATGGCAGCAATTAAAATGTTGTTTGTGAACTAAATAGGAGAAGACCTAAATATTCTTTGGACTTACATATGAATAATGTTCTAATATCTGGTGGAATAATTATAATGAAGCTGTAAGTATTCTCTCATGAGTTGTTTACTGAAATAGCAGTCTATTTAATCAGTAGCAATGCATTCAAGGTGACTAAATATTAAATATGATTGGCAGCTTGCTGCTTGGACTAAAACGATTAAGTAACATGAGAAAGAAAGTGACAGGTGACTTCAGTCCCCTCGAGGAAACATGCCCCAGCCAGGAAATGGGTTGAGACTTCTAATAATATTGGTAACAAATAAGTGCTGAAATGTTTGCTTGCAGCAGTCAGTCTGGAAAGGAATGCAAATCCTGTTATACATCTTTTTCATCTTGGTGAGGTGGCAGTGGCAGCACTCGCCAGCTCTGAGGTGCTGTGCATTTTAACCATCCTGAAGAGACACTTGGGTGAGCTGTGTCAGGTTGCCAACCAGCAAAGCCTCTCCAGCCCTCAGCACTGAACCAAATCCAACCATCCCTGTGGAGACTGGTGGGTCTGGTGGGGCCTGGTGCATAGTCACTCAAATCTCCCATGTTCACTCTTTTTGGGGTCTTTCCTTGTTACTTATCCCACTGCTTTGGATTCAGCTGGACAAACAGGGGTGAGGGATGAATTACAAATGGATTCCAGGAGCCTCCAGAGGTCAGCAGGAATTGGATTTGAGCCAGGCTTGGACCTGGGATTGCTGGTTCAGCTCTGGGAAGGGAAACTGCAAGCATGGCATTTCCAGCCCACTGTTTCACAGGGGGATGCCAAATGGTCCTGTCTCTAAACTTCATGTACAATGAAAGCATTTGCTGCTTGGGGTAAGCCTGTGTTCCTTTTTTTTAGAGGGATGAGAAACTGGCTGGAGTCATACAGGATTTCTACAGCTGGACCAAAATCTGAGTCCAGTTCTTCTATTCTTGTGTCTTCTATCACAGTGCTTTCTTTTCTAGCTGGTTTTTCCAGGTTCTCACAAGCATCTCCCTCTTTGCTGGTTCTGTGGAATAGGAGTGGAACCTTGAATTCACTGCATGGCTTGCTGCAATCACTGCTGCTGCTCCTCTCTGCTTCTATGCTGAGGTAGCCCAGCAAAGAAGTTGGGGAGCTTGGGGCAGCTCCAAGGGCAGGAAGAGGGACTCCTTTCTCTCTCCATGTCCCTAATGGGATCCTAAGTGTAGTATAGACATGAGAGTCAATGCCCTTTTACACAGAAAGTAGAGAATGAATTCCTAACAGTACTGGAGACAGCTGACCCTTTTAGCACAATGCTTAAATATTCTAGTGCCGTGCCAAGGCAGCATGTGCAGAGTAAATATTTTAATCCCTAATTAATCACTTTGGTTAGATTGGTAAAACAGAAGTCTAATGAAAATAATTTGAAATTTCCTTCATGAATAATTGCATTGTTCAGGGGATTCTGGGAAGAGTCAACTGGCTGACCTTCCATTCTTGAGCTGCTCTATTGCTATGAGACTTAATTTGTGTCCTTCAACCCTTTTCAGTCACCATCACGAGATTAGAAATACCTTTCATGCAGTTTAGCAGCAACTATGCAAAAGGACAGTGCAGTCAGCAGAGAGGTAAGAAATTAGCACATGCTTCCCTGTGGTGAAACACATACAGTACAGCACACAGGACAGGGCAAAGCTTCTTTTCCACTCTGTGTCCCTTTATTATGTCCTGAGCATGATGGATTGCATTGTTTATTGAAGTGCTCATGGCCATTTTTAATTAGAGATGTGAGGTCTGCGGGTGCCAGGGCTTTGGGTATTTGCAGGATTGGAAAAGAATTTGCTTGTTGTTACGTCCTGGTGGCAGCACCATGCTTGGTCCCGTGCTTCCAGGGGAATTCATTTCCTCCTGCAGGTCTCGTCTTTCCGGTGGCTTGGTGTGAGGCACCAGTCCTGCCTGGACAAGATGGTTTGGCTTGTAGGACCAACACTGGTCCAGTGACAGCAAAATCACACCCTCCCTGCTCGCTTCAGTTTGCATTTCTCTACAGACCAACTACAGTTTGTTGTGGAGGGAAGATTTAAGTGCAGCAAGGTCTGTGGTCCTTCCCCACGCTTTTACCTCTATTAAATAAAACACATTAGACCATCTTCAACCTCAGTACAGTTTTTCTTGTGCTTGATAGCTGCAAAGGTGCAGCTGGAAATGTTCATGGGAACAAGTTATGTTGTGTGGGCAAGAGTTTAAAAACACATCTTCAATTTATAGACTTGTGAGTGTCCTTTTCAGAGGGCCTCTTTCCCCAGGTTGTTGTGGAGCAGGGCTTTTGCTGGAAGATTTGTTTGCTGTAGAGCTGCAATTCATACATCTGCTAACAGTGGAGCTTCTGTGGAAAGGCAGTGGCATCAGACACTGCAAAGTTGTTGGGTTCCTCTGTGGTTTTTTGTAGTTAGAATCAGAGAAGGGTCCCATGAGGATCTCTGAGCTCAGCTCCTGGCTCTGCATGGGATAACTCCAAAAATTATTGTCCAGGATGGTGTGTTCAGCTTTTGAAGCAGCCACCAAAGCCTGTGAGATTCACGTGAGAGTGCAGGACAGGGCTGTACACTGCCTGCAGCCGTGGGGGAGAACAGGAACCACGTTACAGGGCTGCTCTGGATGCTGCTCGCCAACAGCAGTTGGGTTGGGCATCGCTTGATCCCAACACAACCCCAGAGTGTGCTGTGAGAAAAGCAGAAGGGGGAGGAGAAGTAGCACAGGGGCAGGAGCATCTTCAATAGGGGCTGGATTTCAGGCTGTGGGAGGTGAGGAGGATGTGGGGGAACAGCTGTATCATACATAGTTCAGAGCGGGAATGCAAAGGTTTTGCAAGAAATAGGTTGTGAAATACAAGGCAGGAGGATTGATGTGTTGAGGAGAGGAGTAGAGTTATGAGTGTGGGCCAGAGCCTGGCTTTGGGAGAGAGAAAGGTGTGGTAAAATTTGATTTCTTGGTCCAGGAAACACATCTGTCCTTGCCAGAGCTTTAGAGAGTTGGGAATGTGTGTGAGCACAGCTCAGAACCAGTGCTGGTGAAAAACTCCACGAGAGAGCATTTCTACCTATTAAGAAAATGATTTTTGAAACAAACAAACAAATTTAAGCTTTTCATTTACTTTTAGAGGGCAAATATTAATCACTGTTCTGCTAGTGTTTTTACCTGACGAAGGCAAACTTTTTGCAATGATTATCACTTCATAGCATCTTGCAGTCTCCACTTTCATTTGTGGATTTTTAGGTTTTTTTGCTCCCACATTCACTATTTTATTTTTTATTCATCTGCGCAGTTGTTGCTTATCAGCCATGGAAATTTACAGATATTAAATTAGCTACAGGAGGGCTCTGATATTGTTCCCTCAATGCTAGAGAAACCTATTGAGAACTAAAGGAAAAATTATTAATGAAAACTGAATGAGAAGGCTATAAAGTTCAAACAAAATGTGTTCCCTACCTCACAAGATCTGGATGCATGCAAAATTTCATGAAAATTACTCATAAAATGGTGTATTATGTTTTGCTTCTTCAGCCCAAAGCACTGGTGAAATATTTTCATTCAGTGCAAAATATGTTGGATGATAATGGTAATTAATGTAGTGAACCATTTAACAAGGAGACAATACAGGATACGAAGGGTTTATTATAAAAAATATGACACTCACCACAGGACTTGAACTTGCTACTTTTGACAATATAAAGCAAAGCCCCTGCCCCGTAGGCTGGAAAATGTTTTCTCCAGTTGAGATGCAGATCATAAAAGAGTGCCATGGAAATGAATCTTGGTTTTATGTAAAAAGGATGTGGGGAAAGAGACTGAACCTCTGTGTGTCTCCACTAATAGGGTAAATATTCAGCAATCTGGGTGTTTAGGGTTGTTATTTCTGGACCAAAATGGAGGATAAATTTTAAGATATTACCTCTCCACTATGATGCTGATGCTCAGTACAGTGTGGGGTTTCTGTGTGATTATAAAACAAAGCTAAACAAAACCAATTCCCACTTGTTAAAGTACAGAGTCTCCTTCCAAGCCAGTCAGGAGAAGTCTGAAGCTTCTGAGTCTTTTGGACTTGCTGGGGTGAATTGAGTTTTGATCCATTACACAGAATTCTTCCAAGAGACAAACAAACAGAAAAGTATATTGTATTATATTATATATTCTATTCTATTCTATTCTATTGGAAAATTAAAAAGATTCTTTTGCAATTCTCTCATATATTATTGTTTTGACACAAAGGATGTAAGAGAGAACAGATAAAGTTAAAATTTGCTCTTCAGCCTAGATTTCCTGGCTCATTCATTTGCTCTATATTGAGGGGAAACAGCTAGAGCTGTTACTGAGTTTAGTCACAACACCTGAACCAAAATGATAATGAATTCAGGAGGCTGAAATTGGCTTCAACACCTCCAACCCTGGGCAAACCTGCAGCCATCCAGACAGAACTAAACTTCCAGAGCTCTACAGTGGCCCAGAACGCTGACCCAGCGCTAACATACATGGCCTTTACCAACAGCATGACCTTAACACAGGGAGAACCGTGTCCTGTCCTGAAATTCAGAGCAAGTGCTATTGCTGATACTGGAAAGGCTGGAACCTCGTCCGGGATATTGAACAGAGCACAGAGAGGGCTGAAACCTGTCTGAAAGCCTGGGTGAAATACAGGCAAATATTTTTGCAAATTAAAAACTGGCATGGCAGAGGAATAGGGTCAGAAACTACAAAGGCCTGGGAAGGTTGATGCTCAGGGCAGCCTGCTGGCTCCAATGTGCTGCTCGGGGTTCCTGGCGAGCCATTTTAATTGAAAGTGAGAGCGTCTGTGGCAAAAGGTTGGGAAGTCCTGCTCTAATTGGCTCTTTCTGGGGTTAACCATCGCAAGGAACGAGTCAGATCCCAGCTCTACCATCGGTTCAGTCCTCCCCCATCATTAATTACTTCGGTTGCATTTCTTAATCAGCGCTGCTCGGATCTATCGGAGAGATCCCTGGCGCCTCGCCAGCACCGCCACTCCGACTGCATAAAACACACGGCGCAGGGAAGGGGAGGAGGACAAGCCTTGCTTGTTATTTCTTCTCCCTTTGATGCTGAACGAGTTGGATTTCCGACACAGACCTTTCTGTGCAGCTTCTCTCCCACCAGAGCCACAGGATCGTTGTCCTCGTGGCCTCTCTTTGGTTGTGTGTTTAATTGACCTTCCAGCTTTTTGGAGGGTTGTGGTTCAAATGAACTGTCAATGGCTGTGGCAGGGCACTTTGTCCCAAAATGCCACAGATCCCGATGTAGCTGTAAATCAAGGCAAAGAGGCCCTTCAGGCTTCTCCACACAATCTCAGCTATCCCTGCCCATGGAAGGGGGGTTAGAACTAGATGACCTTTAAGGTCCTTTCCAGTCCAAAACATTCTCTGATTCTGTCTGCCTAAGATGCTTGCCCTGCAATAGCTGGAAGTGGGATTCCATCTGCACCTGCAGATTTAATGGAAAATTGGGATCTTCACAGCCAGACAAATCACAGACCTGAAAAGACAGGTTTAGAGAGTCCAGGTACCAGCAAGGCAGCAGGAAGGGAGCAATTTTGCCTTGGAGCACAGAGCTCCAAGATTGTGTCCTGCCTTGCTCAGGCTGGCTGCTCAGGAGCTCTCTCTGGGTTTCTCACCCGGCTTTCATCCCCTTTCTCCACCACACTTTTATTTTCAGCTGAAGACTAAACAGTTTTGTCCTCTCTGGGTTAAAGAGGGGGCTGCAACCCACTCCATGCAACTTCTAGGAACTCACCAGATATGTAGGGGTTGAAGGGGATGGAAGAAAAGATTTTATACCTTTGTGTTGCGTTTCTCTTGCAGTCAAGAGGGTAAAATGAGTCCATCCTGAGAAGTTGTCCTCTGCCATCAAGCTCCTGGGAAGAATAGCTGTTTGGATATAGTTAATGGTTCGGCTCAATGATCTTAGAGGTCCTTTCCAACTTAAATGATTTTATGAGTCTAAGGGAGGTTTCATAGAATCATTTAATGGCCTGGGTTGGAAGGAACCTTAAAGATCATCACATTCCAGCCCCCTGCCATGGATAGGGATACCTTTCACTAGACCAAGTTGCTCCAAGCCCCGTCCAACCTGGCGTTGAACACTTCCAGAGATGCGAGAGCCACAGCTTCTCTGGGCAACCTGTTCAGTGTCTCCCCACCCTCAAAAGGTAGAATTTCTTCCCAATATCCCATCTAACCCTGTCCTCTGGCAGTGGGAAGCCATTACCCGCTGCCCTGTCACTCCATGCCCTTGTCCCAAGTCACTCTCCAGCTCTCTTTGAGCCCCTTAAGGCACTTGGAAGGAGGTTTCTTTCAGGGAAGGCTCCTTGCTTGGATGCAACAGTCCAAGCCCCTCCACTTGTCCTGTTGGAGGGAGGATGAGAAGCAAGCATGGCCCGTTTCAACATTGTGATCTCTCAGATTTTGTTGTTTCACAGTGAGACGAGTCCAGGGAGAGAGGAGTGGCCAACCCAGAACAATCACAGCACATTTACTGTAAGGGATTACTTTTTTATCCCCTTGGAAATTTCACAACTGGCTTTAATTAAGTTCTTCCCAACCCAGCAAACGCACACAAGGCATTAGAGAGGGGAAGGCTACGTGTGCACGTGTGTGTTTGCTGGATGGGATTTTTGCAAGTTTTCCTCTCTCTAATGAAAATTTCCTTGGCTGTCCCTGTTAGAATAAGCTGTAGCCAAGCTTCTGGTGGGCTGGCACCCCCTGGCTTGGCCCTGGGGTCACACACTCGTGCCAGGTGGTGAAAGAGCAACATTTCTCTGCTAATGACCCAACAGCCTGTGCAAAATAGGCAAAAAAAGTTATAAAACTAGTAAGATATGTATTTCCAAGTCCTCCCCTGATGTAGTTTTATTATTTCTTTCAATATACTCTTTGGATTACTGATGGAATGTGTCTTTTAAACAGCCCTGGGACCTGCCTCCCTGCCAAAACCCCTAAAAGGTGCTGGTTTTGCTGTCAGTCCTGCTTGTAAAATGTGTTGTCTGAAACCACCTCTTCCTCAGCAGGGTATTTTCTGAGTAGTTTTCTCTCCACCTCTGCAAATTCGTGTGCTTTTCATTTGTCTGCACAGGGGTTACTAATCAAGGATGTCATGAGCTCTCAATGAAACAAAGTCTTTGGAAGTGGGGACCCAGAAAAATGGACACAGTGTACTCCCAAAATGTTCTTAGTAGCACATGTGAATTTCTTTGCACTCAAATTAAGCAGGATTAAAGCAGCTAAACTGTTGTTGCTCAGTTCTCTTGGATCATGTGACAAAGCCTGAATCGCTTTTAGTCACTGGCATAGGCCTAAGTCAGTCCCTTGATCTCCAAATTAATTTTTGAATTGAATGATTGTGTGGGGTTTTTTTGTCCTAATTGAGTCTTCAAGTGAAAAATGCTTAGCAAACAGATGGAAAACTGAGGACAAAAGGCTCTATTATGTAATAAAAAAAGGGAGAGTTCACTACAACAGTTTGAAATTAGTACTTGGAGGCTCAATTTATTTTTTTTTCCCTTCATAAAATCCCAAACAGTAAGCGATATGCAGCGTGTTTGGCACAGCTTGGTGGAAAACCATGAGAAAGGAAGAAGGTGAAACATTCGTACCAGCAGCTCTCATAGCAGACAGTACAAAGCATCTGAGTAATTTGTTGATCCACTCCTCATTTGTCATCAATTGATATGGCTGAAGCAATATTCCTTTTTCCCGGGAAGAGAAAGGTTTCAAGGGGTAGCAGTGCAAAGCTCAAAGGTTGTTCACGGATATGAAAAACCTCCAAACTTCCCCTTGGGAAATGCACTGGAGTGTTTCAAGTTCTGCGGGACCCTTGGGGCATCCCGGGGTTTTCCTCCTCTTCCCCAAACACTGGGCTGGAAGGATGGGAAAATACCTGGAGTTTCTTCAAGGAGCTCTCTTTCATTCCTAGTTAATTAATATCCCTGTCTGCTAATGAGCAGGAGTAAATGGGTTTTATTGACAGCTACTGAGTCAATGGGGTTTATTGGTAACTACTGAAGTCCAATCAGAAATCCAGGTTAAAATGGGCTATGCTTTAGCCAGCTGTCTCCTCTACATACAGTTAATAGGTAGAGCTGCTTTTTGCCCAAAAAACCCCTGTTGTTGCTCCCTGCAGTTTAACACAGAGCTCATCACTGTAGTTGTGCTTGTGCTAAATATTTTTCAATGCTCAGGGCACATATATTTGATAACTCTTTGCTTCTATTGTTCTGGCAACTGGATGTTTTTAAGCTGTTCCAAGTTACAATCACTGCTTAGTATAAAAAAAGAGAGAAACCACCCAAATGTTAATTGATTTTTGGCCATGGTTATGGGAAGACTGTTGGCTCTGGTGAGGTGCAGAAGCCACCAGAACCAATAAGAAAGCAAAGAGTTTCCTTTCTATACCTTGGCATTTCTTTCAAGGTGCTCCTGCCACATTTTGTGGGAACTGCACAGTTTTGTGGTTGGATGGAGCTTGGACAGAAACCATCACTTGTGTTGGGCTCTTCCACAGCCCTGCATGTTTTGGTCCATGTATTGTGTATATGTGATCCATGGAGCTCCTGTGTTCACCTGGGGCATCATATTGCTCATAAATATTGTGCAAAGAGTTTGCCTATGGCAAGAGTGCTCAAATTTCCTGGCACAATTTGTTGATGAATAATAGAAAGAGTCTGGCTAAGTATGTTCATATACTTAAGGAGATGATTTTCCCCAGTGAAGCATTTGGGAGATGCTTGGGTCTTAAAAGGTTCACAAAAGCCTGCATGGTTTCAAGTCCTGCTGGCCATCATGTCAGTGTTAGCATTTCTCCCTCACTGGGATCTTGTTCTGCTCCTGTTGGAGCAGAGGGATAGTTCTGGCATATGGAGAGGGAGCAGGAGGGTCTGGGATACAGCCTTTGAAAGGGAAGAAAATGGGAGAAAAGTAACTGCAGACAGAACAAGTAACGGCAACTTCTTTCCTGAGGTGAAAATGTGGCACGGAGTTCAGGACAAGTAGGACTTTGTTCAGGCAGTTAAACCGAGAGAGGGAAGGATTAGATGGGATATTGGGAAGCAATTCTTGGCTGTGAGGGTGGTGAGGCCCTGGAACAGGTTGCCCAGAGAAACTGTGGCTGCCCCATCCCTGGAGGTGTCCAAGGCCACAGTGGAAGGTGTCCCTGCCCATGGCAGGGGGTGGCACTGGATGTTCTTTAAGGTTCCTTCCAACCCAAACCACTCAGTGACTCTTTGATTCTAATTAGTGAAAATGGGATATCAGCAGGATGAGAGACACCTGCAGAGTCTAACTGCAGTGGGACATTTCCATATTTGTTACAGAGGTACTTGTGGTTGGTCCACATTGAACAGTGTCCATGCACCGGGAAGACCACCAGGATGGGATGACTCCCACAACAGCTGCCCCCCTCCTGGCTGAGCTGGGCACTTGGGAACCCAGTGGGTTTGCAATGCCATCCTTAGCAGACACAGTCAGCAAAGCCAGACCACTAAACCAGCTCTGCTCCCTCTCTGGGCTGCTCCAAGCTGACCCCAACAGTCTCCAAATCAGATCCTGTAAATCAAGTCTCCTTAGTTTTCATTATTTTCCTGAATTAGAAGTTCAGGGAAGGCTTATTCTCATTTTGCCTGAAATAGCAGCACATGAGCTGGGCAGGAACAGGTCTAACCTTTCAGCAGAGTTCAGGCTCTGCCACCTCAGCGATTGTTTCTTGCCATCGCAGTGTAAAACTCTTTTCCCTTTCACTTCACATCATTTCTTTCTGCAGAACGCTTTCAGTGCAGATAATGCACACGGAGGTACAATGCAGGCAGTTGTCTGAGAAAAGAAACCCGTTTTCTTCTAGTGGGTGGTAGGTAAGAATTACTAATCCAATCTGCTTGAGTTAACGCAAAACAAGGATTAGGGTAAAGTTCCCGAATACGTTAATCTTCCTTTATAGAGGCAAACTTTAGCACCGTTATCAACCCCGTGGTTTATAGTTCATGGGAACAATGAACCAATTAAACTCGAGCAGAAAAAAATCTTGCACAAGTTTTCTGATTGTTACCTAATACTTTGAATTCTTTTGATTCTTAATTATTTGCCACTGTGTCATAGACGGAGGAAATAAAACGTTGTTTATTATTCATTAGACTGTTTCTAAACATATCCATAATTAACTGCATCTTATTGTAGTTGTTCTTTTCATCTCTCCCTTTATGAAAGTAGGTATTAAATGACACATAAGGGCCTGGATAACTGATATAATTGTTGGCAGTGGAAATAGATGGCTTACTGGAATTGTTGTGCCTATTCATAGTCAGCTAGTTGTGAAAAAACTCAGCTTGTGTGAAGGAAAGAAAAAGGGACATTCAGAACCATTTCTCTTAGGTTTTGGGAAAGAAAAAATACCTTATTTCACTTTTTATAAATGAGCACTCAACAGCAAAATGTCCTCTGGCATTACGGAAGCAAGCCCATTTGAAAAAGCCTTAAATGCTGCTTTAGCCCTGTTGGTATCCAAAATATTCTTACTTACTGCTGCTCTTACAGCAATTCATACAGTTTGGAAAATTTTACTGTGTATTCTGGATTTTTTTTCTGCCTTTCAAATTTCTGACTGGGGAACAGAGCAAAAGGAGAATAATTGGACTTGCTTCTTGAGACAGAAATGTCAAGGATTTACTTTTGAATGCTAAAAGGTCTATTCTCCTGTCAATACCTCCATGTGGATCTTGGACACATCTATTAGAGAAATGTAGTCCTAAAGCAAATGTTACACTGCAGGATTTCAGCAACTTCTGTGCCAGTGGGTCAGAAAAGGCAGCTTGATTTTAGAGTACTAATGCAGATGTTCTATCTAACCAGCTATTGATCCTGTTTTTGCAGTATCACTATGTACTTGTGCTTGTTAGAGATTGAATCCCACTGCAATCC
The DNA here is from genome assembly GCF_017639235.1 of Corvus kubaryi. Classification (NCBI taxonomy): domain Eukaryota; kingdom Metazoa; phylum Chordata; class Aves; order Passeriformes; family Corvidae; genus Corvus; species Corvus kubaryi. The sequence goes on from NW_024582054.1 coordinate 32,406,662, forward strand.
AATGCAAAAGCTGTTTCTGGGAGATTCTGATGTCACCACTACTTCTGGAAACCTCAGTAATTATTGAGTATTTAATTGGACCAGAAAGAGAATGGAAGTAACCCTCTACTAAATACATTTTTGTGTACGACCAAAATTCCAATGCAATGGGCTTTATTAAAAAAGCCTCAGGATGAGACATGTTGGAGACTGCAATCCAAGCTCCAGTTCAGTTTATTAAGTCACATTTATAACATTCTCAATTAAGAGAATTGCAGTTCAGGGAATACAACAGGTCACAGCAGGTCAGAGTACAGGCCACTGTAGCAAAGCACTTGTCAAAGGCTCATTTTATTTAGTAAAAATTAGTCAGCTTTCACATCCCCTTGGTGAAAAGTGGGCCCTTGTGCAAGGCACTGAGCTGACCCCTTCATGCTGGAGTTAAACTTCTCAGCAGGAAGCAAAAACTCCTTGGGGGCAGTGACCCACTGTCTTGTTTTTCATCCTTTTGTTCAACTCCCTTGATTTCTGCTTTTCACCTGAGAGGAGCAGACAACTCAGCCATGGCCCTCCTCGGGACTGGCTGCTGCATGTCTTGACCCTCCAATTCATCTCTGTGCTCCCTCTATCCAGCAAAAACCTTTGGGAAGCTACAAGTGAGGTTGGGGGACTTTTTTAGATTGACATCAGTGTGCCATCAGAAAGTGCAGTGCTCAGTGCACCGTTGGCTCCCAGCACAGATAATCAGAGAATCCTTTAGGCTGGAAAAGAAATTTGAGATCATCAAGTCCAACTGATGCCAAAGCCACCACTAACCCATGTCCCTAAGTGCCACATCCACATGGCTTTTAAATCCCTCCAGGGATGGGGACTCTACTAATGCCCTGTGCCAATGCTTGATAACCCTTTTGATGAAGAAATTTTTCTTAATATTCAATCTAAGCCTCCCCTGGCACAACTTGAAGCTGTTTCCTCTCGTCCTATCACTTGTTACTTAGAAGAAGAGACCAACACTGATAATAAGGGACTCCCAACGTGGATTTAGTTAGAAACAAAGCATACCAAAATCTCAAACACAGCCAGGATATCTCCCCCAGTTGGGAGTGCTGTTTTCTGGGAACTGAGGGAAGCACTTGGCTGCAGGGTGACAGGTTAAGTGTGGTCTGTCTGCGGGCCAGACACTCTGAGGTGTAAACTGGGAGCGCTCCCAAGATGCCGAGTTACATCTTCTGGAGAGCTGCCCTGCTCCGTCAGGCTCCGCCGTGCCGGGGCCCCATCCTGGGAGCTCTGGAGCCAGTGGGAACAGATGGCACTCAGCACTTGGCAGCATTAGACCCCAAATCCCAGGTCCTGGGTCTTTTTTTTTGTCTAACAACCAAAAATCTCTTTCAATTCACGAGTGGCAAAGCAAAGCAAAACCGAGGTGGAGCGAGATGCACCGGGCAAACCTGGTTTGCTGCTTGAATAAATTTGCAAAAGTAGCGAGTGCTTCTTGCAAGCCCTCCAGTGCACAGCAGAAATAGTCCAAGTTTGAGGCTGGGGGACTTTTCAAGCTCGTTTTCCTGCTGTGGCACATAACGAACAGACAAAAACCCCTTTGCGTAGCCTCCGCTGGCTGCGACATTTGTTGGTGTCTGTGGATCTTATTCAGAGCGCTTTGTGCAACACTCGTAGTAATGTAAGTGTATTGTGGCAGGAGACTGGAGAGGGCAGCGGATCACTCGCTCGAAAACATGACCTTTTAATTTAAACAAAAGACTTGAAAAAATGAAAGTGGGTCTTAAACACAGTTTAATCAGTCAGGCGAAAGATGTCTAATGAAGCTGCCAGACAGATTTGTAGCCAGACTGTCACTTTACCCATCATGTTTACAGCCTCCAGTGGTGAGATTAGGACTGGGTGAAGGCACAGTCTATCCAAATTTTCCCAGTCTGCTCCTCTACCCTATTCGTTGAGTTTTGACAATTTGACAAATTATTTTGTTGTGTTGTCTCTAGACCTGGAGGAGGTGAGCGTGTCGCTCCCACCTTTGAGTGCAGCTGAGTGTTGCCTGATGGAGGGATGAGAGACCCAAAGAGATGCTGCAATGCTACAAAATCAAGGTAAACCCTCTTAGACTTTCTGCTTTATGACATTTTCCTCCTAGGTGATCAGTGCTAAACCACCTGCCTCTTGAATAAGGACAGCTGAAAAGTTTCAGAGCAATTTCTAAACATCTTGATTCCCTCTGCTGTGAATCAATGAGTTGTTTTCTTACCAGGATCTCCATTTCTTACTTAAAGCCGCTGGGATGCTGCAGTGATGAATAGGGCAGCTGTGGAAACCTTTCGGCAGTTGTTGCTGCAGCAGAAGATGCCTACACCAAGAAAGGACTTGATTTAATGAGAACCAAGTTAGAAACCTCCCCCAGAGTTAAATTCCCAGCTCTGTGACCATCGTGGCAGCGGCGATCGCACATTTCTCACCAGCACCAAATTGCTTCTGTCTTAGCCTTTCTGGATGCACAATTGTTATTTATTTTGCAGGGAATGTTTGCTACTTAAGAAGTTTTCCGTGGCTGCCTGTTGTAGAAGCCAACCTCTGTGTTTATCCACAGGCTAAGCAGGGCTCAGACACGCGGCATCTGAGCTCCCCCGCACAGCCATGTCGGTGAACTCAGGCTGGAAGGGGAAGAATTGCCTCTCTGGAAGATGAGAGGGGATCCATTTTCCATGCTAGCTCTTTCCTGGGGGGCTTTGCCAAGAAGAGAAAAAACCACTCACCATTTTCTCTTTTCACCCTTTTATTTATTTATTTTTTAAAGAACATCAAAGTTATCACTCCTGCTTTCTCACCATAATCCCACAAATCCTAATGTATGTCTCCCAGTCCTTTCACGCTAAAAGCACAAGTGTGTGTGTGTGTTTTGCAGCATTTAGGAGGGTGCTGGCTGTTTCCCCATTTGCATACACCCTGTGTCGCCAAAAGAGCCAAACCAGGAAAAGCAGTTCAAACTCAAACATTTCCTTATTTTTCTCAGGTACTTTAAAGCCAATTTTTCTTTTAAAATCACTTACATGATGTGATGTCTGATTCTGCTTCAGTGGAACAAGACAAGTGGACAAAAAAGGCTTTTCTTGTGAGTTGGTTTTTTTTTTTTTTTCTTCTCCCTTTCCCTAAACATTTTCTTTTTCCTAAGTTTCATGCTTAGCAAAAAAACCCTCGGTAATTGTCTTGTCATGATTGTAGCTTTTCCCATTCACTGCCACTTTACATGGAAGCCCCGGGAAAAGAATTCTTAAAAATGAAATTTCATGCTTGCATGTGTTTCTGTGATCTGCAGTGTGTATGATCTCCGAGTGGAAAAACTTCTCTAAAAATAACTGGATTACCCTTGCTCCGACGCCATCTGATGCCTCCTGAGCAGATCGCGCCGCTCGCCTGTGATCTCTCGCCCACCGCAATCGGGGTGACAGGCATTGAGGACAGGGCCTGGCGGTGACACCCCCGTCCTCAGCCCCCTCAGGACATGGGCTGGGGGAGTGGGGCAGCCCCTCTCAGCGGAGCACAGAGCTGTGACCTGTGGCAAACAGGGAAATAGTGTCGTGACCTGGCTCCTCGGGAGGACCTGCAGCTTTTTTGCCTCCAAGATTGTTTTCAGACTTATTTTCCTTGCAGGCCTCCTCCATACAGGGTTGTTTGGACAACGCAGCTTGGGGTGTGTCTGTCCAGTGGTGTGTGCAGGGCATCATCCCAACCCATCCATCAGGAAGGAGCCTGAGGGCTGGGACCTGCCCCCTTTGGTTGTAAGATCCTCTTTTCTCTGCAGCGTCCAGCCCTGGTCTGGGGCCTGCAGGTGGTATTGCAGCCCAAGAAATAAATACTGATAGAGCCCAGAGATCCAAATATTCATCTTTCAAGATGTTTTTCATCTTGTCTTACAATCCTTCTTCCTACATGAACAGGCTCTTTGGCTTCATTAGAATGGGAACTGCAGATGCAGCCAGAGCCACAGCAATCAGCTTCCTCTTTCCCTGCTGCCCGGTGATTTCATGGCAGGATTTCCTGCCTGGAAGTAGAAATGACTTTGTAAGTCCTTGCTCCTGCGATGCCACCCAGCAATGGCACCTGCCAGCTGGGCCTGTGCTGCCCAAAGGACAAAAGAGTGTGTCCCTCTCTGGCATGGCTGTATCCAGCCCTGACCCACATAAGTAACAGTCCCTGAAGGGCTACCTTGAAAAGGGATTAGGTAGGAGTGGGTAGGAAAAACCACTGAGCAGATGAGAGCAATAACACATTAGCAGGAGCGGGAAGGCTGGTCCGGTGACTGAACACCAGACTTGGACTCAGGAGATCAAGGTTTAATCCTCCATTCTTCCACAGATGTTGGCAAGTCACTTAATCTCTCTGTGCCTCAGTTCCCCATCTGGAAAAGGAAGATAATGGTAGTTCTTTTGTCTGCACTGTCTGTTTAGATTTCTAAGTTTTCCAAGGCCAGGGATGCTTCTTCAGGAGCATATAGATGGCACCTGCCTCTGCAGAGGGAACCACACTGCAGCCTTCCATGCTAGAAATGATAATTAATAAAAGAAATATCAGTCTTTTAATCATCAGGGAACTCACACTGGTTTGCAACAAAATTTGCAGTTAGTGCATGATCAGAGCTTAATTGAGGTTGAATAAGCACTTAATATAATATAATGGGCATTTCCAGAAAATGTCTTTGTGGGGTCTTGGGACTCTCTGTTTGCATCTTCAGATGACCACAACAGTCATCTCCATCCTGTAGTACCTGAGAGCCATTTTCAAGCTGGGTGTCAAGGCAGAAGTTGTAGTGAGGGGATTTTAACTGGCAAAAACCATCAACAACGGCTTTGTCTGTGATCATTCCCAACCCATCATGGATCCAGGAGAAATCAGATCAACTACTGCTGTGGGAATCTGCAATCCCCTCTACTTTGGAACCTTCTGTTTCTTCATCACCTGAAAAGTTTGGGCTTAATTCATAGAATCATAAAGTTGTAGAATATCCTGGGTTGAAGGGGACCCACAAGGATCATTGAGTCCAACTCCTGGCCTTGCCCAGCACAGCCCAGGAATCGCACAATGTACCCAAGAACACTGAATTTCACGTTCTCAGGGTTACGTGTATGTTATATTATTAAGGGTGATGTTGTTATTACCATAGGGAACTTACCACGACCAAAATCACCCAGGTTACTTTTCAGGAGAAAAAGCCCAAAGTAGCTATTTCTAAAACTTTTCCTTTGCTGATGTGACATGAAAGAAAAATATTTTGAAGTCTGTTCACTCTGCTTTCCAGTGGGAGAGAATTGGTATCTGTCCTGATTATACTTAGCATCTACCAGACTTTTCACTGAGGTTAAAAGGAAATTTCAGCAGGTAGGATTATCTCCAACAAGTGTTATATCCTGCCAAATTGTGTTTGGATTTTGTTAGACTTATTTACTTCCTCACAACGCCCAGGGAAGCAAAGACTTTTTTCCTGTAAAGACTTTGGCTCTGTTTGAAGACATGGGAACTGCGTTTCTGAGGTGAATCAGACTCAGGTGGACTCGGGATTTGACATAATATTGATTTAGTGACTAACTTCCCTCTTCTGCTGGATGTGCCATGGCTACTGTGAGCAGTGCTGAGCTATTAGAGAGCTGCAGGAATGCTTTCTGGTTTGGCTTAGGACAGTTCACTTGAAGTTTTTGGGATTAACTAGTGTGTGGTTCTATCTTGGCTCCAGCCTGGTCTCCAGAGCTGTGGGATGTCCTGAAATTCCTTCAGCATGTCCTCTCTCTCTCCATCTCCTCTGACTCTATCCAAGAACCTTGGTGAAAATTCAGACCTGACAGTGATGCCTTCACTGATGGTTCTACAGATAAACCCCTTGACTTCAGCCCTGTGATCTTTCATCCATCTCTTCTTTTTCCTGTGCTTCTCCCTCGTGCATGTCTCTGCTTTCCAGCACTTCCCATCTTGCTGCTCAGTCCTGTATCCCCATTTCATTAATGAGACATCAGGCTCTAAGTGGGCTCTGGGCCTTTCAGTCCTTTTCTTGTTGTGTCTGTCCCTGATGAAGACCTTCTGTGCCTATTTTACGTATCAACAGGGAATGATTCTCTCATATATTTGTTTTTAAGGGGTGATCTGACCGGAGAACTGATGCTAAGTGTCTGCCCCAGCTGCACCTTATACTTCCAAATCCTCTTTCGTTGGACAGGTAAGGAGCTCTGATATTCCTGGTCACAGCACATTCCTAATGAAGAGGGAAGAGTGGGGTAAGTGGAGACATTGCCTTTGCAGTGGGTTATGTGTCCCCACAATGGAGTAAATGCCCTGGAGTGAATATTCTGTGTGTGCATGATAAGCCTTAACTAGCCCTGATTATGTGCATGTTGAAAAAGATGGCAAGAAAATTACAGATATTTTTCTCTTTAGTTTTAAATTTCAAATGTCGCTATTTTTCTTTTTTTCTGTGACTAATTGCACTGAAATGTGGGTGGAAGAGGGTCTGGGTTTACCAATTGGTTGAAAATTAAGAAGAACTGAAAAAAAATTGTCTTTTTCCCCATTTCTGCTGAAAATTCTCTCTTATTTCTTTGAGCTAAACCTCTGCCATGCCCCCTGTCCACAGTAGTCTGTGTTCTTGGCATCCTCCTTGTCCCATGGGGTACTATTTTTGGCATCTTCCAGCTTCCTTGTGGTACTATATTCTTGTCTCTGAGTCAAAAGAACTGGGGGGGTTGTGGGGGTGCCAGGTGAAAATAAATCCTGGGAACATTTATACTTTTCACAGTGTAAATTTTCCATGGAGGAGGGAAATTTCTAAACATCTGTAATTTACAGTGCTTTGCTGCACAAGGGGTTTTAAAACATCAGATCTATTAGCTCTAGTCAATATAGGCCAAGTTATTCTGAGAGATGAAAATTCTACCTAGATCTTAAATCTTTCCTGGCAGTGACAGATGCCAAAGCCTTTCTGGAATAAGAAAAAAAAATACAATTGTTTTGTCAAAGCTCACTTTATAAATACCTTTTGCTGGAATGATGATGCTTTGTCTGAAACACACTGCAGAAAACTGACAGTGGGGATGGAAAATGCTGACCTAGTTTTATCCAGAACAAAAGCAGGATTTACTTTTTTGTACAATTTTTCCTCTTTTTCTTTTTTTTTTTTTTTTCTTTTTCTTTCCTTGTAAGAAAAGAGAGTTCAATAAATGCTAGGGCTTAGGGAAGAAGCTGGTAGTGGGAAGAAAAGCCAAGTACCTTCATGGTCAAATGTCCACAAGAAACCTTAATAATCCATCTAGAGCTCTTGGGCAGGCCAGTGGTGCCCTCTCTGAGATGTCGGGGTCCTGGTGCTTTTGATTGTTACAACACCATCGGTCTTCATCCCTACAAAACACCTTCAGCTTCTGCTCTGAGCTGCAGAGACATCTGGGCTTTTAGAAAAGTGAGATTAAAATGTGAGTTGCAGCCTCCCCGTTAGGTGGGACAGATGTGTGGGGTCTGGTTTGGCAGGGATGGATGAGGACTCTGGATGCCGAGTCAGGGAATTTTGCACTGGCTCTGCTGGAGGTCAGGTGGGCTCCTTCTGGTTCCTGACTTCAAAAAATTGTCATCTTCCTGCCTTTGGGTGAAGGACTCCAGCAAGTGGCTCAATAGGTGCAGGAAATCCTGTTCAAGTTCCTGGTAAGGAAAGGCAAATTAATGGGACAAGAGTTCAGCAGAGCTGTGACCCTCTAAGGTGCAACTTCTGGATCTGCTGAGGGAAACACAGTCCTTGTTCTCTTTTCCTTTATTTATCAGGCACCTGTTGAAGTCACACTTTGTGTAATTAAGGGGACAAGATCCGAGGCCAGGCCCTGCACTGGTGGTGTGGATAGACAGCACTGAGAGTCTAAATTTATTTAAAGGGGAATTGATACAGCTCTGATGGTGCTGGAGGCCAGGCTGGATGGGGCTTGGAGCAACCTGGGATAGTGGAAGGTGTCTCTGCTCATGGCAGGGGGTGGAATGGGATGATCTTTAATGTCCCTTCCAACCCAAACCATTCTGGGATTCTATGGTGTCAAAGCAAAAGGGGTTGGAGAGGATAACTGAGCAGAAATCATCATCCCAGAAAAAGTGTTCAGAACACAGAGAGAAGCTCAGCCGAAGTTTTCCTTCTTAAATTTGCCCCAGACATAATTAAAATCAACATATGCAATGAAGGAGCAGTACAACATTACTTAATTTTTTCTCTTCATTAGAGCTTCACGAGCATTTGGGCTCCACCAGGTTCCCATTCCTTATTGTAAACTCTTGGTGCTTACATCAGGTGCATCTTCCAGAGCATTCCAGGTCATTAAAAATTCACTCTCTCCTTTTTAATCTCTCGCTGAGTTGTCAGCCTCGAGTGTGAGTTCCTCCCTGGAATGCTGTTCCTTTAGTGCTCATTGTCAGGAAGGGTTTTGCTTGGAATTTTCCCCGGCTGGTGCCATAGTGGGCCGTCGCTGTGGGTCAAAGTTTGCATCTCAAGCCATCAGTTTTCATCATGGTGTTTGTCGTGAGCTGAGGACATTTTTATGAGATGAAACAACACGAGGGCAAAGCGCATTTAAATTCAGCCTGCCTGTTTCAAGCTGTAAATGAAGCAAATATTTTGTAAAAGAGAATAATTTGAAATACTATAAAAGATAAACCACTAGTATTTGCTGCCACTGATCTTCTTTTGTATGATTGGTAACATTGGCTTGCATAGGGCAAGAGCATTTTTTAAATAGCAGTTTTTTTAAATAGTATTAAAACTTACTAGTTTGTGTTTAGCAATATTAAAATTCACTGATTTTTACTAAAGAATTACTAATGTTTATTAAAAATTACTTGTTGATACTAAAAATAATATTTTCAGTCGTATTTTTTAAATAGTATTTTTAGTAATATTAAAGGTATTTAATATTAAACATTACATTTATTTAATATTATTTAATATTAATATTAAATATTAAAATTAATATTAAACTAAACATTTTGCTGATACTAGTTTGCTAGTTCCAGAGATATGAAATGATGAAGAGGCTTGTAGTGCATTGAGCTCTACACAAGCATAATGAAAAAACTCTGGAAAATATAATAATTATATAATTTTAATTCTTGACAATTTCTATGCATTTTTAAATTGTTATAATTTTTGTTTAATTTCCATAAGAATGCACTGTGATTCCTTTAAAAAAATCACATCCTTTCTAGGAAACTACGTCCTTTGTGGACTAGAATTTCAGCAACCAGAAGGTCTGAGGCAAACTATCACTTGGAGATGGCTCTCAGATTAAGTGTTAGCAGGTTCTTAAGCACTCAGTGCAAACAGCTGGGATTTATTCAGTGGAAAATGGATTTCATTGTACAAGGAAACAAAAAATTCAACCTCCAACCTACTGCACAATTAATTGTCATATTTGTGCCCAACTTCAGGACCTTTAATTGCAAATTCAAATCCATGAGAGGTGAAGAATACTCAGAAAGCTGTGATTAAATGTGAAATATCCCACAGCTGATGGGGTTTTGCCCCTCATTGCTGTCACTGGTGTCCACACTGTGGGATTCCAGTCTGGTGGGTGCCTGTGAGAGGCATCTGTTCTGCCCTGCCTTGCTGGGAATTGCTTGGGAACATCACACTGGGTTCCTGTGGAGATGCTGAGGGTTATCCAGCTCCAGAGACAGCCCCTGACACTCCAGCCCGTAATGGGCTCCCTCATCTTCTCTGGGTTGTTTGAACCATGTTTTAGCACCGCCACAAAAAGCCCCTGGTGAGCATCTCCTCCAGCAGGAGATTAAGAACTTATTTAGCCATGAGTGACTAAAGACCCCCGGGGGCTTCTGTTGCTCTGCTGTGGACTTCATGCCTCAGAAATGTGGGGAATGAGACCAGTTTGCCACAAGTGAGGAAAGCAAAGCAGTGCAGTGTTACAAACAGCTTTGGGTGCTGAAGTTGTTCTTGCAAAAGGGTGATAATTCAGAAAGACACGACAGCAGAGTACGGAGGAAACGGAGCCTCTGGGTCTCTGGCTCAGCCCCATCATGGTCAATGCCTCCATAATCTTCCTACCTGTTGCCCAGGTTGAATCACAGAGCAGGGAAGGGAGAAAGGTCAATTTGTGAAACCAGCAGAGCGATAAAACGAGGTGCTGGACACTGTCAAAGGCAGCAGGATGCTGAGAAAGCCTCGTGTGCTGCTGGTTTGATGTGTTGGTTCTCCTCACAGCGAATTCAAAGCGGGGACACATCTGAAAAGGTAGATAGTCTAATGAGTAAGACATTTGGTAAATAAGACCAATTAAAAATCAAAAGCAGTACACATCTGAAAAGGCAGATAATATGGTGGGTAAGACATTTGGTAAATAAGAGCAAATAATGATGTTCTAAACCTCAACCTGACACACTCATGTCAACACTTGCGCTCTCACCCACAGCGGGTTTGTACCATTTTTAAAATACAGCAAGGTTTTTGTCCTCTCTGGGAAGGATTTTGTTGCCTTCTAATCAGGTTTTTTACTTCACTTTTGGGGATGCTGTAGGATCCAAAGAGGGGAAGGTAGTCTTCCCTTTTTTTCCCTTCTGTTTGTTTGTTTTTGTTTTTGTTACATTTAGAACACATGCAAGAGTAAGCTGTGATGGAAATGCTTTCATGCTTTTATTTATTTAGAAGTGTTATTAGGACAAATTTTGCAACAAGGCAGGGGCAGAGCCCTGTCTCCCAGAGCTTCCATATCCAGGAATAGAATGATTTGGGTTGGAAGGGACCTCAGAAATCATCAAGTTCCAGCCCTCCTTCCATGGGCAGGGACACCTTCCACTAGAAATAAATAAATAAACAGCCAAGTAATTTTGGTTTGGGGGAGAGGGGAAGAGAACTGCAGAAGCAGCTTGGGATCCCATAACAGGCTTAAGGTGGATCAAGAAGGGAACTTGTGTATCCTAAATTCTGTAGGGTTGGGTGGGAAAATGTTTAAACAGATGTATTTATGGGGCTGTGAGGTTCTACAGAAAAGGCTGAAGCCCTTCTTACCTAATATATCATCTGTCCTTCTGGGGTAGAGAGCTTCCCAAGAGCTTCAGGTTCAGCCTAAAATAAGTCCAGTCCTTAAACAATCTTTGAGCCCAGCTTTAGAGTTGTGGGACAAGCTGGTCCATCTCATAAGGCAGTGGCAGAGCCCTGTGCACCCCTTTGATTTCATGGAGTCATCATTTTAAGTCTGGGTGGTCCTTACACTGACAAACTGCATATCCCACACTGGATCTTTCTATTAATTTAAAAAGCAGACTGAAGTTCACCATTCTGTGATGTTAAAAAGTCCATTCCTGATTTGAAGACCTCGAGAGCTAGATGGTCCCCCAGTTTGCTGAATTTCTGTCACTGGAGTTAATTAGTTTCAGTATTAAAAATATTTACCTTATTTCTAGAATTTCTCAGGCTGAGTTTTTGAGGCATTGCTTCTTCATACATCTGTCTTTAGGTGTCAAAATCCATGTTTCTATCAAGTGTTTTCTCTTGATTTAAGTACCATCTAAAATCCTCTGTCTGGACAAGTGCTGCAAACCACAAATAGACCAGAATTGCTGCCTGACATTTTTCACATTGCAATTCCAACTAATCTGAGCAGAGCTCAGTTCATGTGATACTTGATGAAAATTTTTCTGTTGGGGGAGTGGCTGAAAAAATAAATAAAATTTTCTCAAATTCACTTCTGCTTGGAACTGCTATTGGAGAATTCTTTGAAGGATTTTTCCATGTTTTGTTTGTTTCTTTAAAGCACATCTTGCTGCTAGGAACTGAATATTTGAGCTCAGCCGTGGCTGATGACAGATGTCACCCAGCAGTGCTTCTCCGCCAGCAGTGGCTGAGTGGGACTCCCAAGGCCAAGTTTCCAGTTTCAGTACTTGAAAAAAAAAAGAAACAAAATAAAATGTGAATTCACTCCGCAGTGTTTCAAGGGTTACATAGGAAATTTGTGCTCAGCGGGTTCTTATTTGAGGAAAATGCAAATTCAGGCTTTTCCTTGGCAGTAAAAATGACAGAGGAATAACTAGGAGAGTAACTCATTCAGAAATAGGAAGAAAAATCAAAATATAATATTCCATAGCTCATATTTTATTTTCTGAAATACGGCGTGTGTTGATGTGATAGCAAACCTGAACAGCGACAGTGCCTTTTTCTGGTCTCTTTCTCTTACTGAACCCACTTTGGGGTTATTTCCATAAAGGCACAGGTTGCAGCTGGTGCAGGTGGAGGGGTGTCACGTAAGACACAGGGACGTGCAGCTGGAAGAGTCCTGTGAATGCAGCTCCCTGGCGTTTTCAGGAATTACAATTGCTGTAACATTTTGCTGTATAGGCAGACCTTTCCCTACACTTACTTTGTCGCTGGGTCACAGCTCTTCATCCTCCAGGACACAGTTTCCCCCTTTCCCTGGCAAGCAAACGCCTGGGAAATTACCCATATCAGCAAATCCAGCTACAGGTCTTGATAAGGGAAATATCTCCTGCATACTCAGGACTTTGGTAGTGATTAGGGATGGATTTATTCCACTTCCAGGGTGCTGCGCTTTGGTCTGCCATCCTGCAGTCCTTTTAGGAGGGGACTGTCTGTTTTGCTGCTTGTTGCATAGCACATGGTGGACAGTAAATCTACATTTAATTCATGCTGTATTTATTTGTCTGTAGACTTCAGAGATTTTATACTAGAGGCAAATGTTGTGTGAGTCCCATATAACTTATGAACAGCTCAGGACACAGCACTTTATCCTGGGATTCTCACCTCAAAACCTTTAATTGTTGGTAGACCTGAGCAAAACTTAAAGGAAAATTTGCACAACTCCCTGAACCTCCATAATTCTCCAGACAGTAAAAAAAAAATCCTTCACTTAGGAAACTGAGCAGATAAATATAGAGGACCTGGTGACCATGAGGCACTTTCCTGTATCACTCTGACTTTCCTTGTTGCAAGAGTTCACAGAGAATGAACAGATGCTTTTAGGATGCTGTTCATCTGATGTTCTGGGACTGAATTAAATTAAATTGTGCCTGTTTCTCTTCACTGACTTAAAATCTCTTAGGAGAGCTGGTTCTGATGGAAGTACCTGTGTAGTGTGTGTGTGCCCTGATACAGATGGATCACCCTCCTACCAAAATATTGCCTGCTGTCCCTCATTAGACAAGGAAACTTCAGGCATCTGAATGGGGACAAGAGTAATCTCAAATCTTCCGGTGGTCCAGGGACAATGCCCAAAGCTTGGCAAAACCAGAATAAAGAAACAATCCTGAGGGAGCTGGGGCTGTTTAGCCTGGAGAAAAACAGGCTCAAGTGAGACTTTGTCACTCTCTACATCTCTATGAAAGGAGGTTGTAGCCAGGTAGGGGTCAGTCTCTTCTCCCTAGTAACGAGCAGCAGGACAAGGTGAAATGGCCTCAAGTTGCACCAGGGAGGTTTAGATTGAATATTAGAGAAAATTTCATGTAAAGGGTTGTCAAGCACTGGCACAGGCTGCCCAGGAAAGTGGTGGATTCACCATTCCTGGAGGTATTTAAAAGAAATGTGGATGTGGCACTTGGGGACATGGGTAAGTGGTGGCCTTGGCCGTGCTGGGGGAGTGGTTGGACTTGGTGATCTTAGAGGTCTTTTCCAACCTGAGCTATTCTATGATGAGTCTGTGTAGATGAGCACTACAAAAAACCCCCACAAAACCAAATTAATAACACAGTTTAAAACTCACTGATAAAATAATGGCTGCAGGAGCAAGTATGCACATGGAGACAGTGTGTACACATGAATGGAGAGAGAAGCTGCTGTCCTGGTTCAAGGTAAGGGCATACCCTGTACACAAATACATGTACAGTCTCAGCAAATTCATTGTAAAACAAATTAAACCCATCACCAATAATGCAAGGAAGAAAGGAAGATTGTGTGATAATGAAAGATATGACCCGATGCAGTTATCTTTGTTCCCATCATAAGGAGTGCAAAAAAAAAAAGTAGAATTTAAATCTCATCAATAAGAACACTGTTGCACACCTGGGGTCTAAACATTTGGGAAGTGCTGTATTAGTGAAACCATCTCCAGGGTTACAGGGTGGATGAAAACTGAAAGCAGCAGCCACCTGCAATTTCAAATCACTAATTTGGGAAGACGTGCCTGTGCCAGCCTATTTCAAAAGCCCCAAAGAAGCTGCATCATCCCTGTTATTACTGTGATCCCAACACCTCCACATCCCGGTGTACAGGGATTTAGATGCACACAGTGACTCTGTGTCTTAAGATGAGACTCTGCACCCCTCAGAATGCCTTTAATTCCAAACCTCCAGGGGTTATATTCCCCTCTTGATGTGTCTGGATTTATATCCACAGCTCCTGGTAATATCCATGGGAATTGCAAACATGAATCCCTGTTTGAGAAGATGAATCCTCACAATTTTTGTTGCTGGAGTTTTGTCATGTTTCTCTTCCATCATGTTTCTTGTACTTATTATTTATTAGCAAGCTCACACTCTGTTGATGTGAACTATTGAAATCTACATATTCCTGGGTGAAATTCTACTATTTTAAGGTAGGGAATGCTTTTCAAATCCATTTCAAAGCATGTCCACAAAGTGTTTTGTGGACATTGATAATGACATGAGAAGGTGCACCTGAGCAGGGTGACACCTCCAAATAATCTGCAGAATTATGTTCTGATCCCCACCCGGGCTCGCAGTTCTCACCAAAAGAAAAAGCTGGACTAAAGCTTGGTGGCTGGCTTTTCCACCCTGAGGAACTATGGTCATAAAGTGTGTGCAAAATGGCTGTCAAAACACTAAAGAAAGCAGGCTCCACACGGCATTGTTGTAGGAGCCTTAATTCAAGTTGCACTGAATTAGCAGAGCTGCTTTTCATATCTGCGGTTTTCGGAAACAAAATGACTTGTACTCACTAGCCCACTGCTGGTCCTTGCTCCCAGGGAGCAGTGCAGCTGCACCTGAGAAGTTCTGGATGATGTAAAAAATCCCTCCTTCCCCCCTGTCCCCCAAAGTTGTCTTAATCCAGTCCATGCCATTTCCATCCCACAGACATGAAGGAAACCTCCTGCCTCGTAGGCGATCAGTCCCAGCTTAGTGCCTCCCATGGGCTGAGCTCCCACTCCTGAGCAGGCTCTGGATTGAGCCAAACACCAACTAACAACCCCATCACCTGGTTTTGATCTTGGAGACCATGTGGGTTTGGCTTCTCGTGGCAAACAGGTGTCAGGGCTGCAGGACGAAATCCTAAAACGGACTAAATAAAGCCGCGCCTCCAAGTCCTTTGTTCGTGGAGTCTCCCATAGATCCGCTCCTCTCCAGCCTCTTTTAGCATCTCCGTGGAACCTAAAGATAACCTGATTAGGCAACATCACTTAGAGTGCCAGCAGCTCAGATAACACACACAGCCTTTCCCATTTGCCCCCACACTGAGCTACATCCCTCACATCAGGACAGCCTCACGGAGGGAGAAGAGCTCATTGAAGCCGAATCTTAGTGAGGCAGAGGTAATGCTGCTGCTCACAGGAAAGGATTTCAAAGACTGTGTAGCTGTAGCACTGTCTCTTTTTTTGTTGAAGGTGTCAATTCAGCTCAGTCTTCCCTGACAGTAATCTCATCCACAGCAGCATGTGCCAGTAATATCCTCTGTTGTTTCCTTCCAGCTCACAGACTCTGTCCTGTCTCCTCTGGTGGTGACCTCACCTTGTCCCTGCAGTATTTTGTCATTTTGCAGGAAAACCACAGCACTCTGAGAGAATCGTGTAGAAAGGCATCAGCTTTTGGAAAACTGCAGCTAGTAGGAAATGCCATCAGGTAACGTCACCTTGCATTGTCCCAAATGCCCTTCAAGTGGCTTTTCAGAGAATTTAAAATCCAGTTTGCAGTCTATTCTTTGTTGACAAGATCTAACAAGCCATGGAAAAGGTGAAAAAAATACCATTCAAGGACCTCTAAGGTCTATCCTCAAGAATTTTGCTCCTCTGAATCATGGAGCCCTGTGTAATTCGGGAGGGAGATCACAGAATGTCCTGAGTTGGAAGGGACACACCAGGATCCAGTCCAACTCCTGGCCCTGCAGAAGATAGAGCTTCCTCGAAAGCCAGGACAAAGTTGGATCCCTGGAGAAGAAATGAGCACCACAGACCTCACTCCTTTCTACTCCATGTGTATTTTTCAACCTGACTTTCTTTTTTACACAAATCACTCCAAGTAAGAACTATCTTTCTGAAGAAAACCCAACCAATGCAGCCAACAGAAAAGAAAAGGAGTGAAGAGAGAACAGCTCTGCAAGTGCAGCCCCGTGGTGAGTTCACCTGCTGTAGGTCATGCTGTGGCCTGATCAGAGTGAATTTCAGCTGAAGATCCCATAACAGCAGAACTTTACTCCATGTGTGGAAACTGCTGCCTTTGGCTGCTATGTCCTACCTTCAAATAAGTTTTTACAGGCATTGAATGCTGGTACTTTCACTTGTGGAGAGTAATGATGGTGGAGTGCATCCAGGTGTTGGATATTTAGCAGAAATAACCTTTTCCCCTTCTATTTTCTAGACAACAAGATTCAATATTCTCTTCTGAACACAAAGAAACAAAAAATCTTTGAGCAATCAAACCAGCAGGACTCCCTCAGTTGTCCTGCACTCACAATCTAATTTTCAAAAGAAATGAGTGCCCCCCATGCCAGGCCAGGGCTGGATCTTCACCTCTGGATGAAAATAAAAATGTCTGCTACCTTTCAGTGTAGAGCTAAAACTCTCCTCTGTCCACACAGCATTTTTCTATGAGCAGTTTTCCTCTTAAAATTATCCAGCAACCTCAAGCCTCCCTCTCAAAGGATGAGATATTATTGTTACCCTTAAGCTTATCTGCCAGACAGCAAAGACATCCTGCTTGTTTTTCCCTCTCCAACTGAAGTTTGATTCTCAGAGTACCTGCAAGCAAGGATGACTCTGAAATTTGCTTGTACCTCAGATGAGGCTGCACACAAAGATGAAGTGCTGTGACAAACACATAAAAAGTTGGTGTTTGCCTGGCTCTCTCTGTCTCATTCAGACTTAGGAACCTCTGGATTAACTGACCTGTGTGTCAAAGAAAAAAAAAAAAAAAGCAGATTATATTCTGTCAAACGGAGAAAAAGCAATAAGTAAGAGTTTAGAGAACTAACCACAACACGTCTAATTATTTGGGCTTAGGATTTCACTTACTGGGTTTTTTTTCTTTTTCTTTTCTTCTCCTAGCCCCTGCCTGATACTTAAAGCACAAAACCCAGCAGGGAGAGAGGTAATGGAATTTGGAGGCAACTGGTGTTCAAAGACCTCTCTTGAAATGGGTCTATGCTAATGACGAGGGTCTGTGCAAATTGGGTCGATGTCCCGCGTCCTCCAAAAGGGGCAACTTCATCAGGACAGCCAACTTGGGGCAGGATTGTCTCCCCGAGGATTTCACAGGGCTGCACCTTTAAGCCAAAACCTCAAAGAGTTTCTGGCTATAACTGACCCGGCCAGAGCAGGACACATTTCACCCCCCGAGAGTCGCCGGGCGCGTGTGTGGTCCCTGAGCTGGGCACGGGGAGGGCACGTTCACCCCGATGTAACTGAGTTTAATTGCTGCCTCCTGACTCTTCAGGGAAGGAATCTGTGCTTAAAGGCTCAGAGCCTTTTCCTTGAACTTTCTTTCTCCAGACTGAGCTGATGTGAGTCCTTGATGGAACCACATTGGTGAATTATTGCTGAGATGCAGAATTGAGTTTGGTGCTGAACCTCGTCGCAATCCCTTTTTTGTCTTCTCTCTGTACCTTCATGAAATATTAAAAATTGCACTGCATGCTTGCACATGTGGCTCTCATGCAGAACACTTCCCCACAAAGCTTAAAAACTTAAAAGGTTCTCTATAAATTAAAAAATCAGTTTTGCAGAAGGAGCAACTTTCTTTTTTCTGAGACAAAGAAAACCTTTTTCAGAAACAGAGCTTTAAAAGACATGGAACTGGAAGTTGGTTAAATATGAGCTGTATTTCAAACCCACGGGGCTTTCTGTTGAAAATGTGGGTGCAGGCACTATATTGGCCCACATTTCTTAAAAAATAGACATCACTAAGCAATATTGTCATACGCAACAGTTTGCTGGTTTGGAGGAGAGGCTGTTGTGTATCCCTGGAGGGAACTGGTGCTTGGTTACACTGGCTAAGAAAGCACCAATCCATTAAAGAAACCTGTAGGTGCAGCGCAGCACCTACAGCTGCAGGCCCTGTTTGAATAAATTGAGGCATTAAATGCATCATATTCACAGTAAGCAATAAATGCAGGTAATTATGGAAATGAGAGGCCAGGGTGAGGGGAATGGGTGAAGTGCTTGTTCATATGCAGAGCAAGGCCCAAACAAAGCCAGCAATTCCTTTATAGAGTCACCACTGACAGGTTGCATGTGACCTTTGGTTGTAGAGGGAGTTGCAATTTTTCAGGGTGGTCCAGAGAGTTTGTCCCATCCTGGAAAGAGACAGTAGTGGGAAAGCCAAACTTGAGAATCCCAGCTTTGGATTAGAAAAACAACAATTTTTGTTGTGAAAATGGTTTGTCCTATTTTCAGGTATGTCAGCTGAACTTTTACCGTCTGCCAGCAGACATTGCCTCTCTCACGTTCTTGGGTGACTATAATTATGTCACTGTAGAAAAATAAATAGCTTTTTCACTTTTTGTAGTAACAGGGTTCCACCATATTCATCTTTCCAAGTAAATTCGCAGGGATATTTTGCCTCCAAAAAGCAGTTTGCAGACATGTCCGTGCCCCCTGCTGCCCCTCAACACTTCCCCTCCACAATGCAGAATGACCAGAGGCTGGTGTTGCTTCTTGAGGGATAAACGTGGCTATTTCACATTCAGGTGAAATGGCAAAAAAACCATGGATAGCCTTGGAAAAGGAGATACACACATCCAGTGGGAAACCTTCCACTAGTCTTAATGGTTGGTGAGCAGCTCCTGTGTGAAGCCCTTTGGCTGATTAGTGCCTGTGAACTCAGTGCTGATTCCACCTAAAGACTGCAAAGGAACTTCAGGGAAAACAGTGTTTTCCTTTTTGATCAGCTGCATCTCTGGCAATATAATGAGCACAATTACCCTTCCTTGACTATGCAGCATCATTCTGTTAATTGGTGATGATGTTTTCAAGCTTATTAAAACCAGGCAGTGTATTCACAAATGTTTAATCAGAAATTTCTGGTAACATTTAGAATATTGCCTTGTTTTCTTTGGTTTTTTTACAGACATCAAAATCCAAGAAAGTCTGTTTAGTGTCCTGAAGTTTTCCTGCTTTGAAACATGAAGGAACTTACATTTCATATTAGTGCTTGTTAAACAACCATGTTTGTTATCTGAGGCTCAAATCTGCAAACTTCTCCATACCTGAGGATGTTTTTGGAAATTAATTCTCCATCAAGGTAGCAACAGAGGTTCAATTCCAATTACAGTGGTAGATGCAGCAGCAGGAGGAGAAATGTCACAGTTGCTACAGACTATTTCTGGATTATTGTGCTTTTAAAGGGAAAAAAACCCTCATCAACAAGATTTTTTTATCCTCAATTTTCAATCCAAGCAGAAGTTTAGAGACACCAAACAGATGAAAAGAAGAACTTACTGAGACAATGCAGATCAATGTGAGAGGTAATGGTCTCATCAAACCTGCTGCCAGATGCCTTGCCTTGAATGAATAAAGGAGCTGCTGCTCTACAGTCCTGCTGTTCATTGGTGCTTGGAACAAGAGGGTCTGAGGACACCTTGCCTACCAGGACTACAGGAAATTCAATTTCTGTTTGGTCTGTGGGGTGCTGGAATTGCCCATCCCCATTACCCATAGAAGCATGGGAGGTGTAAATAGCCTGAAAAACTCTTGCAACCCAGAATCATTGTTACATTTAGTTCATAAAGTCAGAGCAGCTCTTTGTTGGTGCTGCCAACAACTCCCAACCACTGACTGTGTGGTGGGACATAGGAACACTTCAGCTGTGCCTTCTCCTAATGCATAAGATGGCCAGGAATCTCCTTCAGAGCTCAGTGTTTTTTGGGATGAGTGTGTCCATGCTCAACCTTTCTGCCCATTTGTCACCCACAAGATCCATAGTTTACCTTTAAATGGATAGCTGACTCCAGGATAACTACCCCAAGACTAAAAGCAGAATTCTGGACTGATTTTCAACAAAACATTGGTAAGTGTTTCTGATTTTGTTCAAAAAATATTGCTGCCTTTGCTTAGGCAAGTTGATAAAGGATACGAGACACAAATACCAGCACAAAAATGACTAATTTCACTTGATTGGTTTTCCTCAGCTTTATCACTTCATTAATTTCTAAGAGATTTTGGTGGGTGTTTTCTTCTTGCTCTGAACTGTTTGACCTGGCAACCCATGAGCTTTGCCCATTCCTCCCCGGAAAGCTGAAAGACCATTCATAGAACTGTACAGCCCTAGCATGGTTTGGGTTTAAAGAATCCAGAAAGACCATCTAGTTCCAAAGTTCCAACCCCCCTGCCATGGGCAGGGACACCTACTCCTAGGTTTAGGTTGCCCAAAACCCAATCCTAAGTTGCTGTAGCCTTGCTGAATGGGGTATTTTGTCCCATGTGGTTTGAATCCTCCTGATCTGGAGAGATCTTTGCCATCCTGAGCACTTCCAAATCCCTCTGGTTTTGGGGGAAGATGGAGGTGTTCATCTATCAGCAGCACAGAGCCTATAAGCACAAGCTTGAGAGTGATAATCATGAAACTGAACATGGTCTTGATCGTAAGTGCGAGGGGGGAGCTAAACATAGCTTCCCCTAATCTCTTGGGATCTGGGAATTTATCTCTCCCCTTAATTGAATGAATGGGAAATTAGATAAAACTTTGCAGAGTAAATCTTTTAGCAAATGTGATACCCAAGTAGAAAATTTTCAGCAGACTCTACATTTTCACAGCTGCTCCTTTGTTTTGTGGAAGTGTATTTTGAATGTAAGTCCTGCTTACATTGCATGCCTATTAATTCTATTGTACATATTAAATGTCCTCTTTGTAGGGTGTAAAACCAGAAGGGAGACTAAAAACAAATAGCATGTGTTTAAAATGTTTTATGGAAGATGGCACCAATATTTTCTGAGCACCTCCATGAGTCCAAGGCACTGCTCTCTGATAACACTGTTACTGCTCAAGGCCAAAACTGGAACCTAAAATTAAGTAGGAAATAATGGAAGAGAAGAGAGAGAATTTGCTACTTAGCTTTGCAAGAGACAAAAAACCCCCAAACCCTAACATATAGAAAAGGCACAAAAAATTCTTGCTTGCTTCTCTACCAGCCTACTTGCATCTAGGACAATTTAAGTCTGATTTGCTGTCCATTGTCAAGAAGTAAATTATATTTCCTTCCTATTTCAGCAATTCCTGTAAATCATTAAGAGCAGCATCAGTGTTGTGTGTTATCACCCACAGAAATGTGGTTGTCACCCACTCGCTGTGAGAGGCACTGAGAGGTACCTCAGCAACCCTTTTGTAACAGAGTTCTGGGCACTGGTCTGCAGAGATTTATTCTCCTCTTACAGATTTGTGTTTTACTTGGTGGACTTTAAACTGGCAGAGGGGAGGTTTTGATAAGATGTTAGGAAGAAATTCTTCCCTGTGAGGTGAGTGCGGCCCTGGCACAGGTTGCCCAGAGAAGCTGTGGCTGCCCCATCCCTGGAAGTGTTCAAGGCCAGGTTGGATGGGGCCTGGAGCAACCTGGGATAGTGGAAGATGTCCCTGCCCGTGGCAGGGGGCTGGAAACAGGTGGTCTTGAAGCTCCCTTCCAACCCAAACCATTCTGGGATTCTATGATTCCATAACTTTGTGAAACAGGTTTGCAGGAATCTCTTCATAGAAGCCACCCTGAGGTGTTCCTTATCAGGGGGCTCTCCACATGGAGCTGGATGTGCTCCCATCCCAGGAAGGACCCACAGCAGGGATGGGTTCATGAGCTGCTCTGTGGTGGGATTGCTTTTGGGCTGATCTCAGGTTGTTTTCACACCCTCTTTCATGACAGGACGCGCAATTGCACTTCCAGCCTTGCTCCAGAGCAGAGGCCATGTTATGGGAGCTTCAAGTTATGCCATGAATGGCAAGGACCAGCCCCACCAGAAGACAAAAACACTGGGGTGTTAAAAAAGCATGATAATCCAGCTGTTCTAGAGACAATGTCTTGATATTTGTGATATTTAAAACCTCTGGCAGCAGTCTGACCAAGAGAAAGCAGACATGGCCGAGGTATCCCACATCTTCTAGTCATCCCTGCCTGTCCTAAGGGAACCAAAGCAGCTGCCAAAATTTAAGGCATCTGTCAGGTTATTTAATTCTGTGTTAGAAAGACTGCCTAATACGCAGAAGGTTGTAAAAAATCCCCTCTTCTGTATGGCAATGTGCTTTCTTTGGCTTCAGCTGTGGCTCCAGGTTTCTCTTGCCCCAAGAAATGGTGGAATTTGTCCATTGTCGCTGCTACAGCCGGAAAATACCAAACAAGAGAGACAGACCCAGCAAGGAAGAGGATGGACATAGCAAGGGTGCAGGGAACTGGGCTGAGGAGAAGAGGCACTGTACCAGTCAGGGGAGATGCAGAACTTACCACCTGCTACCGCAGAAGTAATTAAATTGCACTCCAGAAATGGATAGTCCATCTCCAAGTGAGGCAAAACTGATCTCGTACAGATCAGTTCCAACCTGGAGAGTTATTACATCTCTCCATTTCTAATTACGCTGTTACCCAGTATGATGCCAACTCCAAAGGCAGAACCTGTGTCACTAAAGAACCTTTTCTTTGTGGAAACAATGATTAGCAGAAGCAATTATTTCTCATGAGAAATTTTGGAAATAATTCCCTTTTCTATCTGATGCGCCTATCTTTATTTGACCATAAAAAAGGGGAAGAACTTTGAGAACTAAAACTGAGGGGTTTTTTATTTCTAGGATAAATATTCCATTTGAGATACATCTTTAATAAAACTTTTACCCAAGAATGGCAATTTTAAAAGGAAGGAAATACTGTAGGGGTTTTCCATACATAGCTGTAAAGTATCAAAAGAAACAGAAGCACGAACAAAAATTTTGTGTCTGTCCAAAAAGTTGGATTTTGTTTTTCATAGACACATTTTGATTAAGAAGCTGAAACAGGCACTTGACTTCCACACTGTCCACCTCTTTGAGAGATCTGTCTCTCCAAGACTTTGGTCAATGCACACCTGCTCAGGTGGAACAATGCTGCTGTGACAGTGACATCTACACCAGCAAAGGTCACACACCCATCAGAGCAGGCTGGTTATAGCAGGTGGAATCCCCTGCACAGCTGGCCAGGACTACAAATCCTCCAGGATTTATAAATCCCAATCAAAATGGTCCCTTGAGCAAGTGCACCTTGATTAGGCATCTCTAAGCATCAGCTCCCCTTCCTCACAGATGCCACCAGCAGAGATGTGTGTTCATGGCTGGAGCTGCAGTCACCAACTCAGTGAGTGACTTGTTGCACGTGGGGTGTCTGTGATCACCTCTCTGGCCTCGCAGACAGGTCCATAGTGGTGGTTTCTACTCATGAACCTGCTGCAGTTCGATGGGCCTTTGCCTGTCCGGTGAGCTGTGTTGAGGGTAAGAGACAAATGAAGTGCAGATGATTTTGGGGTGACTTTGAGTGCACGTCAGAGATGTTTTGCTCCACATGTCAGGACAAAGGCTCTGGGCTTTGGTCTTGACTCAAGTCAAATGTCAGCAGGAGAGACCCCAAATTTAAAACCTCATGTTTAAAATGGACATTTCCAAACACGTCACCACTGCAGTGTCTGTTCATTTATTCATTCAAAAGTGCTTTTTGGCCCTGGTTTGTGCTGGGACAGGGATGAGGGGATGCAGGGTGAGCCTCTCTGCCACATCCCTGCAGAAGGACCTGGGCAGGTATCTCTGGACCATGGTCTTCAAAGGCAACACCTCTGCAGCTGCAGAAGGGACAGTGGTGACTGCCCCATTCCACCCAGAGCTCCAGCTCTCCATCACACCCCCAGCTCCTCAGCTGATTGGTGAGTGAAGCCTACACAACCCATTTTGAGACTTTCCTACCCCTCTCTCACCATGCCACGAGCCCAGGTCCCACCACCAGCTTGATGGCCAGCAGGAAGCTCCTGTCCTGGGGGCACTCGCGGGGAGAAGGGTGCCTCGCACCTCCTTGTCCCCTCTGCGCTCCCAGCAGCAATTAGAGGGTGGTGTTGCACTGGTGCAGGCAGGGCGAGGACGTGTTGGCGGCTCGGTGGCGTCAGGCGGTGACGAGGTGTTTCTGCGAAGCGCTTGGCGCTGTGATTCCTCCTCACTGCCCGCCTTGCCACCGAGGGCAGCGTTCCGCCTGGCATTGTTCTGCTCCCTCATCTCGGTCATGTGCTCTTTGCCATCCAGATTCGCAGTCGTGACCATCCAGCGCTTTGATGGTTATTCTGCGTCGTTCGGTCAGTGCGGGGGCGGGGGGAGGAGGGCAGCTCTTTCCTGCCCCCTCCCCTTCTCTTCCCTTCAGCGTGGTGGCAAAGCAGGCTGGATACAAGGAGCCAATCACAAAATCGCTGCTGGGAGGAAAGGAGGGGGGGAAAAAACCCCCAAACCCACAGAGTAACCCATGCGGCTGTGTTTTAGTGACTGGATGTGGATGTGTACCTCTCCCAACAAAGCCCTGGAAGGGTTCGGGGTGCCCCACGATGCCACCCCCGGCTCCGCTCCCCAGGCGATGCTCGCACAGTCCTGCCCCACCCCGCGCACAAAAAACTTTTGCTGTCGTATCACAGGACACGATAATCTCCCGTATCCCGTCCCGGTAACCCAGAAGCCGCCTCCCCCTCATATTTTACATATTTCCTAAATTCGTTTGCAAGGGGGCAGGAGAGGAGATAACGGCGGTGAGTTGAGCCGAGTGGGAACTGCTGACTGACAAAGTGTGTAGTGCAGTACGGGTGCTTTCTGGCTCTCTAATTATCCTTTTCCTTCTTGACTCCAGTATCACATGTAGCCATGTGTAGAATCATAAAATAATTATGCAGTGTACAAGCTTTCTGGGAGCATGTACCACTGTTTTCCTAATTCTTTATCGCTCCCATTGATCGTGGCGTGTGTGCATTGATCCAAGTCGGCCATCTGGTTGGGGAAGATAAGCGTGCGAGTGTCTTTGCATTGCACTGTCACTCAGGGAGGGGGGTACATTTTGGCTGTAGGGAATTACAGGGGCAGGATTAGCCCTCTTCCTAGGAGTAAACTGAATTTTAAATGCAGTGTTGCAGCTGCATGGACCATGTTGCTAACTTCTGGTTTTGCCCACAGACTGGGTGCATTTATTATTATTGTTATTATTATCATTACTATTATTATTATTATTATTATTATTATTGTTACCTCTTCCCTGCTTTCTGTCTTTGGAGATAGAGATAGGCTTGTATTAAATGGAGAGGAGAGAAGGGAAAAGCGGGAATGCCCTTCCCTACACACCCTGGACTTGTGAGTGGCTGCTGCGTTACAGGATTTCGAAATGGCAAAACCAGCTTTTAAATGCAGGCAAGAACCTGCGGGATTGAATGCATTTGGCAATAAGATTCATTGGTCCAAAAGAAAAAAAAAAAAAGAAAAAAAAGGATGAAGTTATCAGCCTATGACAGGAAATTAGAGAGTGGATATTAATCAGCTCTCTTAACTTGGGCTAATCAAGACAAATAACCCTAATCACACATTATCGGGATGTGTATGTTTAATAGTCGGCAACAAAACAATGGAGTTTGGGGGTTTTTAAAAATATTTATTTATTTATTTATTTACTTATTTTCTTGCCTGCCAGCCTTCCCCCTAACAATGGGCACATCCTGCAGTGGCTTGAACTTGGCTGCAATATTTTCTGTTGACGGCCGTGGTGCGTGTGCACGCTCACACCCCTGGTCGTCCTTTTGTCAAAATGTGGTGGTGGCCATTGTTGTCTCATATTCTGCAAATGTATGGAAGGTGCCTCAAAAGCCTTTCCTCTAAAATTGAACAATTCTGTCAAAAAAGATTAGTTCTATTTTGTCTGCTGCTTGCTGACTATTCATGAATGTAAAGAGAGAGGGCTTGGGTGTCATACTAAGTTGCTAAGGTGGCTGGCTTTCGGCTATTGACTTGAGGATACCAAACCAGAGCCCACAAAAGAGCAGCCAGAAGGAGAGGAGAGAACTGGTCTGCCATGTGTTTCGGCTATACCTTCTTTAGCTGCCCATTTATTCCTTTTGTTGCCACAACTTTTATTGTCATACAGTTGAAAAAAATGTTAGACACAGGCTTCAGGCTGCACCAAGCAGAAAAAGGGATTAGCATATCACTAGGATCATCTTACACTGAACCAAATTCTTTTCAGGATGTATAATTAGTGAATACAGTCTCCCCCCTTCTCTCTCTCTCTCTCTCTTTTTTTTTTTTTTTTTTTTTTTTTTGAGGGCATGGGGGGAGCCTATGGATAAGGAAAATTAGTTCGGATCTCTGGGTAGGAAACAGGAAGAACGGATGGAAAAGAAAAAGTTCCCTAGTTTCAGGGAGGATTTTATAAAGGTTATTTCATCATTTTAGCCTTCTACATCAAGAAGCCTTTTGCATATTCACAAAATGTCTGGAAGTTGTTTGTTAAGAAAAAAAATGGTGGTTTTTTTTTACAATAATGTGAACAATCACCTTCCCCAAAGGGAGGCCAGGAGGAGAGAAATTGATTCCAGAGGTGGGCCCAGACCTGAGCAGCTGGAGGTGGGCAGTGCTCCTGTGGCCCTCTCCCTGACGAGGGCTCAGCAGATGTGATCCTGCAGGATGCATTACTTCTTTCCTCCTCACGGATGCTCCCAGCTCCCTTCTGCCATCTGGGAAGCACACACTGCTCTGTGTACTGCAACAAAAAATGCTCTGTCTCCCAATGCTTGGATGTGTATGAGTCAGTCACAGAACTGAAGTGTGATACGTGGTAGAGGCATTTTTAAAACAGGATGGCAGAATTAATGGTCTATTTTTTATAACTACAGGCCATTTTCAGTGATGACAGAAACAGGCATGAATCAAACAGCTGGACTGTGGGTTTAGGGTGTTCCTTGCCTGTGCAGGAAGCTCCCAAATGGGGCTGGTATTGATGGAACACACGTAGCCTTTGCTGGTTCTCGGGACAATTCAACTCACGGATAACTTGGCCCTGAAAATCTTTCATTCAAATCACGTTTGCACCGGGGTGTGCTTGTAAAATACACCTCTGCCCTGCTCTCGCTGGGGTGGAGGTGTGGTTCTGCAGGAAGAGGAAGGTGAAGAGGAAGCTTTTGGCTTGGTGCACCCTTAGCAAAGCTCCCATGTGCATCCCGGTCCATGCTGCCTCCAAAACTCAGCGGCACCTCTCCCCCTGACAGATCCGGATGTTTGCTGCTCCCATCAGAGCAAAATTCGAGAGGAGAATTACCCTGGGAAGGAAACAGAGCTTCTTTTCCAGCTGAACGGCTGGTAATTTCGCTGCGTTTAATCACGCCGCACATTTGACATCATTGCCTTTTCAAACTGTTCAAACCAATTGTTCCACCAAACGAGCAATTGGACGTGAATATTCAGAAGCTGCTCTGGGGTGCTCGGCGGTAATTGGTCACATCACTCACATGGTCTCGTTCCCTTTTTGATGAGAAGAGGGTAGAAATTTGCTTCACGCGGATACTTAAACACCCACACATAAAAATCTCATTTAGCACAACTGTTGTTTGTTGGTTTTGGTTTTGTTTGGTTTGTTTCTGTTTTTTTTTCCTGGGGGTTACCACAGCGGCGAGAATGCTCACTATTGGAGGGCAAAGGAGGGGAGCAAATGAAAGAAGTCAATTAAAATGGTGAACGCAGATGCTGAAAAGTGTTTCTCTCTTTGCCTAGTGCGGTCCCCACTGTTGGTGGGGTGTGATTTTAGCTGGGGGTTGGAACGAGGTGGTCTTTAAGGTCCCTTCTAACCCGATCCATCCAATGCTTCTATGATTCTGTGACAGAATATTCTGTGGCCAGGTAACAGGGGTGAGGTTTAGGTTTAGGAGGAGGTCCCGATTGCAGCAGCACCAATGTTTTCAGGCACCCAGAGCTCACACTGGGACATGGTTGTGGCAAACCTGATGTGAGGTTCAGGAGACCGAACATGGAGAGTGATCTGGGTAATTCATACATCATGGGGCTAAGAAAAGACATTGCACAGCCATGAAATATTTGAGGAGAAATTACCTGAGCCATTTAGGAAAATTATTCTGGTTATTTTAAAGCTGGGTCACACATATGGGTGGTTATCTGTTGTCCATGTGGATCTCCTTGATTTCAGAGAGGACTTTTGGTGAGGGATGCCTGCGGAGAGGAGCACCAGGCAAAGGAACTGTGTCAGGCTCTGTGACTTGTGATATTCTTCACATTGACACTGAACAGAGAGTGAAATTATGAACAGGGGTGACTTGAAAGCTGTTGGTTTTTTTTACAGTGTAAAATAGAAATATCAGTGTTCGTCATGCTGAAAAAAATTACTCCTGATGGCCACTTTTTATTAATAAGGAGGGGATAACCCAGAATGGCTGGAGGAATCCAAGGGTGGTTTAGAGACTGATTAAGGTTCACTATGAGGCAGTAGTTCATCTTACTCAACTCACATATTCTCCTTCCTTCTCCTTCCAATAAAACCTGACTGATGCAGGAGAAAGAGTAAATAAAAATCAGACTACATTAAGAAGAGGAACAGCAAATATTGGGATGTTTGCAATCTACCTCCTGTAATTTTGCAATCACATTAAAAATGCACTTCATTTGCAGATGACCTAATTTGCCCATACCTGGGCTGGGCTCCTTGGTAGCAGCTAAAAAAAGCACATTTCAGCATTCCAGCAGTCACCTTGGGGCATTTGGTCAGGGCTGGGGCTGGGGCTGGATATCCATCCTCAGTGCCGGCTCTGCCTGTGGGTGTGTCTCCCTGAAGCCTGCAGGATATTTTTTTCTGTAAAAATAAATGCTGTTTCATAAGTATTCCGTGTGCATTTTGACTTTAGCCTGTGCTGTAGAGCCACGCGGACCCAACCTTGATTTATAAAGCTGTTAAAATGTTTGACCTTGTTTAAATAAAAGCCTCAAGGTTAATTACAACAAGCATTCCAGATACATTCTCTCTGTTCTGGTGGCCCTGATGATTTAGAGGAGGAAAGGCTAATAAATTGTCATCTTTTAAAAGTGACTGCAGTGCAAAAGTGCAAGAGTTTGCTTTTCTGCCATTTTCGTGTTTTACCACACTTTGATATGTGATATATTGGGTGATGATCAGTTGCCTCTTCCTCAGGAGCACTAGAAATTTGATATTTTTACTTAAAGTATGATAAGGAGCATGTGAGAATGGAAAAAAAAAAAAGGTTGTTGGGAATAAAGAGTTTGAGCTTTACTCCTGCATAGGATGTATCCATAATGAGGTAAACAAAGGCATTGTGGTTTTCTTTTTTTTTCTTATTGCACAGAAAACAAATTTCACAAAATAAAAACCAATTTAAGTTTCTTTTAAAAGAACTGGGAAATATTGAGGAAAGTTAATTGAAGCACATTCAAATTACAATAAACACATAGAGGCACAATTATCTTCTTTTGACTAGTGTGTGGCTTAGAGATGTTTTTATCTTTTGTTTATTGCACTATTAAAAATATGGAGAGGCATCAAGAAAGGGTAGATAGCCGCCATATGGACTTACATATTTTCCCTATTTATATTTAAATAACTATCCATGAGAAATTATGCACAAATCGTGCAATAATTCCCAACTGAAATGACTGTTTAGAAAATAAAAATTCTGAGGCACAATATTCTTTTCATATTAAATTGCCCATTTTCTGTACACCGTGTATGTTTGTACAATAACAAAAAAAAAGAAAAAAAAAAAGCTGCATTACAGCCCAATACAATTTGTTCACAATGCTAATGAAGACGGATAGAGGACATTGTAATATACTGGAGTAATTCATGAGCAGTGTGGGAAAACAAGACAAACACGCTCAGAAAGCCAGGGCATAATTTTTTGTTCCCATTTCCAAGAGTGAATGGTGGTAATTTTAATAACCTGCTGCTCTGACAGATTTAATGACGCCGATTAACTTTCATTGCTTGATTCAGGCCACGCTCAAGTTTGGGGTGAACATTTGGGCTTGCAAAGTTTGAGTGGATGGTTTTTGGCAGCTCAAAAGGAGCTCCTAACACCCCATAGAGAACTTGGCTGAAAACCCCATGCTTGTGATGCCACCTTGTTCCTGAAGAGGTGAGTTTTGAGCCTATCTCTGTCTCACTTTGCAGCAGAGAACCTCGTCCATGGACAGAGGGTTCTGGTACCCACCAAAGGCGCCTGGAACACCCAGATGCTTTAATTCTGGCTTCACTTGCAGGCAGGAACACGATGTGATGTCTCTGATTGCACGTTCTGATTAGCCAGGACTAAGCCACGAATGCCGAGATCATTTTCACTTCTGATAAAACCCAGAAGAAGAAATACTTTTCCAGCAAAATATCCAGCTTCAATCTATACATGCCCCCAAAAAAAGGAAAACTGTGACATCTTTTGAATTTCTAAAAGGGGGGTGAAAACTTCCAAATTAGATGGTATATCCTTGCATGCTCAATACAAGTCAAATTTTTCTTGTCTCTCTGATAATTCTAATAAATTAAATTTCATGGTTCATTCAATATCTCTGCTGTACACCCTGAAATCAGTAACTTATAAATGTCTTGCTAAGCCAGATGTGACTGCTGTGCCTCCTCATTTTGGCCAGCCTGGCATAGGGGGCCCCTGTCCCACCACACTCCTGGGACCTCCTCCCCATCAGGATATCCTGGACAGGGTCTTGAAAAATCAAGTCTTGCAAAGTGATTTACCGTGGACATTTTATCCATGTACACAAGTGTGACACAAGTGTGTGTGTGTGTATTTATGTGCATGTATGGGGGAATGCCCTGCTGTAGCTTTAGGAGGGTGATTTATTTATTTCTTTTAGAAGAAACTCTCCCAAGAAATGTTCAGGTCTGTCAGAAATAAGCAAAACGATTCAGAGTCTTTGATCTGAGTTTTATGGCTTGTTCCCTTTTAAAATTTTATTAGATCCCCTCTTTGATGCTGCCGTGTAGATCGAAAGGCTTGGTTGCTGCATACACTCCACTTTGTTACCAAGGGGTATTTCTGGTTGGTATTTTGAGACTTATAAGGGCTCTGTAGTATGTTAAAAATAGAGAAAAGAGCTTTCAGCCCAGTAAAAAGTGAACTTCATGGAGTGCTGCTGTCACACTCTCCAGGCAAAATACATCCCCGTGGTCCTGGTGCTGCTGATAAAGGTCTCTGCTCCATGCTAAACTCTTAGTTTTCATCCTTTCCTTGTGCTTCCAACTCTCATTCATATAATTCCTGCCCAGCCTCTCCATCTGTTCACGTCAGCTTGAGTGTGGAGTCAGGGGAAAGCTGGAGCTGTAGTTAAATGCTTGTATGAGGGGCTGAAAGGTGGGATAGTGGCACACACGAGGAGCTGAGGTGTGTTTTTGTGCCACCAGCCACCACCACACCCAGCAGCTACCTCCTCAGACAGGTGTGGGTGTTTGGAACCATGTCACTCAGAATTGTACAGAAGAATCTATGGAAAAATCAATTTCTGTTCTCACCCCTAGAGCTTGGTACTGGCAGCACCAGAGTTGTTCCCAATTGCCATCTGTAAAAAAAAGCCTCACAAACCTTTCCTCCCCCATTTAATTTGCAGTTGGCAACCATGTCACTGTAACCATGAGGATCTAAAGATGTAAATGAAACAAGTCTGGCATTACGGAATAACATGGTTTAATGGGCTGACTGATACCTTTGAATTTAAAAACATTTCCATGAAGGACTGTAGCATTTATTTAAAAAACTGAAAGGACAGAAAAATTTGACCACAAGCCTTCTTATTTTTACTTTTTTAAAAAAATAAGTCTATTTTATATTACTATTTTTTTCTTTTCTCTTACCTTCATTTCATTTCATTTCACTTATATTCCAGCAAAACACAGAATCTTGTCTGCTACTTAATTAATTAACTGGGAAGAAACGTGTTTTGGTGGCTTTGGACCAATCTGTACCAAGGCTGGGGCAATGAATTGTCAAAGTGTTGCTCAGAAGCCACCATACCAAAATAACCTCGTGTTCTCACCTGCCCTTAATGGCAATGAATGTCAGAGGTGGAGGAGGGAAATGTGGGCATTCCAGAGCTGTGGAATGATGAAGAGCTCTCCATGCTGGTGCCTAACGTTGCATTCCAGGCACAACCAAGTCTCTCCCACTCCATCTTTTTTTTCCCTTCCTTCTCATTCCCTGATAATGATGATGGGGACTCCTCATGGCAGCGGCGGTTGCAACACAGTTTGAATGCAGCCTGAACAAATCAAAGTACGGGATATCTGGATATGCAGTTAGAACATTCCATACCTGCCCTGATCCTCATTCCTCTCTTCCCCTCCTGTTCTTTGGTTTGTCCTTGGAAGAAACCAGAAAAATGCCTGGAAGGCAGGGAGTTGTGTTTTCCAAACACGTCCAGGGAAGTTTGAAAAACTCTTTTGGGGTGCAGCCATCTGCCATCACTTTGACTGTGGTTCTTTCCCCAGGGAAAGGGGATAAACTCAGGTGCCATTCAGGCAGTGGGTTTCAAAGGGACTTCCTTTGGCGCTGCCCAGTAGAGCTTCTCACTGGGAAACATGGGTGAGAAGCCCCAGCATCCTTATCCTCATACCCGTACCTGTTGCCAGGGTTTAAGCTTTATGGATTTTATTTAGCACTTTATTATTTGGAAATCACCGTTTATTTCCCCTCCCCGCGATAAATTTTCTCTTTTCCACAGAAACAGAGTCATGGAATGGTTTGGATTGGAAGACACCTTAAAGTTCCAATCCCTCTTCAATGGGGATTGATAGGCAAGGACCTGGGCATAGCATTCCCTGAGCACAATTAAATCCAGGAATCTGCCCTGCAGGACACAGAGCGTGGTGTTGTCCTGTGTTTGGCCAGTGGTGAGCAGAGGGCGGCCCTGGCTTCCAAGGCAGCCAACATAAATAAATAATACGAAGCCCTGGAATGAGTCATTTGTGGGCAGCACACCTGCAACACCCGTCCCACAGCTGTAGGGCTGGAAAGGCAAATAAAACAGCTGTAACTCAAGCCTGGAGGGTGCTGGGGATTCGGGGGAGGGAAGCCAGGCTTTCAAATCGCTGTAACCCAAGGAAGAAAATCATCAGCCTCTATGCCTTTCACAGCATCTGATGACAAAATGGTTTGTGGCTTAGCCATTGTTTAAAGACCATTCCTCAAATTCCGTGTTTACTGTCAGCAGGGTGAGTTGTGGACTCTGTGACTTTAGCTGTTAATGGGCCTAAACACTTCTGCCAACAGATTAAGCTCTGCTGAAACGTTAAGAAAATTGGCCCAAACAGAGATACGGAGGATTCTTGTTGAGTTGTTGTTTCATTTGCATGAGAATCATTGTCTGCAGACAATGGCACCTCCCTATCACCCGAAGTGTGGGCAATTGGGTGAAACTCATTCAATTTCTGTTAAACGGCAGAAATTGTTTGTTTATTTGTTTCTAGAGGAAAAGAAAAATGCTCATTTTCAGCTTCAAGGAGGAGTAGATCAGAAGTGAAATCCAACCCCCAAATGCCACCAGCTAGTGATGGGAGCTAACAAGATGGGATGACCCAAAAGAAAAGAATTGTGAGAACTCCAAATTAAGTTCTGAGTGTGCTTGAAACAATTACTGTCAGTGGAAGAGGAGGAATAAGCAAAATTAGTCTACTTGGGGAAGGTGAAGAGCAAGTTTCTTTCTAAAAAAGTGAGATGTGTTTTTGCTATTATTTGTGCTGCTGAAGTTCCCAGGTGATCCATATCCTGGTGTTGTTTCCATTTAAATGCTGTCCCAACAGGTACTGCTATTACCTGCACTTCCCCCAGGTTCAGTGCTCAGAAGAGGGTTAATTTGATGCTCAGGTGACATATATTTTTTTCCCCATTTTCCCCTCTGTTGTTAAAAATAATAGCCTGGATTATTTGAATTGTAGCAGCACCTGGAGTCATCAGCCAAGGCTGCAGCCCCCTGGGAGGAGCACTGACCAGGAAAATGGGGAGCTGGTTCTCCAGGGAGCTCCTGGCTCTCAGATGAGGGGAGTCACAGGGATGGAGAGTGAAGGCTGGAGGCCACCTCAGGACTGGGGCACAGGCAGAGAGCCCAGGCACATCTGTGACCCAGGTGAGTGTGTTTGGCCAGGGGTGACTGTGTGCTCAGGGCCACCCCATGCTGGTGCAAGGAAGGATGGAGCAGCCCAGCACCTTGGGGGCTGTTTTCTGTCCTTATTGCTGATTAGTGACATGGGATTTAATCCCAGCACCATTCGACATTTCCTTTCCTAAGGAGATCCTGCTGTTTTCTTTATTATTATATTTTTTTTTTTGTTCTTCTAGCCCTGATACTTTTGGCCATCACTGCTGTTCCTGGCAGTTACCTGTGGCTGCTTTAAATGCCACCGGATGTGAGGGGATGTTTACATTTCCCCAATTACATTGTCTTTGAACGGTTCTAAACTTGACTTTGATTAAACACGCTAATAACAAGAGAGGCTCCGGTTTTTTTCTTTTTTTTTTCTTTTTTTATGAATGTCACTTGCTTGAGTTAAAAAGACATGCTCTTAATACTCGCTTTTCATCTAAATCAAGAAAGCAACACTAAGCAAAAAAATATTTAACTGTAGCATATAGGATTGTAAAGATGGTAATCAGGGACACTGGTAATTGAAGCTTTTGGGGGAGAACCTTTCTTCTGAATCCTTCAGTCTGTTTAATAGGATAAAATTAGCTTGAGTGGCTTGGTGTTTGAAGAGGTTATGATATAATTGGAGCTGCCTCCTGGGTTTGCTGCTGGACAAGGCGATCAGGTGGAGACATGGGAGGGCATGGGAACCTCTGAAGTAGAAGACTCAGCTTCTGCCATACTAATTAGCCTAAATTAGCTATGCCAGTTTTCTGCTTGCTTTTGAATTTCCCTGATAATGCTTTTATCGGGAGGGTAAGAAAAGGAATATGAAAACACGCACAAAGTTCACTGCGGAATGGCAGAAGCGGTGGCAACTGCCGGCGTAAGGCTCAGGCTTATTGCTGCAAGCTTCGAAAAAGAAAAAAGTCGGGGGGGGAAAAAAAAGATTGAATAGCATTAGGAAATAACAAATGGATATCAAGTACAACCCCTAGGGATTTAGAAAGTACTATGGCTTGCGCTCTCGAACACGAAAGTTTACAAAACATCTGTAAGAAATTGATTATCTTGAGGATTATACACACATTATTTTGAGGGCAGCCTCCTCCCCCCAAACCCCAGCTTTGCTCTTGAGTGTTTAACCCAAGGTGAAGGAGGCGGTTCTCCTCCAGGCAGAACCAGCTCCGGCACCTCCGCTTGTGCTCCATCATCCGCAAGGCCCGGGAGAGGCTATTTGTGCTTTGTGAGCTGCTGCCATTTTTTAATTCTCACTTCCGACCCCAATTAATCAACTTTAACCATGCAAAGAGATTTGTGGCACATTCAGTATAGCTTGCATAAATCTGTTTTGATTGAAAATGTGCGAATGGGAAAGAAAATAAGGAGGCGTTTTTTATGTTTTCTTTCTGTCCTGGGTGGATAGGGATGGATTCTTTTGCCAGCAGATGAAGCAAGTCAGGAGAGGACTTCTTCAAAGGCATGTTAGAATGCATTTCCACAGAAAAAAATAGCTCCATCCCTGGGGAAGAGTGGAGACTATGGGGAGATAAAGTTTTTTCCTTCCCGACTAGTACCAGCCTTGGTTTGGGGACAGGTATTTGGGGCCACAATTGTCCATGTCTCTCATTGCACATTCAGATATTAGAAACTGCAGGAACAAGCCTCACATGAGCAATCTGCTCTCCTAGCAGGGTCCACTGGCTCCAGGAGGCCTCCTGTCACTGGATGAGAGGGCAGAATGAGGTTCTGCAAGATCTGCTGGACACCCTCTGAGGGTGTCATGGTTCAGGATCTCTCAGGCAGGAATGTTCTTATGTTTCCCATGAGCCATTCTTCCACCCAGTGCCCTTTCTCCCCACCAGGCTGTCCCAGGAATGTTTTGTAAAGACTTGTGTGAAATTAGGAGAGGATTTCAAGGTCATTTAAAGAGCAGAGTTTGCAAGGCTTACCCAAACCTTGGTTTGCTCATGGTTTTCCACTGTATCCCCTGGGTCACATCCAAGGTTTTTAAACAAAATTGTGTCAACTCCATAGTTAGAGGAGGATAATGGGGAAGGGAGTTGATCTGAGGGACTGTGATGCACAAGGAGTGACTTGTGCTCCAGAGGACCATTTCTAGTAAAGCTGGACTTGTTTAAACACATTCTGCATCTCAGCACAAGAAAACCAACCTGAAGGCACTGTGCTGTTACTATTCATCACTGTCTGCTTTCCATGGAAAATCAATAGGGATATCAGGGTTTAAAAACTCAGCTAAGCTATTTTATTGTATTTTATCTCATTCTTTCTGGAGACGCAACTGGCTGAGCTCACATTTCTAACAACTGCTTGAGAATGAGTTTGGAAGAGCCAGTAAAATGAATTTCCTTCACTGTCTCCTCCATGTACAGGAAAATTGCTCTTTGGGTCCCCTCTTAGCTGGGGTGTACCTGGACCTCAGTGGAAAATACAGTTCAGATTCTGGTCTTTAGGGCAATGAATCTGTCAGGGAAAGAGAATGATTTTTGACTTCTCCTCTTCAGGCTTCCACACTCTCACAACACTTGTCCAGGCTTTTTATCAGGTGCAAACACCTGAGCCCCACAAGCCCTTCAGCTCTGGCACACACATTTTACGTGTTCACTCGAGTGCCTGCACACAGACAAGTGTTGGAGCAGCTTCATCTCCCGCCCCTGTGGGCCCCAAGGCAGCACCCTGGGTATTACCTGCTCAGCTGCTCCACGTGTGTTATTGGGGGTTGGAGCCTGCAAATGTTTCTTCACAGGAGCAGCATCACTCTTGTGACCAAGTCCTCCTCACACAGATCTTGCAGAGATGGGTTTTTATCACTCCACTCAGTCTCTTTACATTCACAGGGTTTTCTTTTGCACGGCTTGTTGGCTCATCCAGCTACAGAATAATGACAGTGAAATTGTTTTTAAAACCTCCTCAGTCCAAAACCTGGATTTTTAAGCTTGCTGCTCTAAATTCTGCAAGGAAACTATTCTGTTCTTGAAAAGGGTAACAGCCAGATTAGATTCTTGAGAGCTGAGGGGAATCATTCTTAATTAGAGAAAAAAGAACCAGGAAATCTTCCTGGGTTTTTTTCTGTCAGACTTTCCTCTTTGGAACACTATCCTCATTTGATAGAAATGTTTAACTGGTAGGAACCATGAGGCAAACTCCTGAATGACAGAGAGCTGAAGAAGGCACCATAAGCTGTTGTCCTTGAAACCAGTGGTGATTTTCCCTTTGACATCGCAGGGCACATTATCCAGCATAGCCCAGGTCCAGACAGTTTTATTCTGCAGCCAGCAGTGATTCCTACTCAGAAAAGACAGAACTGTTCCCCAGAGGAGCTGTGCAGCATGGAGAAAACCTTGTACACATTAAAGGCTGAACCACAGCCCCACCAGAGCCAGCATGAAGCCTCTCAGTGGTCCCAGCAAAGCAGAATTCCATCATCAGTGACCAGGCTGACCACACTGATGCAAATCTAGAGAAAATGTGGTTGAGCAAATCAGCTCTGACCCAGCCTTGAACCTATTTGAGCAGAGGGGGCTTTGCTCAGTTCATGGCACAAAAGTATTTATCCCTTCAGTCCTTCTCTGCTCTTGCTGTTGTACCCAGGAGAGAAAAGAGCTTCAGAGCATGAAGCAGCTTTTTGGGAGAGCTCCCTTCTGTGTGGGCAGTGCCTCCAGCTCCCCTGATAACAGAGAGGCATTCCTGCTGTGCTTCCTGCTTGTCCTTGCCATGACTCCTGCAAGCCAGATCTGCTCCTGTTCAGGCCACACGATACACAATAAAGCAAGAATAATTTCAGCAGTTTTTGCTGCCCTTGAGCTGAACCCAAAATACCCCACAGGTCTGACAAATGGGTCACCTGGCTGATGTCTGATCTGCAAGCAGTGTACCTTTGGCTGGGATGTCCTAGGAGCACGATGATGTGAAGTCAGGACTTTTGGGGGGAAGAAAGAGAGAAAGAGAAAAGAAAGAAAGAAAAATTTAAAAAAACAAGGATGGAAAGAAAAAAATCAAGGTATTACTGGCTAAAGACACAAGCACTGATTGGTAGGGAGTGTTTGAACCCATCCTCAAGGCCACACCACAGTTGCAGAAGGGCAGGAGAGACGGAGCTCTGTTCCGTGGGCACAGCAGGAGGAGAATCCCCAGGTCCCATTCCTTCATTCTCCCAACAACCCAAAAGACAAAGCCATACGAGGCTGTTTTCCACCCTCCACAAGGTGCTTTCTGGCTTGTGCCTCCATCTCTCTGCACACCCAAGACCTGCGAGAGACAGAGGTAATGCGTGACCCTGCTGCAGATGTGCTTCCTTCTCCCTTCCAGGAGTAAGGACCTTCAATCCCAGTGTGCTGAGCCTGTTGGGTAGGTGGGGGGAAAAATCCCTTCTGCTTAACCCAATTCCCTCAAGTCTCTGAGGAGCAGCAAACAGCAGCAGCCCCAAAGTGTGTGTGGGATCCAAGAAGCTTTCAGCTCAGCACAGCACGAGGGGGGGCTGGCTCAGCAATGAGAGTCCCTCCTTGGCTCCATCAGGCAATACAGCAAACAAGTCATGTCTCTTAGAAGAGGGAAAATCTATTTCAGAGCTCTCTCTTTTTTCTGTGTGGGTGCTTATCTCTGGTCACTGCTGTTCACCATGTAGAGAAGTCTCTGTGGCACGCATTTCTGAGAGGGCAAACTGTCTAAAATTAGCTGTTAGTTTAAAATAAGAGACTGTGCAGTTCTCCAGGGAGGGGCATTCATCCTCCAAAGGAAACTGTCAAGGATTGTTCAGGATTACCCTCCAGCTGTTCAGGACTGCTGCATTCTTTTAAATTATAATGTCAACATGTCACAGATAATATGGAATGACAATGTCTAATTTCTGTCCTGTGAGGAATGAAAAGGAAGGGAAATTGCCAGCATACTAGATACACACCAGATTTGAAAGACCAGGTAACCTTTCTAGGTGGCTGTAGGAGAATAATTAGCCAAAACATTAATGCAAATGTAATTTTCTAGCTAACCTCTGAAATCTAGAGGCATTATATTAAGCACTCCAGACTAATGCTCTCCAGAATAGTTTGTGTTATCTCTGGGGCCAAGGGATGTAGCAACTCCTCCACTGGTTGGATTCTTTATGTTGAGTAGCTGGAGGTTTATTTCCCAAAAGTGCTTGCTACCAGCACTGCTGGCTTTGAGGGAGGAATTTCAATGCCAAGTTGCATGAATTGCTTATGTGGAAGTGTCCAAGCCCAGGTTGGACAGGGCTTGGAGCAACCTGGGATAGTGGAAGGTGTCCCTGCCCATGGCAGGGGGTTGGAATAAGCTGACCTTTAAGGTCCCTTCCAACCCAATCCATTCCATGATTCCATGAATGTGGAAGAGGTCGTAGTTATTACTGACCTTCACACCCATGAGCAGCCCACTGTGAATTTATCCCCTCAAAAAACATGAAATATTTACTGACTGTGTGAGAACACAGGAAGTAATGAGGTTATTGCTGTTCATGGGCAGCTTGCATCACGTACATGCATATTCCATCTAAATTTTAATACAGACCACCAAGAGGAGGGAGGTTTTTAACAGATTTTACCTGGCTTTTTAGGTAGTTGTAGCTCTGAGGACTGAAGCAGACACCCAGCCTCGGTTATGAGGTGAATTTCTGGGACTCAGCTGAAGAACAGGCAATTCATGAAGTTGTGGTAACATTCCTTCAA
This sequence comes from Corvus kubaryi, assembly GCF_017639235.1. Classification (NCBI taxonomy): domain Eukaryota; kingdom Metazoa; phylum Chordata; class Aves; order Passeriformes; family Corvidae; genus Corvus; species Corvus kubaryi. The sequence goes on from NW_024582054.1 coordinate 32,446,645, forward strand.
TCAGATGCCCACATCCAGAGCTTAAACATTCTCTCAAGCTCTCAGGATGGCTGCCTATAAAATATAAACAATGCAATATGAGCAAGAAGTGTCCCAAGGTACACATTTTAATGCTCACATTCTGTGCAGTGCTGTATATTTTTCACGTTTAGTTAAAGAAATAAATGAAACAGAAAGAATCCAACATGTTTTGCATTCCCTTGCAACAGGAAGCTGCTTTGATAAAACCTACAAATGATCCATATTGATATTAACTTCTTCTTTTTTTTTTTTTTTTTGTAAACTTAATTTGAATTTAGAAAGTCTCTAAATGATAATTGAATCACAAGTCTGGATTAGGATTCTAGCAGCAACACTTGACTTGGTCAAAATCACTGTTATGAAGAGATGCAATTTTTACACAGTACTTCACATTGATTAAGTAACGTGCGAAAATGGAAAAAAAGCATTCGAATCTTAATCATAGTAATTTGCATGAAATAAAAGTCTCTGTCAAGGGAATGCACATTATAATAACTCCTGGGTGTTTTGGTTGCATCAGTGAGCAAAGAAGTTGCGTGCATTTTTTTTCTTGTCCTGATATGCGAGAATTTCCTCTATTTTTAGTGTACCTTTGATTATGTGAGAATTTAGAAATATGGTTTTGTAGTCAGTGAGAGACTGTGAGACAAACAGGTATTTTAAGAGCAGCCAGGGTTCCCAGCTGATTGGCAATGTGCATACCTGAACGGAGCACAGAACTGTAAACCAGGATGTTGTAAACACAGGGAACTCAGTTTGAAGCTAATTAAGGCTCATTTGGTTTCGACCTGCATCAAACAATAGCACTAAATCAGAAAAGCAGATGCATTTTGGAAGCTACTGAACTGAAGAACCTTATCTGGAGCCCAGTGGAGTCAGCAGAGACCTTCTCACTGACTTAAGTCAATCAAGCCTTAGAAATGTTGGCGTTTATTTACACAAATTGGTCTGGAGTAAAAGGGGTTTGGGAGGCAGTCCCCGCTCCGTTGGGTGCACACATCAGTGCTACTCCGTGCTGTGCTGGTGGCACTGTTGTCTGTCACTGAAGCAGACCTTGGGCACATTTCCCTGGCCGGCGTGACCATTGTGCAACCTGTTTTATTTTAAAGAGTTGCTATTTCAAAAATCAATGGGCATCAGCTGCTAATTACAGAAAATCTATGCCTTGGCCCTTCAGCAGATTTTGCGTTTTTCCCACTCACCCCCCTGCTTCTGCTACGGATTGGCAGCTCAGATCTGTAGCCATAAGTGATGATACCCCACACCAGACCCCTTTTTTACATCTTTGGGACTCTGAGCAGCCTGATCCAGTGGAAGGTGTCCCTGCCCGTGGCAGGGGCTTGGAACTGGATGGTCTTGAAGATCCCTTCCAACCCCAAACATTCCATGATTCTATGGTCCCTTCCAGTTCCCTCCAGGGTAGACTTTGCCATGTGGAGTTTCTGGTGAATGGTCTTTGCCCAATGACACCTGGATTCCCCCCACTGATCTGGAGATTAATCTGATGCTGATCTTCCGACAATGTGAGCAAATAGAGGGTTATTTAAAAAACACTTCCTGATTGGGAGCTCATTTGTCCCAGAAATGTGACTTTTGTGGGTGGGAGGTGTTTGTCCTGAATGAAAGTCTGAGAATTTGAACCTCTTCTTCATCCTCCAATAATCTTAAAGAAGGACAGGGGCTCTGCAGCATTTATGAACTGTCAAACAGCTGGGTGTTTTACCTTTCTTAGGGCTTTGCACTTGGTCCAAATGCTCCAGGCATGAGATTTTGCCATTTTCTCTTTCCTTTCTGCAAGCTGTGCTTATAACGGGGGGTAGGTTCAAAGACTGCTTTGGAGGAGGGCCTTTTTTTTTTTGAGGCATGCTGTATAAAATCTGTTGAGACCTGTGGAAGTCACGGTGATATCACTGCCTTGTATCAGGAGGGGTATTTAGTTATCCCCAGCCACAATATCATTTGGGTAATTGCTTCTTGCAGGGGATCAAGGCAGGTGTGGGAGGAAAAAAGTAATGAACAACTAAGCTTGGAAAGGAAACGTAGGTTGAAGTTTATCTCTTGTTGCTGAAGCTGCCAGTTAAGCTGGGAGCAGGAGGGGGGCTTGTTTGGGATTTATTCTGGGGGAGAAAGGCACTGCTGTCTTCAGAGTGAGATGAGATCAAGTTCTGCCTGCAATGCCTCTTACATGTTGTAGTTGCAGGCCAGGAGATTTTTTTACATCAAAATAAAGGAATGGATGGACCTGCACTTATAAGAGAGTTGGCATTCCTACAACAAGCATGTAGGTTGATAAGGATTTTCTTTATTCTTTTCAAAAATAACCTTTCCTGTGAAATGCAAGCTCAAGAACATTATCGGTTACATAGAGAAATCACATGAAAGGCTGCATTACAATAATGAAGAAAAGAGATTCTGAGACGAGAGCAGCAGCAAAGGTCCTCGGTGCCTCCTTGGCTTCAGCTGCTCCTTCTCCACACAGCTGAGGGTTTCAAACCTTAGGTTTTGGCAAAATCTCGCTTGAGAGGGGAAATTGGTGCACACAAACCACCCACCAGGCGTGATACTGGGATCCCATCCTGCTTCGCCCAGGGAGTATCCAATGTGTGGGGGCAGCCTCAGGGTGTGGGAGATGTGTTATGGTAATGGGGGTATCTCAGTTTATGGGCTGAGGGGGATGATCATTTGCCATCCTGTGTTCTTCTTAATTTGGGAACGTGCCCCATATCAGAGGGTATTGATGGGGTGAGGACCACATCCCAGGTCCTGCAAATGCAGCCTCGGTGCTTTAACGAAGGGGAGTCAAACCTACTGCTCTCAGAAACCATCCTAAAGAAAGGGGAAGAAGAAATTCATAAGAAGTAATCCTATTAATTAATGCCCAAATCCTGGTCCCTGTGCACAGCCTGTGGAAATGCTGTGTGTGTGAGGGAGAGGAGGCAGAGGAAGGGAAGGGAACACCACCTTCCTCCTCCTCCTCCTCCTGCTTTCTGGGCTGCTAGCTCTGCTCTGCCCAAAGTAGTCCCAGCAACTCCCACCAAGTGCCACCCAGCTCAGGGCTTTGTGTCTGGCCCCAGGTTGTCCTTGCAGGACTGTGGTCAGGAGCACACAAGAAATCAGGGTGAGAAAATAGTGTTTTCTCTTCCCAAGGCAGTGATGAAGGTATTTTGTGTGTCTGTATGGAGAGGGGCAGCTACCTCATGAGACCCTCCCAGCTCGGCATCCTGATGTCCTCTTTGGGCATTGGGATCCTGATATATTTCAGGGGACAATCCAGATGCACCAAGTCAGGAAGTGTGGAACACAATAATATCTGTGTGCCTGAGATGGTCTGAGGACATTGGGAGTACATGGAGTAGGAAGGATTCTGGCTTTGCAGAGCCCAGTTAGAATCCTGGTGGCAAGAGGTCTAGGAGAAATGTGATAAAGTGGCTAAGACTCCCTCTTCAACTGCTCCCTAAAGCCTGAAGAGTGGGCAAAGCTTTCCAAGTGGAGAGTCCTTTGCTCTGGAAGTGATATCTCCTGGTGAGTCGTCAAAACTCCTCTCTGACTCCAGGTACAAGTCTTGTTTCCACAAACAGTGCTGAACTGTGCCTTTTCCCTCAACAACTGCAGTCTTAAAATCTGCAGCCCAATTTCAACCAATTTGATGGAGGAGCACAAGGGCTGCTCAATTTTTCTAAATATTTAGTAATTTTCCAGTTGGGAATGTCTGTGCTGAACTCATGGAGAACACAAAAGGAAGGAAAACACACAGAAGGTGTGTTGGGAAGGGACTGGGGACTGGGGGTATCAGTCTGTAGGAATCCCACGTCATCAGTTCCCAGGCTGGGAAAAGAGCTTCTTTGAATGGTTTTCCTTTAATTGCAGATGATTTCCACAAGTCCTCATTTGCTGGAAGTTCAGAATATGATCTTTAACAATCAGGAACCATTCCCATGCAAGGAAAGGTTTAGACTCCCAGCTCTGCAATGCTGCCCTGCTAAGGAAGTGTAGCGATGAGCAATAGTGGTAATAAATAAATTACTCAGAGAATTTAAAATCAGCTGTGAAAGCAGCTACCCTTGGATGGAAACACATTTATGGAACCTGCCCGTGGTGCAGGAAGCAGCAAACACAGAGAGTGACAGGTGATATTTGGCTTTTGAGCACATATTTCAGAGAGCTGCACTTCCCATTCATAGGAGCCATCCTTTCTTTTGAGCTCCACTTTCTGTTCTTCTTATTAATCCACAGATTCTTCCCTTTGCTAAACCAGGAATTCAGGGCAGATCCCTGGAGAATTGCTCAAGTCTTGGATCCCCAAGCCCATTCAGGCTGTAGGATGCCACAAGAGCAGTGTGATCCTTGCAGGGTTTTTAGCAACATCCCTTCTTCTAACCCTGCTTGAGCAGCTCTGTTTTTAAGGGGTGCAGGAACTGGTATTAAGTTATTCTGAAGCATCATTAGCTCTATTTACTGAGCCTTTAGATGTGTGAGTGACTGCAAACATCTGGAACGAGCAGGTGGAATTCCACTGTACTTGCTGTATACATTTCTACTTTAATGGTGTTTGGCTTCTCTTTTAATTGAACAACAATTCTTCCCGCAGATCCAAATGTTACTACAGGCATGTCTGAATTTAATTTGACTGGCAGTGAGTTAAAAATTATTATTTCAGAGGAATTTTTGATGTTAACTAATGAGGCATCCTTTCCTGTACATATTCCTGCCATTTCAGGCTGCTTCCCCGAGGAAGCAGAGGCTCTACAGTACCATTGTCCATCTGGCAGATTGTCCTAGACACTTTTGACCTTGCTGGTGAGCAGGCTGGGGCCAGGCTGTGGTGGATGTGGTGCAGTGGAGAGGTGGAAGACACATAACTATTCACAGGGCACCTGCTGCTGAGCTGGGCTGTAGCCCCAAGCACCTCTTGTTGCTGCCTGGCTTTGCTGTGCAAGGTCAGCCACATCTGGTGGGCAAAACTGCGGACATGGAGTCTCATCTGAGTGGCTGAAACCAACAGGACTCACCCAATCCTACTCCACAACAGAGCTTTTTGGTCTGTGGGAACCTCCACTTTTACAACTCTTTCACCTGGTGAGCTTTTGACTTGAGCCTGATGATTCATCCGAGGTGAAAGTCCTGGTCCTGTGGCTGTTGGCTCCCAGTTCTTTCTCTGCTTGACTTCATGTCAGTGGGGAAGAGCAGTAATTCCCTGCTCCATGCTGGAGCAGATGTGTCCAAGCTCTCATCTTGTTCATCACCACCCCGTAGCTGGACCAGAGCACTTCTGGACCCTTCCACTTTCAAGCAGGACAGCGCTGGGAAGGGAAACATTATTTTCAGCTTAAATAGGAGGAGAGCAGCAGCCGTCAGTCTCCTTGAGGTGAGTTATTCAGGCTGCCTCCTGCCCTTTGAGGCCTCTTCCGGTTGGGGTCCCTTCCCCCCTGCCATGTGGTCCTGGGAGAGGGGCCCTGGGGGGAGTCACGGGGTTTCCCTGGTCAGCCTCGTTCCCCATCAGTTGTTTTTTGTTCCCCTGCATGGGCAAGGACCCTCGGGTCCTGTGATTGAGCAGTTCCTTGGCAGAGCCCCGGCCATGCGGCTGGAGAAATAAACATCTCTGAAACATCCACCAAGAATCAGTCCATATATATTTCTTTTCCACTGGCCTCGTTGAGGCCACGTACACGTGTTGCAGTATCCCCACTGTAACATCTTCCCAGGCACCTTCAGCAATTCTGCAGGAGCAGGAGTTGTCTGATTTACACCAATCACCTTTGCTGTTTTTCACAAATTTACCAGTCTGCAAAATTCTGTCTCAGAAAGATGGGGAGAGAATTTTTGCAAGAGTATGGAGGGATGGGACAAGGGGGAATGGCTTCAGAGTGAAGGGTAGGTTTAGGTTAAATATCAGAAAGAAATTCTTCCCTGTGAGGGTGGGGAGGCCCTGGTAGAGGTTGCCCAGAGAAGCTGTGGCTGCCCCATCCCTGGAAAGGTTCGAGGTTGGATGGAGCTTGGAGAAACATGGTCTAGTGGAACCCCATGGCTGGAGGTAGGAACCAGATGATCTTTAAGGTCCCTTCTGTGCTCCTATGACTGTATAATACATTCATTTTTACCACTTGCAGTTGTTGCGGGTTTTTATCATAGCTAGTAAAAAAATCAGGAAAATGATCACAGTTTCCAGTCATGTGGTGGCTGTTGCCCACCATCACCTCTTCCCCATGTAGGTGAAGGTTGGGCTAAAGGAGAAGGAATTCAGACATCCCACTGGTGTTTTTAACATCTCCCCTGAGGAATTCTCATTAAATGTGTGGCACATCTGATGAGGCCACTGGGAGGATGCTGTCCCTCGTGCTCATGGAATGCCATATGATATCTGGGAATCCTTTCCTCCTTTTCAGCCAAGTGTCCCTGCTAATATCAACCCCCTCAAGGTGCTGCAATGGCTGATTAAGTCATCCTTGTCAACTGCCTTCTGATCATCAGGAGATCCAAAATATTAATTGCTGGTGTGATAATGAGAAGTTAGGATGCAATGGGAAATGCAGATCTCTGCACCTGTTTGCTTAACTGGATTTCCACTGTTCAACAAAACCCACCCACACATGCTGGGGAAAGTACAAATTTTCTTGCTACAAACAACTCACTCCAGTAATTTTTGCCATTTGGAGGAAACTATTATTTTTCATACGTATTTCTTATCTTTATAATTGATTTTTTAATATTAAATTGCAAGTTTTGCCATTACCTTAACTGTGACTTTATTTATTTTGTGATGGTAGATTCTTAAAATGGACTGTGTCCTTCCAAATCCACTTTCCTTATTCCACCCCTGCATACATATCTCAGTTATTATTTCTTGTGTCAAGATAAGACCAGCTCTGATTTGCAGTTGAAGGTTGCTCCTTGTTTCACCCCAAGGATTTAGCTGGAATTCCTCACATGGTGGTACCCAAATAACTCATTGCTCCTCAGAGATAGGTCCTGCTCAGTTCCTCCTTGACCTCTACAGCTTCAAGCATCTCTCAGGTCTGGTGAATATTAACCTATTTATACAAAATAAATGGTGTTTTGAGCCTGAGCTGGAAGATCTCTACCTCCAAGGCAGTAGATGGGAAATCAGTGTGTTCAGCTGCTTGGGGAGACCCAGATTTGTGTCTTTCTGCTGAGTATTTGATCCTGGTCCCTCCCTAGCTGAAGCCAAGAGGGATCAGTTTCTCTCCAGAGCAAAACAGAATCACAGAATCTGCTGAGCTGGGACTCACAAGGATCACCGAGTCCAACTCCTGGCCCTGCACAGGACCATCCCCAAGGGTCACACCATGGGCTCAAGAATGTTGTCCAAACACTACAAAACATTGAGAAAAAAGTTAAAAATGTGAAAGAAAGGTGCTGAATATCGTACAAGGATGGAGCAGAGTGGGGCTGCCAGGCCGATCCGAGCAGGCTGTGCCGTGTGTCCCTCCTTTCCCACGCTGCATTCCCAGCGGGCCCCCTCCAGCATCCACACCTGCTCCCACCACACACCGGAGCCTCCTGGCCTGGGCGGTGGTTTTGTGTTTGCACAAAAAAAGGTGAGCAATTACTAAGCCACACCTCCGCACACAGCTTCTCATGCCTCTAAAGTTTCTAAAGCCCCGAGTATCGGGTTCCCAAAATCACTGCTGCCCAGGAGGGAGGTGTTGCACAGGCTGCACGGATTTTGGGAACCCGACGGCAGAGCTGGGCTGCTCTATGCTACTTTTGAACTATTATGTTATTCGGACTTCTTTTTCCACTTTCTAACCTAGTTTTTAAAGAATATTTTAAAGACAGTCTTTAAGGGCATTAACTATGGTGCTTTTTGCTTGCTGTTTGATTTTAATGGCATCCTTTGTCTGTCTCTTTCTTTCTTTCTTTCTTTCTTTCTTTCTTTCTCTCTTTCTCTCTTTCTTTCTCCCTTCCTTTCTCCCTTCCTTTCTCCCTTCCTTTCTCCCTTCCTTCCTCCCTTCCTTTCTCCCTTCCTTTCTCCCTTCCTTCCTCCCTTCCTTCCTCCCTTCCTTCCTTCCTTCCTTCCTTCCTTCCTTCCTTCCTTCCTTCCT
>NW_024582054.1:32454738-32457238 GCF_017639235.1 Corvus kubaryi
CCTTCCTTCCTTCCTTCCTTCCTTCCTTCCTTCCTTCCTTCCTTCCTCTTTCTCTCACTTTTACCCATGTTTTAATGCAAAACAGGCCCTTTCCTACTAACAGCAGCTGACATCTGGTTTTCCATCCCTCTGAACCCAGCAGTGCTGCTGCTCCAAGACTCAGCTGGTTGGAAACCTATAGGCAGCAAACATTTACATTCAGCATGTCTAACATCATCTGGGACTTAAACCCAGAATGCTGGTGATGCATAGAGATAGATATTTAGTCACATCAAAGCTATTTGCTAATTGCAGACACTCCATTCTTGTTTAATGTTTCATGTGCAAGATTAGTTGGTTGATTTAATTGGTTCAGCAAAACTTATGTTTTAAGGCAAAACATTAGTTAAGATGTAATGTATTCCCTTATGGAAAATTCCCATAAAACTGAGTACATCAGTTTGTGCTCTGTAATTCTGGTTTTGATGCTGTAGTCTGTCTGCCTACAGAACTGAATAAAAACTCCATTTTTTTTTATTGGAACTCTACCATTTAATACCAATCCAGCGAGGTATTAAGTTTTGTAGGATTGTTATAGACAAAAAGTCATATGACAGGGTTATAATTGTTGTCTAGAGTATGTTTTAGTTGGGTCTGTATTATATAAATTGGTTTGTAATATATGAATGGATTTGTAATTTAAACTGATACAGAAAAGGAATAAAAAGGGATGCTAGGGTGCAATGCATATAATTCGTATGAAGTCCATGTCCAGAACTGCATGTCTACAGGAATATTTCAAATTTCTGCGCAAATATATCTGTTCATATGTGTCTGAGTGACACAGGATCAATGTAAACATCTACATGTGTGTCCCGTTTATGTTCACAGACAAAACCTGCTGGTGCAATACAGGTTGCACAGGACGTTCATCCAGACTCAGCGTTTCACCAGAAAACACCCCAAGTCTTTGCCAAGCTTCCCAGCAGCTCTGCCCAGGCTTCAGGGAAGAGCCAAATTTTAGATCCTTGGCCCACATGAGGGAGGACAAATAATTCAACCCCAGCACTGGAGTCAACCATGAGCATTGGGAACCCACAGATGAACTCCCCTAGAATGGTCAGGGATTTCCATTATGCATTTTTTCCTGAAAAGCTTCAAGAGATTCTGAACTCATTTTGCTGCTAAAGGAACATTTTTGAAGCCCAAACCCTCAGTATGTTTCCATGTCTCTATATGAATATTAAAATGTTGAGTACATGGACCACCAAAAGTTTGTTTAGCTTGAAGTTAGAGATTTGTTTTGCTTAGAATTGAGTCTCTTGATATTTGGCTGATCTCTTTGTACTGGCTTTTATCTTAATTGCTTTTTAAGCTATAATTATGGTGCCACATCCACATGGCTGTAACACCACTGTAGTTTAAGTTGAGCGCATTTCTATTGCAACTTCTATTTTTAAGTGTTTGGTTTTTTTAATTCAGATGTGAAATTTACATACTGCAGCCATGAAACTTAGCAAACAAAGTCTAAGCAGGGGGAAAATCCTTTTTTTATGATGTTTGAGAAAATAAAATAATTTTCTGAATATTTAAATAGAGGCAAAAAAAAATTAAATTAGTTCTCTCCAGTGCTGCAATTAAGAAAGAGGAAATATGCTCCATTTAAATATCCAGCTGAAATTCTGCATGCCATTACCCCATAAATAGAGACTTACACATTTTAATGTGTGTATACCAAAGCCATATTGACACTGCAGACTATCATTGCTCCTTAAGGAAATGTCATGGGCTTTCCTTTCTTGTTTGAACGAGCTGTGAATTTATAATTCTTCCAGCCAGTTGGTTTTAATAAGGTATCGCTCCGTTATTCACATTTAAACCGTTCTCTAAGTACCTATTTAAAGACTAAACCACATCAATCCATTAGGCCACTAACGCAGCCCAGCTTTTAAAAGGTCCACGCAGGGCTGTTAGCACAGTGTCCTGCCAGCCCTAATCCCCCTCCCTGCAGAAACATTCCTTCTTTTTCTTCGTTTGGGAGAAAGAGAATGTCAAGCCACTGTTTCATGGCATCCCTTTCTGCACACAGACTAAGGAAATAACATCAGGGCTGTGTCCAGGGTTGGTGAAAGAGGGAGGCACTGCTTCCACCTGCCCACCTCATCCATGTTATTAATCCCACTAGGGCATATGCCGAATTTCTGCAGCATTCTGGGAGTAAATTGAGATTTATCCATCTACAGGCCTTGGGGATGGCTTCTTGCCCCCTTATCATGTGAGAATAATGCCATACTATGCAAAAGAAGATCGTTTACATACAAACACACTTAATATTGGATTTCTCTGGGTGCTCCTGTCCCAATCTCATCAAAAAAGGGAGATCTGTTGTGTTGGGCTCCTGTCTTATTGGGGGACAGATCAGTTGTAAGCAAACAAAAGTTATTCCTATTTTTAGCCTTCTCACTGCGCTAATTTTAGGTCATTTTACAAGGGCCAAAGGCAAAGTTCCTGGTAGACTTTT
>NW_024582054.1:32462238-32490781 GCF_017639235.1 Corvus kubaryi
TGGGGTTTATGCAAGTGCCAGCATTAAACAGCATTATTTAAATTTTTTTCTAAATACTTGTTTGATAAGTAGGGATATGTATGATTTATTCATCTCACAATTTACTGAAGCATGTTAGCTGGGTTTTCTTCTCCCTAATTCTACCCTATTGTCACTCTGTTTTTTATATATGTTAGTTTTAAAAGATTTGCCCAGCGTAAATAAGAACAATTACAGAATCACAGAGCAGGATTACTTCTGAAGGGGAGAAAAAAAAAATAACCATGGCTTATATTCTCAGTGGCTATTCTGTTTGACTTCATCATTAAGGAAAGTATTCAGAGCATCTAAAGGGTGAAGAGTGGAGGAGTGTGTTTTCTTTTCGATATGATAGCTGCATTCAAGTTATTCTTCCCCCTACAATAGATTTTACCTAGCTTTATCTTCATAGGAAGCTGCTTTCAGTTGAAAAGCAGAAGTGAATAGGAGTGTCATGACATAGGATTAACAGTACAACCGGATAGTAAATCAAATGTTTGAGATGGAGAAATGCGGAATGTGACGTGCATCAGCGGCAGCGCTTCGCCGCGACGAGGGAGCAGCTGATGTGTGATTATCTGCCGAGCTCCCCGAGACCTGGGCTGGCACTCAGCTCCCAAAAACACACGGCCCGTTTGAACCAGGCAATCTCTGCAGTGAATCTAATCACAAGGTAAAACATTCCCCGGAACGGCGGGCCTCGCAGAGGGCTAATTACAGATGGAACTTGCCTAAGCCTTAGGAAAAGAAAAGCATGAAGACTTTATGTGGTTTTCCAATCCAGGGCGAGCAACCTGACTAAAGAGAGATCCAACAAGTGCCCAAACTAGAAAGCAAAATTAAGATTTCAAGTCTGGTATATTTTATTATTTGACAGAAGCTCAATAGCCTTACAATAAGCAGGAACAGTGACCTCTTGCTCTGATCAACAGCATCTAATCCAAATACTGCTACCAGATTCTTCAGCACCGTGGCCTGACTCTCACAGTAACTCACCTACAGCAAGATAAATGCACTTGATCTTGCAATAAGATGCTAATGCATTTGTAATTCTGTACTTACAGTTTAAATTCACTGTAGAGACCAACTTGCAACACTTTTAACGGGCCCTAATCTCTCTGGTTTCGGTTTGAGACCAAGAGGCATTTCATATTATCAGCACTGGATTTATATTGTATGCTTAGAAAACAGAAATGGATTTCCAGGGGGTTTAATTTATCAATATCTAGTCTTTCTGGGAAACACTGGTTTGCATAGGAAAAGGGGTTAAAAGAAGGTTTAAGTGATGTCTCTAATATTTCCTGAAAACTTTGTACAAAAATATTCTATGCCACAAAAGCCCATTAAATATGCAAACTTTAATATACATTCCTCAGTAACAAATGTACAGTTAGATAACACATAAAGAATTATGAATGACTAATTATATTTTGCATATTTACAGCAAAGACAATTAGCAAATAGCTTTTATATGCAAAATAAATGAAAAAGTAATTAAGATGCACTAACTAGAGCAGCAATATCAAGTCTGTTGTCTTGTGATTCATTCCTAACAAACATAATAATTATGCATTCATTGTCATATAATTAAAACAGCTCTGTCCTTTAGAAAACTGGTTATTTACTGTATAATAACCTGAAGAGTGGCAGAAGTTCCTCATAATGGTGAGAAGGATAATTAAATATTTCTTCCTGGTGTCTGCTCACTCAGTTGAGTTTATTATCTTGAACTTGTACAAGAAAACATTTCCTCTGCAGTTCCAAAAGCCCACCTGCTCCCTGAGGGGAAGTTATGCCTTTACCATGCCCTGCTCCCAAGCCAGCTGTCCAAAACTCCCAGACGGGCACAGCATTAAACCCGTTCCAGGGTGGGAAAGCTCAGGGGTCCAGCCTAGGGAGGATGGGAACACTCTGCATGGAGCCTGAGTGTCTGTGCTATGACCTTGGCTGAACTTCTTTGTCATTGCTAAGGATGGCCGTGTTATATCATACCTCATATCATATCATAGCTTATATCATAGAATGGTCTGGGTTGGGCATGAACACATGGGCAGAACTCCATCCTTGAAGAACCAGAAATTTATTCATCCCACACCTCAGCTCCCCAGCTGTAACATCACCACAACTCCACTCTGCCTTTTCCCATTCCCTTCATTTCCCAGCTCTTCCTGCACTCCAGTAAAACATAATAAACCATCCAGTCTCAACTGGAACCCGTAATCACTCCCGAGCAGAGCAGTAATATCCAGCACTGTAAGCCGTCCTCGTAATACCAATATCATCAAGCGCTTCTTTTTTTGTCTTAAAATTCTGTTTTCCCGTAAACCTCAGTCCGCAGGACCCGCCGAGCTGCAGTGGAGGAAAAACAATGTAATTGCTTGGCTGCACGTACGGCTGGCCTGGATCAGTAATCGGATTTCCAGGGACTCAGTAGGTAAGGGGCAGGGCAGAAGGAGCAGGTTTGCCTACGCAAGCTGGGACGGAAGGACTTAGCTCGTGCTGCTGGTCAGGCTCCATCCTCCTCCCCAAACCCCTGGCATGGGGCCTTGCTCCTGTCCCAGCCACTCACCTTCCTGAAAAGGGAAGAATAACCATTCCTTTTAATGTTTCTCCACAAGCTGCTCTTTCCTCTTAGTTTTTGGGCAAAACTAAACAAGATCTGCTGGCGGAGGAAGAATCCCGGGCATGGAAGGGTCTGTACAAGGGGGCATGGCAGGACCACAGAGGTTCCCATAGGCACATTCAGGATCATCCCTGCATGGTCCATGAAGAGGGATTCAGGGTGATTTTATTGCCTTTGGTCCTTGTGACCTCACCCCCATTGCTGGGATTATTTGGGGTATCCTGATACTCCCCCAGGAGGGATGGGTCAGCTAAACCCTGCTGCAGCACGCACAGGAGAAAAGAAATGAAAGGACCCCAGCTCCCAGGCACCCTGGAAATAGCACAGTGCCTGTCACGCAGTGCCCTCCAGAAGGCAGAGGATTTTTGCACAGATTTCTTAATACTCCAAGGAAAAAAAAAAATAGAGTCCTTTTGGGCTTTGTTACACAATTCATTTACTCAGACTTTCTCATCTGCTCATTCCCGCGTCAGGAATGCAATGGGACTTTACCTGACCTACATGGAGGGACCCCCTGTGCTGCACCCTACAGTGGGATGTATTTCTTTTAAGGGAATTATGCATCCTGTGATGCTCAAGTTCCACAGGGTCTCCATCCCACCCCATTTCTAATTCAGCACTTCATGTTTAGAACAGGAAAAGGGGCTGGGCCATATTTTCTATTAAATCCTACTGAGATTTCAGTGCCTTTAGGACACACATGCACTCCCCAAGGCTGATCTGTTGCTTAGGTGGATTTCTCAACAGCTCTGTTTTTCTCTATTACCCCCTCTGAAATAATCTTAAGGATGATTTATACTTCTGCTGAGCAACCAGGGCTTACTCACTTCTTGCATAGCCAATACCCAGACCATTGCTTGAGTCAGGTAAGGATGGAGGGGAAATATGGGTAAGTTTAGACAAATCACTGTGATTACTTGGAGATCCTGACCCATTTTCCCAGCCCTGAAGACTACTTCTACCACATATGGAGGAATGGGGAACACAAGCCATCCTATGGGGTGCCTTAGCCATCTTATGGGGTGCGTTAGCCACCCTACAGGGACTGTGAGCTCCCCAGAGCCTGCAAGGTGTCAGGATAGAGCAGTTCCTTGCCCAGTTCTGCACAGAGCTGTCAGGATGACAGACTTAACCTCCCTCTGTCCCTGTTTACCCAAAGTAAGAAGATTGTAAGGCTTAGTTAATGTTTGTAAGTGCCTCAGGGTTCTTATATGATAGGCTCTATGTACATGCAAGTGTATTATAATACATGTCATAGGAAGAATTAATAAAGCAGAATGTATTAATTTAAAGGTAGCAGACACTCGTGCATGATAGCCTTTCTAGCTGCTTCTTTGCAGGCACCCAGAAAATGGTATTTAAGTTAAAATCAGGTTAAAGAAAAATAATGCAGTCAATCACTGCCAGATAATCGAGTCAGTAAATATCAATTATATAAAATGAGTCACCAATAAGAAATTTGATAAAATCAGGTGGCGGGGAAAGACACTGTGGGAGGCAGATACGACACATGTATTAACTTCAGAAGATATTCTGTTCTTTTTGGAAGCGTGGCTTTTATTTTGAGCACCTCCATTTTCTTCACAGCCTTTCAAAATGTTGGGAGCCTGAGAAGCAGCTGGACACAACAGCAGAAGGATGGTCCTTTTGCCTCAAAACTTTGGTGGGGGACAATGTGAGCTCCCAGGAAGGAACTGGAAGATCCTCTTAGGGTGAGAATCAAAAGCCCTTTAAGCATTCCCAAGCACAGAGGCATCCATGTGTTTGAGGTACTGGGAGGAAGGAAAGCACAGGCAGAGCCGGGTGGGCAGGCTGGGAGCGTGGTCACAGACCTGGTAACTGAGGGGTGGCACTGAAGCAACGCTGGCTCCAGGAGTAAGGATGGACTAGGACCTGCCTGTAGCCCAGATTCAGGGGAATGGTGATGTAGAGCAGAGCTTCCAGTGCCGGAGGATCCCTTGGAGAACCCAGGAACCTCGCTGGTGCTTACAGAAACACAAGCTTACAGAGGCCAGCTCTCTCTTCCAGCCTTTTCTTTAATCTTAAATCAAAATCCGGGTTTTTTTTTTACTTTTCCAAGGTGCTGCACCCCCTGCATTCCTCCTCCTGCCACAGAAGTCACCCCCGGGCTTGTCCCCCTGGGCACAAACACAGCACTGGGCCAGCAGCCAGGCTTTACCTCCAGTACAGGTATATTCACCCCTGCTTATGCGGAGGGATAAGGATCCTTTGGTAAAAGAATAAAACCAGCACTTTCTCTCTCTCTCTCTCTCTCTATCTGCATAAAATAAAGAGAGAAAATAAAATTCCAGCAGCTACAAGCTGGCGACATTATACTGTCATAATCCAGAAATGAACATTGATTCTGAGGAAGTCTCTTCTTCAAACTTTAATGCAACAATTAAGTATTCCATTGTCATGGCTCAATTAAATGGTATGGCCTGAGAAAATTGGGGATTGTAAAGTGAGGATGGAATGTGCTTTGATCCTCTTTCCAGGGTTATTGTTTCATTAATAAATGAACATGTCATTTGTCTCACCAGAGGGAGCTCCTGCCCTCCAGGCTTTTTCCCTTTTTTGTTCAGGTTTTATAAAGATGAATTTCCAGTGCTCTGAAATACCATGGATTAGTAGTTAAGCCTGACAGCACTTCGGGGAGTAGTGGGCTTAAAGTGCCTCACACAGGTCTCCAAAGCACTTGTTTACTAATAGAGGAAATCAGCGACCGTCTGCAGCTGCTGATATCGCATTACCATTTGGAAAGACAGTAGCTGAGATAACAAATCACACAGTTTTAATAATTACTCCTGCATTCCAGTTTTTTGTTTCCTGCGTTACTGCAAAGGCTGGATTTCTTCCAAATAAACAGATAAAAACAGTATGGAACTTTTATCTTTTAATGATAATGACAACACATCATGTTTCACTAAAAGTTTCCTGCTGGATTTTTTTCTGATTTCTAGAGTTTCAATAAAATGTAATTATACTTTATAATTCCACTCTTTTAATCTTCACTTCAAAAACTATTCACAGTTAGCAAGTTTGCTAGGCACGGAGAGGGGGTGAGGAGCAGGAGCCGGCTTCCCCCACATCGGGCTGTTCATAAATTCTGTCTGGGGGTAAACCTGTCATTGAAACGGCACAAACTGAGCTGCTTTGCATTCAAATTAATACCTAGTTTAATTTGAATATAAAATAGCTCCATTTATGTGGTTATTAAGAAAAAGTAACAAAACCGCTTGGCGATGAATGGATGTTCAAGATAGGATACACTCACAACCTATTTCTTTTCGGTACTTGGGGGTTTATTTCTCCTTTTCTTAATCCCTTGGATACTTTGGAATTGGGATGTTTTCCTATCGATAGATAAGGCTTTAAAACAAAGCAGTATCTCTGAAATCTGGATGGTTAATATATGCTCTGGGAGTCAAAAACTTCCAATTAACCCAATACCGAATTAGGCTTCACGTGTTTTGTTCGAATACATCTTCCCATCTTGTCCTTTGCTACGCTCAGAAAAAAAGTCAGCAGTGTCAGTCACAACTTTTCTTGCTAAATAATTTCACAGATTTATTTAGGAGAGCAGAGAAGAGGAAGAAGAGAGGAACACCACAATTAGACCTTCCTCTTCCAACTCAAAAATATCCAGACTTAAAGGTAAGGTAAACTTTTCTCACAGCTTTTAGTTTGCTTACCATCAGCCCATGTTCCACTGGGTGATTAAAGAAAGCTTTTTTAAAGCATTACTTCAGAATGATCTTAATTGGTGCAAGGTTGAGCCCTTTCTAGGAGGGGAGGGAAAAGGTTGAATAGCCTTTTCAAGTCACATGAAAGTTTCTAGGATGAATGTACGATAATTAGATTAATAAGTAGCTTAATTTATCACAGCTAAGGATTTCAACAGCCACACATTAGAGCAAGAAAAAAAAGATTAGTGTGATTCCAGTTTGTAAAAAATTGTACTGAAACTTGATTAACCTTAAATACAAAGTGCCTTTCTTTTTTGTGTGTAAATTCAGTAGTTAAGGGGGGAAAAAAACCCACTAAAATAATCAGAAAAGTCTTGTTCCGTTCCTTTGTGTTCACTAGCTAATGAAAGATAGCAGGGTTGTGCAAAACAACTTTTCCTGGTGATGTTATTCTTTCTAGAACATGGATTTAGAGGAAATCTGTGATCCCTGCCAGTGCTGCAGACCCCGACAATCTGTGTGAGGTGTGAGATAACATTTGCAGGGGTTAAAAACATCTCCAGCATCAGCCAATTTCATTTTAAAATAAGAGAAAATGAAGCAGCGAGAAAAGGGGTGAAATATTTATTTAAGTATAGGGGAAAGTTGTATTCACCTTAATGATGGTAATGCAGAAGAGCTGAGCAGGAGCCTGGGTGCCAGGCAGAGGAGTGGGAAACAACCGGAGGCAAGGCTAACGAGGGGGATGCAATTAGGGATGACAATTAGCCGGGCAATACTCGCTCACACAGCACCGGTATCAGCCTAAAGTCAAACGTGGCAAAGGCACGAGCAGAGTGCAAAAAACCTTCACCCACAGATGGGAGAGTTGTGTAAAATCCTGCCAGAGCATCCAGCTTTTCCCCCCGCCACCATTTCTGCTTCTTTGCAGGACAATCCCTTAACAGAGAGTGAGGGCTTTTTGATGTTGCCATCCACCGCCGAGGTTGCTTTCGGTGGTGTCATTATTTATCAGCGCCAACGTCAGCTTTCATTAATCCAACTCCTCAATACTTGTATCGCAACTGACAAAAATTCCCCATGCTTTTTGTGAAGCCGGCTGGCAGCGGGACAAGCAGAGCCCACGGAAAGTTCTGGAGGGTGATGGTGGTCCCTGTGAGTGCTCACCAGCCATCGTCATTCTGAGGAGGTCTAATGCAAACCCAGCGGTGGTGAGACGTGGGGTGCTGGGTTTGGGGCTCCCCATCCCGAATCCCTCTTTGAAAGGGGAATGAGAAGGGAGAAGGTTGGCTCATGTTTGTGGGAAAGAACAAATGAGGCTGCTCGGAGCCTACCAAAAAAAAAAAACAAACCCCACCAAAATTAAAAAATGAAATAAAATGAAAAAAAAAGTGTAATGAAGCGAGAGGGGGGAAAACGGTTTCTTTAATTTTATCTTGCACTTAAGAGATGAGTAAGAGCGCTAATGAAAGGGAGGGTAATTACAGCCCAGATAGGGCCTCTTGCACACGCTGGAACGTGGGGAAGGTTAACTCTGGCAAAGGGAGATCATACAAATCAAAGTGGCTGAGGGCACTCATGCATCGGCCTGTTTGATAAGATTGATAACTGTAACCAGTAGCTTAGGAGAATCGATTTCCACTGCCGGGGATCTCTCTGGATGCTCTCATCTTTTCTTCTGTTTACATGAAAGTGAAGCTTTAAAGATGTTTTATCATCTAATGGCGAATATGACACACAGTTACAAATGGAATCTTTTTTTAATCTCAGAATGGAAAATTTAAGCGGGGCAGTGATTCGCTTTAATTATGTATATTGAACAAATATGAAGAGATGAGAAGAAACTTGTTTTTCAGCCCACTGAACCCAAGTGCTTGCCTGTAATCTAAAATGGATATCTAATTATTGTTTAACATTATTTATTTAGGAGGAGTTACGACCTCTAATTTGCCTTTAAATGATTAATTTAGTGTTTAAATAAAGCTCCTTTTATTTAATAATGTTTTCTTTAACCAATCTTCACTAATGTCAATAAACTCTTTGTTTAACCTTCTTAAAGGAAACATTTCCTCAGCTCTGAGACAATTATGAATTAACAAAACCCATATAGAAAAATGAGCTAAGCAATTATCTAATATTATTGCAGTGTGCTTAAGAAGGGAATATTCCACACCAATAACATAAGACAAGAGAGATGAAACAAGCTTTTCTAAATATTGAGCATTTTAAGCAGTCTGCCTCTTCTTGAGGTGATAAGGCAGCACAGAAATACCCCCAAAATACTCACAGCTTGGCTAAATAAACTCTGCCACTTCCATTATCATCCTAAAGAGGTTCTTGGTTCATGTCCCAGGCACAAACAAAGCAGCACAAATATCCCCACTCCGTATGTAGGGAGATGGTCAGAGGCAATGCAGGCACCTTCCTCCTGTCCTCAGCCCTCGGCAGGGCACCCTCACCCGTGCCCAGGGTGACTTTGCATCACCAGGGTGCCCCCCTGATGTCCAGGACCAGAGGGAAGGTGTCAGACATGGGGCAAGGGACAACCAGTCACATCTCAGAAACTCCTCTCCGGACATTTGTCTCTTTTATGGAGCAGGCTCTCACACTTATATCACATCAGATATACTGGCCACTTATTCTGAGAGCAAAGTGCCTTTTGAGGGTCATAGAATCAGGGAATAAATTGAGTTGGAAGGAACCTTTAAAGGTCATCTGCTCCAACTCCCCTGCAATGAGCAGGGACAGGTGTGACTGCTGTGCATTAACTGTGAAGCACAGGTGCTACATAATAAATTGTGCTTGTGATAATGCAGCTGCTTTCCTGGCCTTGCTTAGATCCTCCGTACTTTGCTCTGGTGCATGCTGGAGCTTGGAAGACCACAGGAAAAAACAGGCAGCACAAACAAATCAAAACTGATGTCAAAGAGACCAGAAAGTGACAGGAGATAAGTGGTAGAGGAGAGAGAGGAGAGGCAGAGCTTTCAGGAGGAGCCAGATGAAACAGAAAAGCCAGGAGTGGAAGAAAGTGCTGAGAAAGAGCAAGGTGATACTCATTGCCCAGAGAAGCTGTGGCTGCCCCATCCCTGGAAGTGTTCCAGGCCAGGCTGGACAGGACTTGGAGCAACCTGGGATAGTGGAACAGGGTTGGGATGAGATGATCTTTAAGGTCCCTGCCAGCACAAACCATTCTGTGTTTCTATGAATTAGAAAATACAAAATATCCAAGGCTTCAGGTAACACTGGTTACCATCTGTAGCTCCCTGGTGGAGGTCTGAATAGAGCTGTGCTCATTTCCCACGTGGGAAACGTGCTGCCTGCATTGTAGGCAGAGCTGAAAGGGTTCTCACTTTCAAAGCTCCTCTCTTGTACAACAAAAGCAGCAGCAGAGCATGATAGGTTCTCTGCAGTTACTCCTTCCAGGTTCTGGTGAGGATCCCAGGAAGAAGAAGAGGAGACAATGTCCAGATTGGAATGAAGAGGGCTGAACAACAGTGAAGGGCACCGTGAAAGCCACAGCAGTGCAGGTGTAAAAGGAAAAAGGAAAAGAGGGAAAATGGGTGTGTAACAAGCATTGATAGGAGCACTTGGCAGTAAGGAAGAAGATTGGGAAGGGAGTCTGGTGAGCCAAAGGTTGTACCTAAAGGGGAATCAGGAACATGCTTAACTCTGCAATAATTACTTCAAGGCTCTTGCAAAATGTGGTGGGTCAGTTTGAGGAGGCAGGAACCTGGCCCCAGTGCCAGATCATGGCTTCAAGGATGGTGGGAGCTCGGAGTCAGTGTGGTGGAACTGCCACACCCAGCCAGGAGCAGAGCTCCCTTCCTGTCAGAGGCTGAGGGTCACCCAGGGGTGTCCCTACTCACTCCCCAACACCTGAATACACCCAACACATCCCTGCTCTGCTCATCTGCTCTCAGTTTCTCCCTTTCCTGGAACCATAGATTCCCCTTTGGGGCTTTTATTTTTTGTTACAACTGTCAGATTTTTTTGGCTATATTCTAAAGTTTCGATTTTACAGTGTCAATTTTTTTCCCCAACCATATGGACTAAGACTTCACCCAGGGTGCAGATGTCTAGAACAAGGGAAATCTCTAATCCTTTTTATCAGTGATGTGACACTGAGATGGCCCATTTGCTGCTGGCTTGGTAGGAGGAATATCCATGAGCGCTTACTCCTTCTCTCCCATCTTGTTCCAGCACTTGTACCCCATCCCCTGAAAACTCAGAGTGTCTGAGGCCACACAGCCACAGAGTCCAGCTGATGTTATCATTACAACCAGGAGACTCTTTTGGCACTCACCCACAAGCTGATCTCTGGGTAAGTGATGATTTGGATCCACAACATGAATGAGGATGGTCTGGGAGGCCCACAAAGTCTCTTCCAGCATTGGGATGAGCTCCCACCATGACATCTCCTCGATGCTGGTACAGCACATGTGGAGTGAAGACTTGAATCCTGTCTTCAGCCTTGCCCCTGGTTCTCCATATAGCTTCTCTTCCCACAAATGCAGCTGTGCCCACCAGTCCAGAAGTTCCAGGAGGGACAAGACTCCCACAGCCCCTTTGAGAAAGGTGAAGGAAAGGCTGGTGAGCAGCTCTGTGTCTTAAAATCTTCATCCCACAGCCTCCCCCCAGACAGGTGCCCCTGAGATGTGATAGGAAGCCAAGCACAATCTCAGCTGGTCACAGGTAAATGGGGAGGTGTGTTTGCCCTCAGGCAGCCTGAGGACGTCACCCCCTCCTGAACACAGCCTGTTAAAGAGGGATCTCCTTTTAAGTAACCATTTCCCTCCAGGCTGCTGACTCCAGGAGTGGCCAGCTGCTCATCCCAGGTCAAAAAGGGCCTGGTTAAAAGGTCCTTCCCCACCTCGGATGCAGCATGGACAAGTCCCTCAGGACTTGCTTGGCAGTGCCACAACATCCAGACCTGACCCACAGGACTCACTGGAGTCCTCCTAAGGTTAGAAGGTGACATGGTTTGTCCCAGCAGACACAGGAGGAATTTTCACAAGAAACCCCCAAAAACCTCTGCTATGATAAGCAGAAGTCCTCTGGTAGCCTATGTGCAGTCCTCAAACAGGAACAGGACACATGCAACTTTTTTATTATTATTAGTTTAAAAACGTGGCATTGTGACTTTTTTTGAACCCTAGACAGGCAAGAATAAAGTGAAGGATTTCTTGCATCCACCTCCTCTTCAGACAGGACTTGCACTGCACTCTGAGCTGCTAGAGAACCTTACTAACCTAAAATAAGTAAAAATTTACAAACCTATCTAAAATAAAATCTGCTGGTTAGCAAAGAATTCACTTTGCTCCTTCCCTTCCGCTTGCTTTTAATCAGCCCTGCAGAATTCCCACTGCCTGCATCGATGGGAATGTGTAATATTGTTTGATGAATGAATAAAATATCAGGAAGGAAGTGTCTTGTTTGTCTGCGTCTTCATTATCACCTTCCCCATCCCAGAGTTAGTGCATGGACTGTGTGGCTGGACCAGTCTGTTCTCCTTTACTGGTCATCCACTGTTTGATTTGTGCTCGCAGCTGGAAGCTCTGGATATAGGTTAAGATCGAAGGTGTTTGACGCTGTACAAACAGCAAATAAAAAGATAATCCCTCCAGTATAAGTTCAGAGTTTTGCCAGATTTTGCTTTTCCCTGAGCATCTTTATTTTACATCTGAAGCCAGGGGGATAAATCATCATTTTTCCCTCATTTTCCCCTTTGTAATTATACAGACTGACACTCTGGGACTGTAACTCACTTAGATTGGGTTGGTCAACTTCTACAGTGAAGTGCGGAATATGGAGCTGTTCTGGGAAGTGGGGGGAAAAGCCAACCTAAATAGAAAGTTTTTTTGAAAGACACACAAAACCCCTTAAGACTTGTAACCACTCACTAGAAGAGCTGTGCAAGAATCCTTTCCTTCAATTCCCTCTTTAATCTCTCCTTTTCTAAGCAGGTAATCTCAGATTATTTACCAGCATCTCATTTCTAACTCACAAGAAACTCCTGGAAGCCAGAAGAAAAAAAAAAAAGTACTCTCCCTCAGCCTGTTTTTGTTTTGCTCTCATGTTTATTTTCATCTTAACATTAATTGCCCCATAATATCTGCTTGGTATTATCAATTAGCCTTTGCAGTGGGAAAATATTTTAGTGCCTAATACAGCGTAATGATTTTTTTCCCTATTTGCCAAGGGGGTTATTAATAAATGTCCCCACTGGGGTTACAACTCTGGTGCTCTGGTGTTTGCTTTAGGGGAAATGAGGGATTGGAGGAAAATCCTAACCAAACGGAGCTATAATTAGAGGGAAAGCAGCTGCAATTAGAAGTATATGTTTAACGACACCCACGGCACTCGGGGACAAACCTCCCCTCCACTCAGGCAGGCGTGGCAGCACAGAGTCTGGCGCTGAAATAAAAGGGGAAAACTCTTGGTTTTCCACTTTCTCCAGGTGTTGCACCAAAGATTTGTGCTGTCTGCTCGGTATATTCTACAAGGAAAGTGAAAAAACCAGGAGGGTTTTTTTCAGCAGAGGAGTGCTGGCCTGGCAAAGTCAGCAGCAGACTCCTCCAAGCCGGGATTTCACCCTGATCTCTCACTCCTCACTATTTATTTAGCCTGAACTGCTGCCACAGGCTCTGCTGGACTCTCTGGGAAGCTGCCAGCCAAGCAGCCTCTTCAAGTGACACATTTCTGACATCAGACATCCACACCGTGTCCCATGGAGTCCTCTCCTGCGGCTGCAGGTACTCCAGGGCTGGATGGTGGATCCTGGCAGACCTCGTTCTCCTCCCTGCTGCTGCAACAGACTTTGTTCAGGCAGGAAAAAACAGTCACCATCCCTCTGGCTTTTCTGCCTGCTACAAATCTAAATTCTCCAGCACCAGGCAAAAAAGCACCTCATAGGCTCTCCCAGGAAAATTCAATCCTGTCAGCAGATACAAGTTTCTGGAAAGCCAAACTGGAAGGAATTCTGCAGCCTCTTGAGAATTCAGGCTGAATAAAATGTTAGGGCTTGATTTTATCAATTAGCCCAACAACAAGTTTAACAATAAGCAGCAAGGACACACAGGGAATTTAGAAATGCAGCAGATGTGCAGTACTGCTTAATATGGCTTTTAGCTTAATTCATCTCATTGCGGAAATCTGTAATTCTCATGGTTTGGGTTCT
Organism: Corvus kubaryi; assembly: GCF_017639235.1. Lineage (NCBI taxonomy): Eukaryota > Metazoa > Chordata > Aves > Passeriformes > Corvidae > Corvus > Corvus kubaryi. The sequence goes on from NW_024582054.1 coordinate 32,475,746, forward strand.
GAACAGCAGCTACTGATGTAACCTTTTGTCTTTCCCTGGGTTTTGTTGGTCAAAAGACCCATCAAACAAACAAAACAAAAAACAACCAAATAATTACTATTCTAGCACTATTAGCTTTGAGGATTTACAGCTTTGCTTCTTTCACTGCAGAACTTGAAAGTAATAGAATTTACTCTGGGAAAACTTGACTGTGTCCTTGCAAGTCTCTGTAGGGCTTCTCATATTTGGGTCCCAAATTAGTGTCCCATATCCAGTAGGAAACAGACTGTTCCAGCATAAACTGGCTGGCTACAGGGGCCTGTGTTTGAGACACAGCGGTAGGAAACAAGAGAATGGCAAGAAGCTGTGTCCAGGGAGGTTTAGGTTGGATATCAGGAAAATGTTCTTCCCTCAGAGGGTGATGTAGCACTGAACAGGCTCCCCAGGGAATGGTCACAGCTCCAAACCTGACAGAGCTCCAGGAGCGTTTAGACAATGCTCTCAGGGACAGGGTGGGATTGTTGAGATGTCCTGTGCAGGGCCAGGAGTTGGACTCAATGATCCCTGTGTGTTCCTTCCAACTCAGGATATTCTATTCTATTATTCTATTCTATTCTATTCTATTCTATTCTATTCATAATCTCCCACCCCACCACGCCTGCAGAAAACACAGAAAGCAGCAGTGAAATGCAAGGATGTCCTCCACCACCCATGTGTGACACAGGTCATCCTAGCTCTGGATCCACAAGAAAGCAGATTTCCCTAAATAGCCCGAAAAGTGCAACCTCACTCCTGCAGATTGCTGGGCACCAGAAAAGGCACCTAAATGAAGATTGGGCTTATTGGCCTTCTCCAGAACAGCATCTCCTCCAGATCCTGGATCTCTCTGTTTTGACCAGAAGAAGACCTTGGTGGACCTGGGGACTACTGCTTTTGTAGTGTGAATGAACAGAGATTAAAGGTCGCCAAATGAAGAATTCAGTGATTATCTATACGAAAACAAACCTGAGGTCTGTGTTCAGTGGCCACTGCTGAACATCTTCCCTGGACTCACAGTCTGTAGGACAGTGTGAGAGGAACAGGCATCCACACCATTGTTTTGGAGCAAGGAGCACTGTCCATGCCAGCTACTTGTATTTTATACCTCACTTGTACTTCCAGTAAAGCATCCCAGGAGTTGGGAGATGAACCTGCACAGCTCAGAACCATTTGCTATAAACCAAATATTTCTGTCCCTTGAAAACCAAGGACAATGTTTCCATCGACTTTGGGAGGGCTCAGCTGGTGTCTGCTCTGATTCCTGGCCACAACTAAAAATTTCTTCAAAACCAGAAGAAATTTTTCTTTCCAAACTGCCATCAAACTGCCAGTTCTAGAGACATCAGACAACATTTGGTTACTTTCATTTTCTTCTTATCCTTCAGGGGAGCAGGATGATTGTAATTATGTCTTTCCATAGAATCCCTGAATGGTTTGGGTAGAAGGAAAGGAAAGGTAGAAGAAAAGGACCTTAAAGACCATCCAGTTCCATCCACTGCCATGAGCAGGGATACCTTCCACTGGACCAGGTTGCCCCAAGCCCTGTCCAACCTGGCTGGGAACACTTCCAGGGAATTTGCTTCCATGTGTACCTTTAACAACACACACACACTATTTGCACACTATATATATGTGTTACAGACCTTTCACACTCCAAGAAGTTTACAATAGATTTTAAAAGTTGTTTTGAAGGGATAAGTATTATTCGAGGGATGTGTGTGCATACACACAAATGTATTTAGTACCCTATGGGTCCACATACACTCTCAATAAACCCATGTAGTGCTCTGTATCTAACCATAGAGCTCAGCACTGGGCCCTTTCCCCACTGTGCTTGAGGGTCTAAAATGAACAACAGGCTTTTAAAGCTACATTTATTACCTTGCCACCACCAGGAACAGCCCAACCTCATGCAGCCACTTTGACACAGACGTTAATTTTCACTTGCAGCTGTGGCAATTAGAAAGTGTACTTAATAGAGTGTCATGTTAATTGCTGCAGAGTTAACCAATTTCTCCATTTAATTGTCAATTGATTAACCTATTGAAATGGTAAGTGACTCAGTTTCCTTCCAGAACAAACAGCAGCCACATATTGTAGCTTCCTCCAGCTGGAGGGGGTACTCTGTGATTTGCTCAGCCTCAATGTGCTGGTATTTTTCTACACCTCCCTGAGCTTTTAATTAGATGAGCCAATTTTACATGTATTTGTCTGCTGGAAAGGTTATCTGTGCTGGAGCTGACCTGCAGAGACAAGGTTGAGCCTAGCAGTCTTAATAGAAAAGGATTTCAGCTATGACTGCTGTACTTGATTGCATTGTAATGGTAATTAACTTGAGACTTTGCCTCCCTCAATGTTTTTTTGTAGCTTTAACTATGCAATGAGATGTTTCCCCTGTCATATATATGCACTTATTAAGCTCTCATTGGATTCTAATATGCATGCAAATAGTCAAGAGTTTCTTAAGGCTAATACTACACTACGTAGATTGTAGTGCCATTAAGTCACTACAAAGATGTAGCCTGCAGCAAACTTATAAGATTTTTTCTTTCTTTTTTCTGCGAGCACATGTGAGGGTTTGATTTTCCATTTTTGTACTTTTCTTCCCAACCTAAAGCAGGAAAAATTTCCTCTACATGCTTTAGATCCTTTTCATCCCAAATGTTCTGAGTACAAGAGCCCATTTCGGCGACTTTTCCTTCCCCAGCGAGCCTAGAAAAGTGCTGGTGTTTTAAAAGGAAGACCCCAACGTCCTTAATTCAGTTTTTCAAGTTGGATTGTAATCCATGCCCATTCCAGGTCCTTTCTGGGAGCGGCTCGTTTGAAAGCCCTCGGTATCTCCTGTGTTCCTGCATGTTCTTTTACAGTACGGCGCTGTCATTTAATTACGAGACAATCCCCCACAACTGAGCAAGCATTTTCATCATTGATAATGTTGGTAGCAGGCAACTGAGACAAAATGATTACAAACCTATGTTGCACTCAATAGTCCTTTAGAGGATTTCTCTCTTAATAGTCCTGGCTCATTCATGTTTGGTTCAGTACATTTGTTCTTTAAAAAAGGCGTAGATTAGAAGAGTTTCAGGGTAGGTTAATAACTCAACTGAAAATGGCTGCTTGCATTGTCCAAGCCTGTTCCTGCAGTTGCCTGGTGCTTTCTTCAGTTCTTCCACACTGCAGCTTTGGCCCAGTTGGTAAACAGCTTAAGTCCAGACATCTTTTCATTCTCCGGCGCAGCGGATTGAAATAAAAATGCATATAAGTGGCGACTGACTGGCGCTGGCCTGACAATAGCCTGTAACATTATGCAAGGGTATTTACATAGGAATAAGGCCTTGGTAAAGAAGACAGGGGCAATTAATGACTAGGGCCACACATATAAGGAAAGTTTGTCCAATCTTTTCTTCAATAAAGATCTTTTGTAAAGTGCTATGGAAACTCATGGAGGCCCCCAAACAGACTAGGAGAGGGACTTTTGTGGTGGGGCTTTTTGGTTTCTTTTTTTAGCCTGAAGTTAAAAGGGCCGAATTTTGTAAAGGTTAAATGTAATTCTTCTGCGGTGTTGAATTTTTCCTATTGTCATTTCTTTTTTTTTTTCCTTTTTTTTTTTTCCCCACAGGATTTGGGTTTGCGTGGCTTTTCCCCTAGGAGAACATGTGGAGTAAAGAAATAAAATGAATGATGTGCCTCAGCTACGCAGGGTGGTGGAAGTGAAAGATTTGGAGGAGACCTGTCACAATGCTTGACTCCTGCTAGCACAGGTTTGGAATTTAAGCTAATTTGTAAGCACTTAGGGCCTGACTCTGACCTCTCTCACATCCCAGCAGAGCTGCTGGTGCTGCCAAAATGCTTCCCACCTTCTGAATTCATCTTTTTGCTTCATTTTATCCAGATGGATTTGGCCATGAGTGATTCTGACAAAGGAAGGAAGCCCCATGCTCTGGCTCTGGGTACTGAAGGCGGAGCACTATCTGCAGCGGGTGATGCCAGGACGTAGCCCAGGGCAGAACTTAACCCCATCCCGCCAGATGGGGAACTCTCCCCTGGGCTTGCAGACACAAATAATGAGCCCATTTCCCTGGGGAGACCAGCCCACATCCACCCGGGGCAAGGATGTCACAAAAGAGCCGCAGCTGATGGTGCCTCCTGCACCTGCAAGGCCTCGAATTGTGGTTTTGCACATCTTGTCATAGAGTGGGCACAGCACTTTGGGTCTGAAGCCACCGTGATGGGGCTCCTGAGAGCCTTTTCACCAACACCATGCACCATTCAGTGTCACCTTGTCCCTCCCAAGCCACTGCCCTCTACATCTTCCCTTCCCCCATGGAAGTGTTTTCCATGGTCTCCCATGGCACATCTCTGGATGGCAGCTTGAAAATGCCCACATCAGTTGAGCGACTTTACTTTTAAGCTCATCTTCTGGGGTTTAGTGACTTTGCTTGCTCTTTTTCTAATGACCATGGAGGGTTGATTCTGTAACATTTTTAACACTCTATTCGGAGGAATCTGTCTTGAAAGCAGAGCAGGGATCCTCCTGCTCAATCCATCATATGTGTCCAAGAAGTCAACCCTTCGGTGGGCATCAATGAGGAAAAACATATGGATACCTCTAGGTTCTGCCAAGCTTTCCACCATTTCCTGATCTACCACTGAATCCTTTTCCTCTCAGGTAGAGATTCTTAGACCAGAATATAACTCCAAAAATACAGATTTGCCAGGACCCCCTGTCAGGCTAATTTCTTTCTTTAAAGTATTTTTTAGAATCAAGTCTCCCATGGAAATTAATTCCTAAAATGCTTGCTGGACATTGAAGAGAGGGACGTAAACATTACTACCACTAGTGCTTGGTTCCTATAAGAGGAGCGTGCAAGGAGCAGGGAATGTGCTTCTGCTGTAGCCCTGGAAAGCTGCAGAAATCAATGCTTCATTCAAGGCTATTGATCAGTACTAAATTAATTAGACTTCAAGGCTTATGGCAGTTGATAAGACAACTTGTTAATTTAGTCAATGATAGTGTTTTCCCTAAAGCAGCAAATACCCTCTTTCTCAGAAAAGACATTTCTAGCACTTGCTACTCAACTTTTTTTGCTCCCCCTCTCTTTTATAAAAAAAAAATATATAAAGAAAAAGACATTCACTTTACATTTAAATTAAGATAAGAATTGGACAAGGAGCTGCTTCCATTTACCCCTATTTGCCTTCTTTTTCTCCAACATGGAAGCAGGGTGTCGATAACATCTGATGCAATTTAACAGGGCAGCACCATAACATTCAGCTCCTTCAGCCCCGGCCTGTTGAAGGGGGATGTTCACTTGGAAAAGCTGCTGGGGAGAGGAGGGAGGAGGGGGCAAAGCCACTTTCTGCATGTGGGTTGGTCCCTTTTTTTAATGGCAAACCCAGAGCTTTTGCTTCCCAGACTAGGAGGATGCTCATGGCCACTGACAAAGGCACGGGCGCTGCCGGTCCCGCAAGCAGTGAATGAGATGAAGATATCCCAGAATACCCTGGACATGGGGCTGTACTTCCTGCTGGCTGGGAAGGACAAAAGGACAAAACCCAAGGAGTGCCGGGGTCCCACCACCAGCTCCTGGAGGCACCAGTCTGCTACCAGCAGCACTCCAACCCTCGGAGAATGCTAATAAGCCACTGAAGAGCTCAGCTTTCCTGCCATAATTCTATAGTGCCGTTGAGGACCCCATAGTGTTCACTAAATAAAGACAACTAATTGAGAATTTTTTGCACATTTTGCTCAGTGGACTTGTTGTTCAGGCGGTTGGTTGGGGAGAATGTCCCCCTACTGACAACAGGGGCTGATTGTTTTGGCAGCCGCCGGGTTAGCGCCATTGCCCGGGTCTGAGGCTGACTTTCCAAGTATGACAAAAATGTTTAATTTCGGATTTTTTTTTTTTTTTTTTTTTTAATTATGTGGCTGGGAATTATTTGGGCTATGTGGAGAACAGGGCGTCCGGTATTCACGTGACCAAAAGAGAAAAAAATTTTTTTTTAAATTGCTGGCAGTGTTTCTCAGAATAAAACCTTTGGTCTTTCTCTTTCTCTCCTCTGCCTCTGTTTCCTCCCTCCCCCCCCCTTTTTTTTTTCCTGTGTTTTCTGTGGTGAGGCCGACATTTTTGTGTCTGCAGGTGACACTTTGATTGAAACTAAAATTAATAAATCAGCTGAAAAGCTCACACCTACAGCTCACAGCAGGGCCTTGAAAACACGGTTATAAAGGGAGCTTTATGCCCTTGTGTAAAGAAGGAATAAATTACAGAAGCACTTGTTGCCCTTGGACTCGATTTTGCTTTGCAGGCTGGTATCTTATTTTTGGAGCTTATTGTTAATCAACAGGTTCCTAGTAGGTTTAGCAGGTGACTTTGTTATTAATCTCCTATTTGACCACTATAGCATATTAATGAGGTAGGCTCCTGGATGTGGCAGTGTCTCCAGCACAAGGAATTAGTTTAAAAGGTGCACTCTTTACTCAATTGCCCACAGTTAACGATGCTGCAGCCCAAATGTAAAGTAGCATTTTCTACAGCTTGTGTAGCCTTAAGAGTGTTTTACTAACATTATGTTCCTCACTGTGCTTTTCTTCTGTTGTATACTTATTTCTTCTCCATGGAGGGCTATTATCAGGCTTACTGGTCCTTCCTTCTCTTTATATTTTGGGGGGCTTTCTTCATTTTTTATTCCCCTAACAAAATCAAGAAATTATATATAAATGACAAAATGATATCCTTTCTTATTAATGTGCACCTTGGTTTTAATTAAACAATTCCAGAGCGCTTTGGAGTACCATTGGATTTAAATAAAACACTCGGCTCAACATTTCCCTTCAAAACTGGCTTAATAAATATTATTATAAAGTGCAGGAATTCAACCAGCCCCATTTCACCTTGTATTTTGGGTTTGATTTAAGCTTGGAGAGAGGATACCTATAGGGGTACTTTGAGAACATAAAGAAAAGCTAAGGATTTAAGACTTAAATTTGTAATTACCGGGATCTGCCGAAATACATAATATTATGAGCCAGGCTATAAAACACCCTGGTGGAAACAACAGCTTTGTTGTAATACAGTAATTTCCACATTCCAAGGAACGTGCTCTGCCTTAGATGGTTATTATTGGCATTTGCTTTCATAACTTTCAGATGTGTGGTCTACCTCCCAAACAGATACATTTTCCTATTTAAATTAGCACTGTCAGGCTTATGCCTGCAGATTCCCAGCATTTTTTTTTTTAACAAGGACTCTCACATGCAACAGCATTTTTGTGTCAGGTTAGGTGTCAGCCTTGAGTTTTAGCCTGAACCGTAAAATATCTGTCTTTTATGGATTAAGTTCAAAGTTATCATGTTACTTTAGCTTGGTACTTTGGTATTTCTCTTCTTTGGCCTCTTCTAATTGGGATATATATATATATATATTTTTTTTTAAGGGTAGAAGAAACGAAATCTGCTAGATTGTATGTGTAAGAGAAAAGTTATTTAAGGTATTAGTAACACGTTTACTACAGGCAGCAAGGTTTAGGTGCCTTACTGCCTCTCACATACAAGCCTGTAGATGTGCAGTCCATATTCAAAATCACATTAGAATTTTGATCTATATTTTCAGAAATTAAAGTCAATTTAATCTGCAGCCATCACACAGTGCTCGGTTTGAGCCTCTGAAAAGGGCTCAGCTAAGCTGAGAAAGATGCCCCAAAATGATGCACTGGAGTGAAGCATCCCTGTGGGCAACCAGACATCCCTGGTTATGGGGGGACAAACCATGGGGGAAAGATGGAATTCATCTGCAGACCCTGCAGCATCGTGACCTCAGAGAGGATATGATGAACAACCATGATGAAACACCCAGAAACACACTCACAAACTTGGATCCCATCCAAGGTGCTCCCAGCAGAGGACATGTCCAGCTCATGCCTGTATCTCTAAGTCTCCCCAGGATGAGCTGATAGGGCTCATTTTCAGACATCAATAATTCTACCAGTTAGCTTGTTAGAACTAAAGGGAGATCTTCCCTATTTCAAGCCAAAAAAAAAAAATTACCTAACCACACTTTGGGAAAAAAAAAAAGCACATAGAAAGGTGGCTTTGAGCTCTGAGAACACACACAGTAATTACTGCTGACTTTATATTGCGTTTTATTTTTAAGGAACCACCATTTAAGCAGTTTTGCTGGATTGCTGTTCAGGGGTTTTGTGTTGTGGTCTTGTTTGTCAGGGCTCAAGGAATTGAGAATTTTTACGGCACAGGCACAACCCCCTGTAAATCAGGGCTGGTCGTTAAAACCCTTCAGTGAAGTGGTGTTAGCAGGGGCTGCTCCACAGCCTCTTTCTAAGGAGGAATCCTTAATGTAACACACATTTGGGAGCCCTTTCCATCCCCAGCCCCCATCTCCCCAGAACTACTTACAGCACAAGGAGTTTTGAGCTTATTTTGTCTTTTCACAACTTAGCAAGATCAGACACATTTCTGCAATGCATATGCAGATTTTACCTCTTGTTACTTTCTCTAATGAGCTTTCACTTAATCAATTTGACAGTAGCCTTTCTTCCTTTTTGCTTCGTATCCACTAGGAAAGTATTCAGGAAAAAGTGTTAACAGTTTCAAGGGGTATTAGCAAAATGAAATGGTGGCACAGGCAAATTTAGGAAGATCGCAAGAGTGCTTTAAGAAAAGAAAAAAAAAAAGAAAAAGAGAAGTTAAAATGGGGGATGTGGATTTAGATGTTTGTCTAGGAAATGAGTATGACTGCAGACACCACGTTTATTTTCTTGCAAATAATTTTAAAATTATGCTAATAATGAGCAGAGAAATCCTAGTGTTATGTAATTATCCACGTTATAGAAACAAGCACTTTCCTTGATGGTATGCAGCCACTCCAAAAATAAAAATATCCTCTTTAATGGGGTGTTGAGTGTAGGCTCCAGTCTGAGCCATTCATGCAGGACAGGGATGCTGGAAGTCCCGGTGACCTGCAGAGCCATGGGAAGCTATCTGCAAAGCCCTATCAAGCCTACACACCCAGGTTATCAAAGCCAGCTATGTATTTAAGGCTTCTGTGGAGGGGTTTCACAGAATCCCAGAATGGTTAGGGTTGGAAGGCAACTTAAGATCATCTTGTTCCAATCCCCCTGCCGTGGGCAGGGACACCTTGCACTAGACCAGGTTGCTCCAAGCCCTGTCCAACCTGGCCTGGAACACTGCCGGGGATGGAGCAGCCACAACTTCTCTGGGCAGCCTGTGCCAGGGCCTCACCACCCTCACAAGGAAGAATTCCTTCCCAAACTCCCATCTAACCCTGCCCTCTGGCAGTTAAAGCCATTCCCACTTCTCCTGTCACTCCGTGCTGTTGCTCAAAGTCCAGCTCTCTTGGAGCCCCTTTAGGCATTGGAAGGGGTTCTGAAGTCTCCCCAGATCATTCTCCAGGGCACCCTGGATTTCACAGCATCCACAGGCACTTGCTTCTAAAATGCACCCACAGAAACAGAAGTCAGTGCTCTGCATGGCATGGAAAACCAAACCAGGCAGGAAATTACCCCCAAAGTGGAGCTGCCGCAGGTCTCTGAATCAGCACTTACTCACTCAATGTCACCACTAAGCTGAGGACATCACTCAGGCATTAAGTTCATAATAGCAAAGTGACAAAGCACTGCTGACACCACCTTATTGACAAGGAACACGGAGCTTTACCCGGGGGTTTCGTGACAGCCACAGCCTGCAGGAAGAGGGCATGGGCAGAAGGAAAACACTCATGGGCAAATGGCTTGGAGTTCCCCCCAGTCAATAAATCCACTGGAGTCCCCTGGCCTGGACTGGTTGTCAGAGGAAAAATTTATAGCCCAATTCCTGCTTGCCAGGTGCTTCATGTGAAGTAAGCAAGTCACTTCCCATGTGACCTGTGGGATCACAGCCCAATTTGCAGGATTAGACACAGGGAGTGGGGATGCACCTAAGAAAAAGATTTTCCTTTCTCTTCATGAGAAATTGATATCTTGATGCCATGGAAGATGCAAACTTTATTCATGGCTTTCCATCCCTGGATGCCAACAGCCCTTCAGCTGATGATCTGTTTCTTTCCTAAAATGGATTCCTTCCTGCCTGCCCCCCAAGCCAGAAAAAGTCCACTTTTCGGCCCAACACTGAACAGCTCCATCACGAGATGCATAATTACCACATCTATCAAAATTTTTATTTCCCCACTGGTAGAGCAAGCTGTGTTACCCAAAAACCTGGTAAGAAAATGTGGCTGTCATTAGTGGACACTGAATCTTGTTTCCAATGTCATTGCCTTCAAACTGAAGGATTAAGTCCCAAAAAGTGCTCCAAGGGCTTGCTTCAGCAAGTGGGGTGTTAATGGCATCGTTTTTATGTACTTTAATGTTATTTTGCCCCGTTATAAGTTGATGGTGGTGTTCAGACAAAGTGTGCTTTTTGGGAGAAACAACCCAACCTTGTGGAGCTGAACCTCACAGGGCAGAGCAAAGCGGGGGCACACAGACCCAGAGAGGCTTTAGCTGGGCTTTGCTTTCCTGGCACTGTTTCCATCCCAAAACAGGGGACCACGCCACCACGGAGCCAGGCTATGTGCTGCAACAGGACTTTTCCAAAATCACTCTTTTCAAATATTTTATTCTGATCTTCTTTTTAAGCCGGGGTCCCAAACCTTTAAATCAGAGGCAATTTTGTTTTCCTAGCTGTCAGCAATATTTTGGCTATTTTAAGAATGTAGGACAGGGTTAAGGATTAGTACCAGCATTTCTTTTCTGTGTATCAGAGCTGCTTAGCAGTAATTAATTAGGACATTGGGTTTTGTACTCTTGGTTCAGGTCATTTGCCTATGAGCAGCTCAAGCCTTTTACAAAGGCACGCTGCATATGTTTCTGGGTACCTTTTTGAGAGAAGATTTAAATTGGCCAGATGAATAATACTTTGCTACAAGTGTTTTGCCCTAGGCAAAAAAGGTTTTCTTCATATTATCATCGCCCAGAGCTGGAATCCTCAAGCTTGATGTGACTGGTGTTATACTGTCACATGGCAATGATGTAAGAACAGGAGCTCTCTGTGTCAGACAAATCTGGATTTAGGGGAATTATAGCAGATGTTGCAAAATGGCAACAGTTTAGCAAGTTCCTTTCATCCCTTGGTTGGGAGGCAGGTCCACAAAGTACACCCAGACAGAGAAGAATGTTATCTTTGATCCCTTTCACTCCGGGGCAAGGAGACTCCACCCCATGAGGGATGCAGCGAGGCTGGAAATAAAAATAAATTTACAGTAGCTTTTTGCTTGGCAGTATGGAAATTGGCCATTATTTATTCATGCTGTTTGCCCAGACATGTATAAAAGATTTTTATCAGGGGGTAGCGTGTATTGTGCACTATAAACAGATTAGAGCACTCAATATTAAGATTAATGGCACGGAAAAACACTTGGAAATTTGTGTGTGGTTAGATTACAGGGGATACTTGCAGCTCCTCTCCACTATGTGTGCATGGACAGTGGCACAGCCGTAATGTCATGCCGAGGCTACGAGGAGGGAAGGAATATAATTGCCTCTGATAGAAAGATAAAAATGTAGGATATCACATCAATTTTATCCATCATGTAGGTTTTTTTTTTTTTTTTTTTTTTTGTGAAAGACACTGGAAATGTCTCTATTCACCTTCATTTGGACAAACTGCTCTTTTATACCTACACAGAAACTGAACACATGATGACAACGTGACAGACCCTGTTTACGACACGAAAGCACCACCTGCAGTGAACAAAACAGGCCAGTGTAGGACAAGCAGTAATTCTTTTCATGAGTTTAAATCTGATTGGAATTTGGTCAGAATTTGTAGGATTTTTCTTAAATTGGTTGGTTCATTAGAAATAAAAAAAAATTAAAAAAAAATCCATTCGGTGATAGGCACAAAACCACCCCAGTCTTTGATTAGGTATTATTAAAAAATCCCTTTTTACCACCCGAAAACAACATGGAGTCAGAGATGTATGGGATGGGCACGGCTGCTCACACTGCACAACCTCTCACCCAATGTCCTCATGGCCACAGCCACACTGCCCAAAGCCACCTTACCCTGAGCATCCTCAGTTGTACTGAATTTCCACGCCCAGAGGAGCTGAACCAGAGGGCTTCAGGCACATGCATGATAACAACTGTGGTTTTTATTGACACCTCACCTGCCTGAACATGCAGTGCTCATTTTTAAGAGTAGAAGTCCAGCTGGATTCAGCTCAGGGAGATATCTAGGGGCAAGCTCAAGCCTGAATATTGGAGTCATGGCACTGCACTTCAGCTCACACATCAGCTTAAAATCTGTGCTTTCATCTCTTCCTGAATCTGGCCCTTGCCCCGCGTGTGGTGCACCATGTCTGATCCATATAGGACACACTGGTGGAGAGGATGGTGTCAAAGTTTTGAGACACCTTTCCCACGGGTGTCTGCAGTCATCTGAGCAGCTCACATACGTGAGTTGTCAGCAGGACATGGTTGCACCAGCACAGGGTGCCCAGAGCAGCTGTGGCTGCCCCTGGATCCCCGGAAGTGTCCAAGGCCAGGTTGAACAGGGCTTGGAGGAACCTGGTCTAGTGTAAGGTGTCCCTGCCCATGGCAAGGGGCTGGAACTGGATGGTCTTTAACGTCCCTTCCAACCCAACTGTGATTCTTTGATTCTATGACCAAGCTGGGAGACAGCTCTTGTGTTCACTGCTCACATTGGTGGCCTTTAGGTACCATCTTAGGGAAAGCATCCCCAAGCAGTTCTGCTCACAAGAGAACAGAAAGGCCCTTCTTCACCTCATTTTGAATACTTCCAACCAGAGGAGACCTGCAGCAGCCAGGCCAAGCTGACCCCAGCACCCTCTTGTTTCTGTCTCTGAGCTGACCTGTACCCAGGGGTGTCTTCTGCTCTTGATCCTCCACACCAAGGTGGCCTTTGTGAGGCAAGATCCTAACTTTTACCACTCCAAAGGAAATATCTGCTCCTGTCTGTCCACCAAACCCCTTGTGCAGGCAATTCTGCCCATGGGGACTACCACAGAGCCCAGGCGAGCTGTAAACCCATCTGTCAGGAGACCCTTGGGATGGCCTTAAAGCACAGTACTGACCCCCCTGCATCCTCCTGTAGGACCAAAACCCAACAAGGGAGAGGCTGCAATGAATATTTTGCCAAGCACAGAGCCAAAACCTTTAATTGTGGCCACCAAGCAGATCAATGCCACCGTTACGGCGTGGCCAAAAACACACACAACAGTCATAGCACAAAATTGGTCGCGCCACTCATGGATGGCCCCAGCCCCGTGTGCTGGGAATCAGAGGTGTTATAAGGAAAACATGGGATCAGCACACATTCCCATTCAAGATGCCTAATCTTGTCTACACTCAAAATGGCACCGGCTAAAATTGGTTTTCAATTGATTTAAGTTCACTGGCACAAAGCCCTGTGTAGACATTCTTAAATGGGTTTAAAAATGGCTTATCAATTTAGCTTAAGACACTTAGTAGCTAAACTAAGCTAAATCGGTATAAGCCAGGTTTAAATTGATTTATGATGTCCACAAAGAGTTTTGCACTGGTTTAACTAAATTGCTTTAAAAACACACCGCCACTTTAGCCTTCAAAAGTGAGTGCCTACGAGTGTAAGGATTTAGGGTAAATGTCTTTAAAAGTGCCTAAATATCTGAGGAGCTTATGCCCCTTTTCCCTAAACAGACTTAGGCTCTCCGAAATCAGAAACTGTCCTTTGTAACTGCTACTCCAAAGGTTCCCCCCCTGCAAAAAAAACCCAAAAAGTGGGGGGAAAAGGGTCAGATTCTCCACGGAGTAAATTAGAGAGATGTCTCCCATTTTACATCAGCTGGAGGAACGCCAAGCCCTGCCTCAAATTTTTAAAGGGAAAACAAAATTATCTGACACCCCAGGTTTCGGGGGGCTTGTGGTTTGGGGGGGATTTTTGTAGCCAATTTTTATTTTTCCTTTCCCTCCTTAGGTGCGGTAGGTCCATATGATCCCCATATATTGAAATAATCCCGTTGCTGCTCGCAGCATCCCTGCACACCACAGTAACTCAGGCTTTTATGTTGACGTGCACAGTCACAGTTTGGAAGATATTTGAGTGCTCGTAGCCACATCTGTTGTTTTCTCTCTTAATGATTTGCAGTTAGCCAAAATAATAGAAAGCAGGCAGCGCTTCTTAATATTGGCTTGCTTGACATGAGCCTATCTCAGTCAAAATGTTTATTCTGCAGTGCTCCTGCTAGCTCTGGAAATTCATGTATCTATATGTATTTGCGTGTTGCTTGAGTAGGCACAAATTATGCTCTCAACTGGAAATATCACAAGTGTAAATAATTTGGAGACATAAGTGTCTGAGAGAAACTCATGTAAAAGCTATTTGTTTTATGGATTTTGATCTCCAAAGTTTAAAATATGAGCAAACTTTTCATTAAGGGTTTTGCCATTTGTTTGAACACTCCTGTAGTAATTGGAAATGCAACAATTGTTTAAAAGTGGCATTGTCCATGAAAAGATTTAGTGAGGGATGAAGAAATTTCTTGAACCTAAAGACATAATCTGGTGATCCAATTCTCCCCACTGTGTCCATTCCCGTGAAACTCCATTTACTTTCTCCTATCCGTCACCAGCTCCCCCGCATCCCACCTAGCCAGTCCTCTAGGTTTCCCACATTGTTTCCCCTTTTGTCTTTTCAGTCCAAACAGAAGAACAACAGACAAGGTTTCGAAGGGCAGGGAGCATCAGGGGCTGGAAGAGAATGGCTAAGATGAGGGTCAGAGTCCCAGCCCTACTGCCAACAGTTACTAGGGTTTGTGCTGCCTGGCTGGGCAGTGTTCAAAGACTTTGCTGGGCTTTGTTCCACTGTGTAGGGATTAGGCCTGGCGGTCTGAGAATTTGCCTTCTAATTAAAAAGGATAAAAGATAGAAGTAGCATTAGACTAAAACATAGCAGTGATACTTCACAGGCTTTTTTTTTTTTTTTTTTTTTTTTTTTTTAGT
>NW_024582054.1:32490881-32543210 GCF_017639235.1 Corvus kubaryi
AGGCTTTTTTTTTTTTTTTTTTTTTTTTTTTTGTAGTCACAAGACAATGCACGAAGTTTTCAGGTTGTTCTATTTCTTTTGTTTTCTGTGCGTATGAAAAAAAGAAAAATCATAACACCGAGAAGGGAGGGGAGGAGGAAAAGTTTTGAAACTCTTCCCAGCTGTTCCATATGGTGAGTGAAGGCAGAATTTCTGTGTGCACTGTGGCAATTTTGCTTGCTGACTATTGCATTTATTGACAAGGATTACACCAGCTCCCTATCACGTCCTTTAATGCTGTACCAAAAGGTGAGGGAATTCCCCACGTCATCCTGGCCGAAAGAGACTACAGGAAACCTGAATTTCTTCTTCCACGACCTCTCCTTTTTTTCCGCCTCTCTGCTCAGCCTCATTAGGGACACTCAAAACCAGCCACAAACCCTCCCCTCAAATTAACTGGGACATATTATTTTACCCGTGCAATGTGGAAAATGCCAGAGGCCACATCCAGATAGCCGGTGCTTATAGCACCGCTTTAATTATCCTTAAAAAAAAAATCCTGGGTTCCGAGCAGGAAGGGGAGGCCAAATCCCCACAAGCTGTTACTCGTGTGAGTAATCCCATCTCCTCCAAAAGCCCTATTCAGGGCAGCCGCCAAGATCCAGCCCCACGCAGGACGGTGAGGACGGGCGTAAATCCAGGGTCTGCCAGCCCGACAAGGGCCGTTGGAAGAAATCCCTGCCATTTACAACTTGATCCGCCTTTAAAGACATCCTCCTGGGCTGTAGCCGGGGCAGGGGGAGCCGTGGTGTTTCGGGGTGGCTCTGCTGACTTCCCCGGACAACCCCTGGCACCCTAAGAGAGAAGCTGAGGTGAGCAGTTGCGTAAGGGCCGCTGATGAGATTATATTAATTACTTTTCAGAAGAAGGAAGAAAAGAGGGGAAAAAAAGAAAAAAAGAAAAAGAAAAAGAAAAAGAAAAAGAAAAAGAAAAAGAAAGAGAAAAAAAGAAAAAGAAAAGAGGGGGTAGGAGTTTGGTGGAAGACTTGAGAAGCTTTCAAAGCCGCCGAGCTTGGGTTGCAGGCAAGGATAAAGGAATGCCCTTTTGTTCCCACACATCTCTCCTTACGTCACAACGAGCCCAATTTCTTCTGAATTCTGGCTGACTTTGCATGTAGTAAATAATTTGGAAGAGACGACAGACCAGGCGAAAATGATTCACAGCAGAGAGTTGTTGCACTTCATCGTAGAGGATCCAAAGGGGAAAGCATTGCTCACGGGAAAGCATTTTCATTCATTAAAATTTTTGCTCGAGTTTTCTTTCCTCTGAGCCAGTAAAGACCATATTTGTTCTGAGCCATAACACGAGAAGGAAGGGGAAGACTTAAAAACACTGCTTGGGCCAAAATGTTGTTGTCTTTAAATGAAATAAGCCCTTTTATACTGCTGTGAGTTAGCTCGAAAGCAACATTAATGTGGCAAATTATCCCATTGATTTTAGGCAGGGTTCTTCATTGATTTTTGCATTAAAAAAATGGCTGTATGAGCCAGCCCATGGTGCCTAACTTCTTAATATCAGGGCACTGTGAAAGGTTGCCCTTCCACTGAGTTTTAAGGACATGGAAATTTTTTAAAACCAGTGTGCTGCTTTCTGGCTATCAGCGTTGGAAATGAGACCTGCTCTTCTTTGCTGGATTTAGAAGTAAATAGATTCAACGTCCCCGCAGGACAATATTCCCAATTCCCTCCAGGCCTGCAGTCAGCTCCTTTCTGCCTCCATCCCAGAGAGCCAGAGACAGGATCAGGCCACACTTTGGTGCTGAAAAACCCTCTTGTATTGATTTATGTGCTTAACATCGTTTCAGAGTGGCCGAAGCAGAGGCAAAGGTCCCCCCTCCCATTTTGTATTCCAGAGGACCGATGATAACTGAGAGGAAATTCTCAGTTTGCCCCATGATGGGGGTCACTCAGAAGAGCCCCCCTGGCTTTTTTGGCTAGTTTTGTGCAGAGGAGCAGGGACGAAAACCCCTTGGAGGAGAGATTCTCAGCCGCCACGCATCCAGACCTCCCCGTGCCTCATCATCCTCCTCCTCCTCCTTCTCCTTCAGCACTGCTGCTTCTGCAGGGCTCAGCCCCAGTGACACAAACTGGGGGAAGGATCCTGTCATCCATTTTCCGTGGGGAAAATTAAGCAAGGCATAAAGAGGAATATCATATTTTTTAAAATAGGATATTGGAAGAAATAAAAATCTCTTTCCCTGGTGTGTTAAAAGCACTCAGCGCTTTAGAGCTGGGTCTTCTTCAACACCTCGAGAGAGACACAAGCACGAGTGTTATTTCTCTCCCTTACTCTTCACTTACTCACAGGAGGAAGGTGATGATCCGAGGGGGCTTTATATTTGCAAGAACATTCCCAATATTTGCATTACCCGTCAAGGAAAATATTTTTAAAGGCCAAACGAATATTCATTTATATTTATTTGCTTAATCTAATGATCTATTGTGATTCTCCCTTTCATCTATTCTTCCCTTGATGAGTGTGTGGCACTCCCATTAAGATTAATAGCGGTTTCACATGCACAGTCAGGGAAGATTAGACCCCTGCCCCGGCCTCCTGCCAGCCCCATGTATGTCTTTGGATTCAAGCTCCGAACCCTCACTGATGTCAGTGAAAGCACCATGTGTACAAAAAGGCCCAATCCTGCCCGGGGCTGAGCATCCTCCCCGTCAGCCCGGGCCTTCAGAAGCAACGGGGCACAGCTTCTCCCCAAACACATTTATTATGCTGCAAAGTCTGGGGCTGTCTGGGGAGCATATGTTTATGTGGGGTCACTGTTTCTGCAAGCACAAGGCAGGGATTTTTTATGACAGACCAGTCTAGAACAGCATATGGGGACCAGTGAGGGGTGCACTGGAACCATTTCTTAGCAAAATAAACCACACAAAATCACAAAATGGTCCCTCCACACAAAGTTAACTCCACGTGCAGAAATTACATTTTGTGACCATTTCAATCCTTCCTGGGCATTCAACTCTGCCATTACACAGCCTGGCCCAGAGATGCACTTAAGCCACCCAGTTTTGAAAATTAGGTGTATAATATATCATGCTTCTTTAGCAAGGCAGGGGCTGCTCCAAAGCCTTGGCATGAGAGCCCTCCTGTCGCCTTCAGCGGGATTTGGAGCAAGGCCTTTCTTCCAGTGGCATGAGAGGTACTTCTGCCACAAGCTGGGAGCCCAGTCCTGAGAGTAATTATGCCTTTGAGAGGCTAAAAGCTTCTGAATATTCCTGGTGCAAAAAGCTGCTCGCAGATGTAAGGGTTTGCGACACCTGAGCAGACGAGGTGGATTTTGTGTGTTGGGTCTGATTTAAAAAAATTTTTTTAAAGGTGCATTTTTTCTATTCCATTCTGGTGAAGTTGTATCATCTCTTCATTTGCAGCTGTTTACCAATATCCCCTATTCCATCCCCATCCTGACCTTGTCAGACTAAGTACAGCAGCTGCCTCACTACTTGGACCACTGAATAATTTTTTTCCCTCTTATTTCCATGGTATTTCTGGGAAGAGGAAAAGAAGGATTTTCTAATTGCTAGTGCAGAAGGCTGAGCCACAGCCTCTATGTGTGGAGTAATTTACTTGTAATTACAAATGCAGCCTCGTGCCTCAGTTTCCCCAGGCACATCGTGTGTGCAGCGATACCTCTGGCTTTCCAGTGGCACCATAAAAAATGAAACATTTATAAGGCTTTTGGAGGCTGAAAGGCATTAAGAGCCTTATAATGATGTTTTCAGACTACTTCCAATATCCAGCCAGACTCTCTAATAGCAACAATTAGAATTATTAATTTTTACTGCCCTGAAGCACTGAAAAACGCTAAGATCCAACCTAAGCAATGCGAGCAAAGTCAGACATAAAGAGTGAGGAAGAGCCAGAAAGTGAGCAGGAGTCAGAGCATGGGAACCGCTCCACCATCTGTCCCCTCGGCTCGCTCGGAAGGCATCCCACAATTAGAGCAAAACTGAGGATATGACATTGTTTTCCTGCATTGTATTCAGGCTTCGTGGTAATGGCCTCATTATTGATTTGTGGGGTTTTTTCCACTTAGAGCTTTTGCACCTTTCATAGCACACGGCACATGCAGGCTCTAAATGTGGTATTTATGTCATGCTGTCTATATCACAATATCCATCCTATATTAGCATACACTGGGTAGTCATGTCTTACCAATATTTACAGATATTTTTAATGTAAATATTTCGATTATTCCTATTTAAACATGACTGTAGCCCTTTATCAGGTACTAAATCTAATTGATTGATTAGATAGATATGAGTAAATGATGAATATGTAAGTTTAGCAAATGCCTTCTTGCACATTTGTATGGCAGCATCTCTTCTTTTGGCTTTTCTAGTAATAAATAATAGAATTTTTTTAATATATTTAATTGATGCAATTTATGGTCACGGCTAATGGGGTGCTTTAATAAGAGAAAATAATCCACTGAATTTCGGTTATTTCAATAAAAACTCAGAAAGTGTATTTTAATCTCTCCAAGATCATCATCCTTGTTCTAAGTACGAGTTCCTAAAAAACCTGTGCTGCGATTTGCTTTTATTTTCGTTTTTTTGGCTTAAGCAATAGGCTTGAAAGTGGCAGCTCTGAAAGCAGATTTCTTTATCCAGAAGCCAGTTTGGAGAGCGTCCACACAGGCTGCTATTCTAAGGCACCATTCTGAAGACTGCCATCTCCACGATGGCACATGAGATGTAATTTAGTCTCTGTGTTAATTTAGCCCAGGGTCTCTCCTGAGCAGAGAGGACCAGCCGTGCCAAAATGTGTTAAACTGGGGATGGCGCTTTTGTGATACGGACAACTGTCTACCGGGGATTGAGCTGAGACCACCAAACTACTTTCATTTAGATTCTCAATTTAGTCTTGAACCAAGGTCAGAAGGTAAATCGCCAGGGCTTTATCTTCCCTGCCAAGCCCCTGGTAGAGGGTCTCTTTGAAGTGGAGTGTGATCAGTGGCAGTTTCAGAACTAATGTCCAAGACAGTGATGTTTAATACATTTGCTTCCCTTTTACATCTGCTGGTACGATCGCAGGTTAATTCAAGTACAGTTTCTCCACAAAGGAGTGTTCTCACCCAGCTGTGGTCTCAAAAACAAATCTGAAATTAACTCAAAAACGCCCTCTTGACACCACCCTCTCCCCAAAGTATATATGTATTTTTTTTTTTTTATCCCAACTGCTTTTAATGCCGGTGGCTTTGGGTCTGATCCTGCTCTTTTTGAAGTCAACGGCATCCTTCACACTCACTTCAATGACTGAGACACTTTGAAGCTGCTCACAATGTTGGCCAGTTTTTTGTGGCTGCACATCCCCCAGGTGGTCAGAGGGAGGGAGATGTCCATTTCCAGGGACATTTTCTGCCGTGACACACGGAGAGTGGTGCCTGGTGGCAGATACCACTGCACAGGCAGGCTCTACACTCACCGGTCAAGCCAGTCAATCCATAAACCTTAAATACAGGGTCACATTTGCCTGGCAATACAAATTTAAGAAGTCCTGTGACTTTCCTTTTTTGTTGCCCCACTCATATGGAGCTTTTTTAAGGATCTGGATTCGAAATCCTGACTGTTCCTGCAACGTTTATTCCCAGATTGGCTCCCTAACTCAGTTCACATCATTGCCCTGCAAGCAATTCATAGAATCACTGAGGCTGGAAAAGCCCTCTGAGATCACTGAGTCCAACTATTAACCCAGCACTGCCAAGCCACCACTAACCCACGTCCCCAAGTGTCACATCCACACGGCTTTTAAGTCACCCCAGAAATAGTGACTCCACCACTGCCCTGGACACCCTGTTCCAATGCCTGACCACCCTTTCCCTGAAGAAATCTTCCTGAATGTCCAATCTAAATCTCCACGGGCACTGCTTGAGGATGTTTCCCCTTGTCCTGTCCCTGTTCCCTGGGAGCAGAGCCCGACCCCCCCGGCTGCCCCCTCCTGTCAGGGAGTTGTGCAGAGCCACAAGGTCCCCCCTGAGCCTCCTTTGCTCCAGGCTGAGCTCCCCCAGCTCCCTCAGTCCCTCCTGGTGCTCCAGACCCTTCCCAACTCCATTCCCTTCTCTGGACATGCCCCAGCACTATTTTAGGGCCAAAAACCAAACAGAATTCAAGGTACAGCCTCACCAGTGCCCAGCAAAGGGGGATTGTCACTGCCCTGGCCCCACTGGCTCCACAGGCACGTTGCTGGGTGGGGCACAGTGAATAGTTGGATGCAAGGAGAAGATGGCCACCAAAGATCTCATCTCTTCCAAACATGCCCCAAAACTCCCAGAGATTGATTCTCCTACCCAACCATGTACCACCATGGCCACATTTCATGCAGTTACTCAACACAGAACTGCTGGTGGCTCCTTGTACTCGATGTGTGGTCTGGGAGGCCTCTGGGCACCTCCAGCCTGGGGTACAACAGAGGTTTCATACCTTTCCCTGACACCAAAACTCCTGTAGTGTAATTTTCATGCTAATAAAAGTGTCCCAGAAGTATCTATCCCCGGGTGGTCTGCTTCTAGCCAGAGCTAATCTGATGCACACCTCTCATCTTGGGTTGGTTCCCCACATCAGCATCCCCAGGTGTAGGATCAGGGCTCGCATGAAAGGGAAAGGGAATTGCTGCCATTTTGCCTTTAGTATTGATGTTTTTTTCTGCCCAGGACTGCTATTGAAATGGTTTTGTATCAGAATATCCCTTTTCATCAAAGCTTACAATTGAATACACCCCAAAAAATTCTTTGTTTTCCTGCCACGATTTCTTGATTAAAATAGAGCCAGGCTTCACCTGACTGGGTCTGGAGTTTCATGGTTAGCCAAGAAGTAGACTAGAAAGAAAATAAAGCCCTGCAAACTCCAACTATTGTGCCCAGGCACAGGTATAGGCCATGCAACACCCTCCATCCCCTGCATCCAAATACTGACAGGCAACTCCTGACATCTCAGCCATGAAATTTTGCAGCATTTAAGCACAACGGGCTGAATTTGAAGAGTTATGTTTACTTTCCCTTAGTAATACTGGTGCATGTAAGGGATGGATGAAGCAGATTTCTCTGCAGGCACATCCGAAACTCACAGAATCTTGCAATGTACAATGAAACTACAGAAAAACAAGGCTGGAAAGGACATCAAGAAGCCACCTATCCATTCCTCTGCCCCAGGGTAGGGTCATCTGTATTTTTGAGGCTGATATTTGTCTAACATGCAGGCAAAAGCCTTCATTGCCCCTCCAGGCAGTCTGCTCTGTTTCTCCTCATGGAAAGTGTTTCTTAACCTCTAAGCTGAACTTCGGGGCTTCACCCAATGCCCTTTCCTTCTTGCCCCAGCCCCTTGGACATGGAGGACAGACTCAGACCCCTCACAATGGTTTTGGAGATGTTTGACCACTCCTGTCACCTCTCCCTTCATGGCTGCCTGCTCCAAATTCACCAAGACTTTCCCAGTTCTGATCCTCTGCTTTGGCCTCCCCTGACTGGTGTGACCTGTAACCACTCCTTCTTCCATTGGGTAGAACAAGGGCAAACTGCTGAAGGCCTCCACGTAGGACAATCTTCCTCTCACAGAATTGGTAAGGTTGGGAAAAAACCTCCAAAATCATCGAGTCCAAGTGTTAATTACCGTGGTGGCTCTTTGATAGTGGTTACAGATAACTTGGTTTTGGTGAAGTTATCCAGCCATATCATATCCAAAATACAGTATTTTCTTTTAAAAATTGTTACCATGTTTTGAAATTGTCTATTCTTGACAAATTTCTGTTGACTGTCATTGACTGTATCACATTTTATTTATATATTCTGTATTATTAGTAGTCCCACCCTGTGATTTAGGCATTTCAGAGAAGATATCCCTGCTAAAAAATATGTCTGATCCCAATCACAGAAGAGACTCCTGAAACTAGTAGAAAATAAATCCAAAGGAAGAGTGACCCACAGCCATTAGGATTCAAAATAAATGGCATATATTTCAGTCTAGGCTGTGCCCGTCCTGTCTGGTGTGGTCTAGGAAAAATCAGCAACATCTGGGGAAGATTTGTCCTTTTCATTGGATCCATAAGACAGAAGCATGTGATGCTGCTTGGCAGGTGGAGGAAGCATTCCTTCCCTCAGGTTCTCTGAAAGTCTCTGCTTCTACCCAATAACTACACCAGGGGCTTAAGTTAGTGCCTAAATTAGATAGTGTGCATACAGCCTGCAACTTCCCTGGTGGGAATTCCCCATCTGTAAAAAAGAAAGCAATTTCTACCTAACAGTGGGCTATGAGGGAAGAATTAATAAGCTAAAGAAGATGAGGCACTCCAATAAACAGTCAAACACTGTAAAGGGCTGTGCTGGGTCACTGCTCTGCAGCTGGAGGCAGCCATCCCACAGACCCCTCAGCACACTGGGATAACATGTTTGACCAGACCCTTGACCACCCAGCTACCCCTCTTCTTGAGGTGTCAAGGTTTGTCACATCTCATAGCTGTTTTCAGCTGAAAGATCAATTTTGAAGTTGTGACACGTCCACACTGGGAGTGTGGAGCCACCTACACCAGCTTCATGCTTTAAACCCAGCATAGGAAGGAGAAGGCTGTGAAATACAGTTTATTAACACAGCTGAAGTACTTCCACAAACCCTCTAAACCACCCAAATAAATTTGGAATAAATGGCTTTTACTTCACTGATCATTAGAAGCTCCTTGGCTAGGTGGTGTTGGAGATGACAAGAAGTGGGACAATCAGGGCCCTGGCTGGAAGATGAATAATGGGATCCAGTAGCTAAAAAACTGAATTTAGACTCATTGAGCTGTTTTAGCCTCACTAAATTTCCTCCTGAACAGCTCAAGACCCTCAAAGGCACCAGACCACAGGTTTAGGATCTCGGGTGGGAAAGGTTCATTGAGATAAAGAGGAAATTCACAGAATCATAGAATGGCTTGGGTTGGAAGGGACCTTAAAGATCATCTTGTTCCATCTCCCTGCCATGGGCGGGGACACCTTCCACTAGGCCAGGTTGCTCGGATTGGGATGTAATTAATGACCAGAACAAACGGCCAAGTGCTGCAGAGGAGTCTCCACTGCTGGAGATTTCAGTCTCCAGACTGGACATTTTCCAAGTGAGATTCTCCAATCCAAACACGTATTAATCCACAGACATCCTCTGGACTGCATCAAATAGCAGGACAGATTAAACAAACACAGTTGTCCCTCTGGCTTTTAAATCTGTGACTCCCTTTCTATCCAGATACCAGAGTCTCACTCAACCAATGAGTAACACCATCCTATCAGAGGCATAAAGATACTTTTCCACAAAATTTCTCATAATACCAGGATTGCAGTAATTAGCAGCACATAGGCAACTTTGTGTCTCTGCATCCATGTGAGGCATATGAAAATTTGATTCCACTAATCCTAGAACTTAAGACACAGTCCTTCCATGCATCTGTGCCTACCAGTTCATAGCACAGCCTTATGATGGCATTCTCAAACCAGATTAGGAATTTTGGCTGCCTATAGCAAAAAAGAGTGAAATGGGATCCGAAATAGCTGTGCTGTTGCATGGACAGTTGTCCACCTTGGCTGGGAGGGGATGCCTGCCAGTTAGGAAAGGCTTGACATCCTCCTCTGATCTCCAGAAGACACCATATCTCTCACTTGGCCTCTGAGACCCACCCACCCTTTTTATAGCCAAGGAAAAGTGAATAAAGGTTCATGGATCTGGGTTCAAAAGGTGGCAGTGATGAATACATAAACTGGACATCTTGGTGTTCACGAAGCATGAGCTGTGCTTTCCTCATCAGCCTGAGCATCTCCTAACTGGGGACATTCATCTTCCTCCTGTGGAAAGGGATCACTGGGCAGAGGGGATGGCAGAAACCTTCCTGTAAGGAAATCCATCAGGTGGGCAGTGAAGATGATGGCAGGAGTCTGAGAGAGGATGTGGTGGCTTCCTGCCACAGGAATTTGCCCCACCATGTGATCTGGTAGCAGAGCTGATGTGAAATTCTGCAAGTGCTTTGTGTCAGGCAGGAACATCCATCCACACCAAAGATCAGCCCTTAAATTTCAGTGCTGATGAACATGGGCCAAGTCAGAGCCAAGCAAACATGGCTTTACCAGTTCAAATCCAGCACAAACTGAAAACAGTGGCATGGTCCTTACTCAGCAACAGACTGACCCAAACCCCTGCAACCACCACGGCTCCCAAAAATATTGCTGCTAAATCCAAACTGTGAAATTGGGAGTTGGCCCTCAACCAAGCCAGCATCTTGGCTGGGCTGAAAAAAGCCACCAAGTAGGCACTGAGAAATGAGTACTCTGCTCCCCTTCTACAGAAATCTTTTCCAAGGTCTCAATCACGTGCCCCAACTTTTCAAACCTTTGCCACATGCCATCAACTAATACACACACACACAGAGACACACACGTACACACACAGATACATATGTATACAATTTTTAAAAAATAAATGGATGACCACTCTTACAAAACATAAAGGACTTTTATATATGGTAAATAGGAATTTGGATAGATTTTTATTTGGGAGAAAGGGTGGACTCACAGTGAAGCACTTGAACCCAATCATCTGTACACCTCTCCCAAAAAATTCAGCCCTCAAGTAATTTTTCCTCTCCCTTCCCCAGCCTGATTGCCCTTTCCCCCCACCCACCAGGAAAAATTCGGAAATCCCATAAAAGTTAACTGCCTGAAGTTGCAGTATAAGTCCTGTTAGGCAGCCAGTTCCCTTTCAAAACACACACACACACACAAAGGAAGCCCTGGGAATTTCTTCGGAAATGCAGCGGCGCTGGTGCCATGTGTTTACTGGGATGTAAAGATACAGCAGAATTAAGGTACATCCAGGCAATTTTTCAAGCGTGCCTGGAAGAGATGGCAGGGATTTCTCTCAACAGTGTTGAATTCAAATCTGAGGCACAAGGTTTGGTGAAAGGATTGCTATTTTTAATACCCACAGTTTCCTTGTGCGATTCCAGCTCTCTAAGACCCTAAGACCTTTAAATTCCATCTAGTGTCTATCACATGCCATTGAATTGGCATGTTTGCAAATTGCATGCAGTGAGATCCTTCCATACCAGCAGCTCTGTCTCAGATTCCCCACCATCCCTGCCAAACTAGTATTGCCTGCACATTTTTTTCATCTTTTCATTGAGTTCTGTGTGTCAGCCAACACATTCTTCAGAACAGGCTTCAGTAGGCATGGTAACTGGTTCCTGGTTGCAAGCTGCCTTATGCATTTGCTCCCGTTTCTTTCGGGATAATTTTCCCCCCCGCTCCTTCTTCTTAGGTGAGGACTTAAAACGTGTTTAGCGTTATCTGTTCCATCTGTTGTGTCTGTGGTAAATAGCTGAGATATAATAAAAAGTCCTAATTGAGGTAGTGATGCGGTGAATAAGCAAAGCCCCTTCGTTGGGACCGTGAATCTGGACAGTTGAGAGCTGCAGGTACCTCGGGGCTGCTCAGCCTGACTCTGCTATGTTGACTTTGTCTAATTGCAGGGGAGGAGCTAGAAAAGCAGTGAAGGGCAGTGGCACACACAGCAGGAGAGCTGAAAAATACTGGCATAACCACACAGAGCTAAACAAACTGACTGACAAAGCTCTTGGCGTATTATTAAAAAATCTGGCAAAATGCTCATCTCTTGACAAAAATGTAGAAAGACTAGTAATGCAGAACTTTATCCCATGTTGGATTTTAAAGTGGCTAATGCTAAGTTGTCTGTCAAAATTAATAGGGCATTGCTTCTTCTTATAGAATAGCAAAAAGAGAAGGATCGCGCATACATTTTATTCATTTATTCATCTCTAACAAAAATGATGTATCTGCTAAAAATTTATTTAGGGAGGGCTTTGGTAGATGCTAATTCCAAAAAAGCAATACTCAAGGAGTGATGCTAGCTTATACTTACTGGGGTTAAGGGATAAAAACCTCCCAGTAATAGCGGAAAAAGGCTGCTATCATCTCAAACCCCCTCGTGAGGAAGTTTCAGCCCAGAGACACCATTACCCATCTACATCTCTGCCCAGACGCATTTTTTCCTTTCTGATGGTTTTCATTTAAATCCAAAAGTTTCATTTTAAAATGTGCCATTTCAGTGGAATGCCATTAGTACTCGGGATCTCCACAGGCACTAACCCATAAACAGATTTGTTTATCTTGATCAGCCACAGTTAAACTTATTCTGCTTTAGTGCCTGCAAGAGATTTTTGACTCTTTTACCTGTGGATACCTCAGCTACATCTCCCAGAATATTCTCTGATATTCATGGTTTTTTGTAGGACAACTTGCACAAACTTTCTCTGCTCCACCGTACAAGCCTACCCATACAGTCAAAAAAAAAAAAAAGGAAGAAATTTGCTTAAGTTGCTTTACTGTTTTTCAAAAGATTAATCACAGGTCCTGAAAATATCTGAACATGATCCCTTCCTAAACAAAACTCATGGATGTCAATATTATCCTCCCTGCTCTGGATAAACAGCCACACCAGCCTGCAAACCCCACAGTGTTCTGCCCATGGTGCAGAGCACCTAGACCTCCATCAAGAGCCACTGTGAAACCAAAAAATGCAATTTAAAATGAAGGCACAACTGGTTTTCTTTGCAGTCAGAGGGATTTCTGCCCAGCCTGAGTACAATATCACAAAATGCTGCTGAAAACAGTCTGGTGTACTCGGGGATTTCCAGGAGGAACAACAGTCAAGAAGATATTTTATTAGCACACTCCAATAAAGAAAAGATTTTCCCTGCTTGAAGAAGGTGGCAGTCCAAATAATGATGAATTTTGTTTCCTTCTTGTTTTTGTAACAGGCTGTGACTATCACACACATCTTTTGTAAAGCTACAGGGGCCTTGCTGGTCAGTATTGATGAGCTGAAGCACACATGGGGTGCAGCATTTTGTGTCTAGCTCATGTACTGGCAAATACAGCATTTTTTTGCATAAGCGAGGTCGGGGTTTAGTTTTCTGCCCACCAAGGAATCCAATAAAGGTTGCTGGAGTGTCCTCATAGCAGACAGGGAATACATTT
Organism: Corvus kubaryi; assembly: GCF_017639235.1. Classification (NCBI taxonomy): domain Eukaryota; kingdom Metazoa; phylum Chordata; class Aves; order Passeriformes; family Corvidae; genus Corvus; species Corvus kubaryi. The sequence continues at coordinate 32,503,942 of NW_024582054.1, forward strand.
GGAGGCATGAGCATTTTCAATAGGTAAGGAAAAAAGTCCTGCACGCCTAGCACCTCCAGAACAAATATTCCTGCTGCTCAGATGGGCACACTCAGAGCTGGGGATCCTTGGAGTCACCCTCTGTATTTCAGCAGAAAATGGAGGCCAGAGAGTCCCTTCCAGTACCCAAATGGGCTACAACAGAGCTGGAGAGGGACTTTGGACTAGAGCATGGAGTGACAGGAAAAGGGGGAATGGCTTCCCACTTCCAAAGGGCAGGGTTAGATGGGATATTGGGAAGAAATTCTTTCCTGCGAGGGTGGTGAGGCCCTGGCTCAGGTTGCCCGAAGAAGCTGCGGCAGCCCCTGGGTCCCTGGAAATGTCCAAGCCAGGTTGGACAACCTGGGCTAGTGGAAGGTGTCCCTGCCCATGGCAGGGGGTTGGAAAAAGATGGGTTTTAAGGTCCCTTCCAACACAAACCATTCGGTTCTTCTATTATACTGCAATTTTAACCCCCCGTTCCAGATGGGACAGGCTGAATCTGAGCATCTTTTTGAGATCCAATTCCTTTCACTGTTAATGAGTCACCCCCCACCCTCCCAGGAGTGTGAGTAAACGTTGACACTCGAGACACACACCCCCCCCCCCAAAAAAAAAAGAATTGTGAAAATGTTCTTCAAAGGCTGATGGAATAAACATGTAAATACAAGATGGGCTGACTTCCTACTGTTCATGTTTGCTCACTGTGAACATTTGGTTCACTTGGCTTTCCTCATTATTTCAGCTGGGGAAAGTCACTATATGAATTAATAGCAGATTTCCCCGCTGAAAATAAATGTTTACCAGTAATTTTTTTTTTTTCCTTTTGGCAGAGACCAGGCTTTTTTGTCTGACTGCCTCCTTTTTGGCCTGCACATCCCTGAGGTGTGTAATTAAAGTGAGGGAATTTGTGCATAGTGCTTTAGGGGCTTAATGAATAGAAAACACAGGATATTTCATTGATTTGGTGCACGCAATATTGTCAGGGTGTACATTTCCTTTGTAAATGGCAGAAAGACAGCCATAATAATATATGTGCATTCAAGCTTGTGTGTAAAAAAAAAAAAGAATTGAAAAAAAGGAGAACAAATAAAAATAAAAGAACTGTATCTGTTTCCAAATTCTAATATAAAACACATTCAAAAGAGCAATTTATATTAAAACAGGAAAGGCAGGAGCTTCAACATGGTTCAGAATAAACAATCAAGCTATACTTTCCTCAAGATATAATTTCACTTAGAGTAGGTGTGGAAATCTTTGAAAAATTCATTATACAAAGCCACATGTGAAAATAAGATTTGTGTTAGCAAAGGATTCTTTGGCTGCTGTTAAAAAAATGAAAAGTACGTTAAATAGCATGTGTGTATAATGTATAAATAGTGCACAATCTGCACGGTGAGGAGGCAGCTGGGATAAGTCTCGCATGTTCTGTGGAATGTGTAGGAATAATGTTGTGTATTGGGATAGAAGGCGACAAGGGAAGATAAATTCTCTTTTTCTTGTTTCTGCACAGCTCTAAACAGTCCCACTGTGGAACTGCCATGGTGGGCAGGCTGGTGCAAATCCATTTTCTCACTAGATAGAGCAGATGGACATCCATGTCCCTTCAGACCTGGTGACAGAGAACAAGGAGCACAAACCACAGCTGCAACCTTCCAAGCGACCCAGCCCCAGCCAGCTTCTGCCCCACCAGGTGACACAGAACATGGGACAGGTTTCCTGATGTTCCCTGTCCTGTCTCCACATGCACCATCATCTCAGACATCGAGGACAAAGACAGTGGAACCATGGAATCATTTAGGTTGGAAAAGATCTCCCAGGTCACCTGGTCAAACTGCTGAACCAGCACTGCCAAGACCACCACTGCCCCATGTCCCCAAGTGCCACATCCACATGGCTTCTAAATCCCTCTGGGGATGGGAACTCCACCACTGTCCTGGGCAGCTGTGTCAGGGCTGGACAACCATTCTGGTGAAGATATTTTCCTTCATATCCAATCTAAACCTCCCCTGGCACAGCTTGAGGTTTCCTCTCATTGTGTCCCTGTTCCCTGGGAGCAGAGCCCGACCTCCCCCAGCTGCCCTCTCCTGTCAGGGAGTTGTGCAGAGCCACAGGGTCCCCCCTGAGCCTCCTTTGCTCCAGGCTGAGCCCCTTTCCCAGCTCCCTCAGCTGCTCCTCCCCAGACTGAAGCATCCCACACACATCTCCTGAGCACCATCATGAGGAAGAGGAGGAGGAAGAAGAGGAAGAACAGCGCTCTCTAATACACTTTCTGGGCTCTGTTTATGTCGGCTGTGAATACCAGGGGTCTGGCCAGGAGCCTCTGCCCTGTGCAAGTGCCAAAACACAAATAATCATGTGCAAGGAGCAAAGCAGGTTCACCAATCTCCTGTTCAGTAGAGAGCAGCCCTGGCCTGCCCAGGACTGAAGGCCCAAGGCAAAAGCTGATGCTGTGATCCTCTGCTTAACAGATGGATGGTGACACGCTGGAACAGATTATCTGGTGAGACGGTGCAATTTCCAGCACTGGAGGTCTCAGAGGTATCTTCCAGCCCTATTGCTCAATGAATCTATAATTCATCATTTCGTGAGCGAGTCAAGACACTCCCTCAACTCTCAAAACAGCATGCAAAGGACAAATTGCTCTTTTTGTATCTCTTCCCCCTAAGCAGAAGGGAAAATAAAGTGTGGGATGGGAATGCAGAGAGAAAGGAGGAGAGTTCAGCATCTCCCCACAGCTCTATTCTGGCCAGGCTATAAAGCTTTGTAAGTGTTTATTCATATAAAAAAGATGCATGTGAAAATATAATTTTTCTCTTCTTTCCTTTGACCCTTCTGATATCTTCTTCACAGCAGAAGATTAAGTTCAATTTCAAGAATCCATTGGAGAAGAAATGCATGTAGAATTGAAAAAGAAGCATTTTATCATTAAAAGAAGACATCCCAGGGTGTGGTAGGGGATACCAGCAGAGAGAGACTGTTTTGTTGGGACCTCAGACCTCATCCTCCCTGAATTTCCAGCTCTGTCTCACACACTTGAAAAAAGCAGTTAATTCAAAGAGTTTATTTCAGGTCAGTATTATTGTTAAGTACATTTCTATAACAGGCAGGATTTGAGGGCCAGGATTATGAATTATCTGAACTTCAAGGTATTTATTTTAACTGTAAATGACCTTCCTGACCTTTTCTCATTCTCGTCCATCAGTGTCCTGGACTTCATCATTTAAAGCCAAATCTAACACCACCTAAAGTCCAAAGCAGCACGATCCACTTGTATAACAATATTTGCAAACTGTCAAATAAAATAAATATTTCATTAATCCACTGACACCCCATCCTATTATTTCCCTGATGTGGAAAGATAGAAGCAAAAGCTAAGTATATCATTCCAGCTTTCTGTGGGCATTTATTTATGTCTCACAGTTGTATCCCAGCACTGTGTAGGTCAGAGACGTTTCAGTCTCTTCTCAGCAGATCTGCAAAGTCCAGTCAAAATCAAGGCAAAGCCAATCTCAGGTTCGCTGTTGTCCTGTTCTGGGCAGGACAGGGTTAATTTTTGGCAGTAGACAGGAGAGGCATGGCAGAGGTTATTTTATTCCAACTCATGTCATTGCCAGGGCCAGGGGAGAGAGTCTCTTCCGAGGAGAACAGGTTCTCTCTCATGGCAGAGGAAACTGTCCAGTATTGTTTATTATCAGAGGAGTTGCCGTGTGAATCGTGTCTTTTCTTGTACCGTCTCTCATTATTATTGTTGCTGTTACTGTTTGTTTTCTTATCTCATTGCTGCTTCCAGTAAATTGCTCTTGCCTCAACCCATGATCCTTGTTTTTGTGTCTCCAGTTCTCCTCCCCATCCTGCTGCTGTGGAGAGATGGAGCGGGAGAGAGCGGGGCGTGGTTTCGCTGGTGGGGGCACGGAATTAGGGAGTACCATTCCTAAACCTCTACAGCTGCGTGGCCCCATCCACTGGTCATCCACTTGCAAGGAGTGGGGCATTTCCAGAACAAAAATTTTGCATTATAAAGTCCATATATTTTATGTCAACTTTGATATTTTTAACTTAGAGGGAATAAGAAGAGAAAACAGCACCAGAACACTCAAGGAAGAGCAGGGCAAGAATTACAGCACTGCACACATAGAACTGGAAAGGGGAAGCTGTGGCTGGTGTCCCTGCCCAGGGCAGGGGGTTGGAGCCAGATGGTCTTTAAGGTCCCTTCCAGCCCAAACCATTCTGTGATTCTACAAAATGTATTGAATCTCTCTGACTGTATGGGTTGCTTCGCCTGCCATCCATGGGAAACTATTTGTAGGACGTGGGAACTGCTTCAGGAAAGAGGATTCATCTGCCACCCCCAAGGACAGAGTGAGCAAGGCTCTTCAGCAGTCAGAGCACACAGAAGCTTTGCCATTTATATATAATGGTTACGTGACATTCCCTGATCTTAAAATAACAAAGCGTTTTAATCGCCGAGACTTTGACCTTTTGGTCAAGTGGAACACTTGCTATTTAATTTCTTTACTTTTCATACAACACATTAGATCGTCCCTGTAAAGCAACTCAGGAGACTGCTCAGCAGAGAAGAGCAGGGTTTGTGGTAAAGGCAGCCACGAAAGGTTCAGCTCGTGTCTCTGTACAGCCTTCCCAGATGGATTCAGAAGATTTGCTCACGCTCTGACCCATCTGACCCAGTTTTAGTTGTCCAAGCAGGACTCACAAGAGTCTCTCTGCATCCTCAGAGAAGTCAGCAGCCAGGAATGAGCACATCCACAGGATAAGTCAGCCTATCCAGGGCCTGAAACACATTTTACAGACTTCTTTCTCCAGTTCCTTATTCAAAGTGGTCTATTGAAACTCTGTGCGAAGAAAATTTTCTGCCTTGATCACATGCCTGAAGATTTGTGAGGTTTTTAAAATCTTTGAGCTAGGAATATCCAAATGGCACCAAGTAATCAGATTTTCAGGACCAAAAGCAGGAAAAAACCAAGATAACTGACATCTTTAGAAGGTTGTCAAAAGAAAAGCCTTCCTGCCAGACATTCACCCATACCTGCCAGAGCACCGATTAAGTTCAAAACTGATTGACAGGACAAGGAGGAATGGCTTTAAACTGACAGAGAGTGGGTTCAGATGGGATATTGGAAAGGAATTCTTCCCTGTGAGGGTGGGGAGGCCCTGGCACAGGGTGCCCAGAGAAGCTGTGGTTGACCCATCTTTGGAAGTGTTCCAGGCCAGGCAGGACAGGGCTTGGAGCAACCTGGGATAGTGGAAGCTGTCCAATGATAGGGGACTTGGAATTAGATGCTCTTTAATGTCCCTTCCTACTAAAACCTTCTAGGATTCTATGATCTGTAAGCAGGGTGGAGCAGGTGCACCCTGACCTCCCTTCAAGCCCCATCTTCCATGATTTGATGAGTACATCCAGCTGGACTAAAAGAAGGCACAGATTCCCACTGTGCAGATGCGAACATTCATCCTGTCCCATGGAGCCCAACGTGTTTTGTGAAGGGGCTGAGCTCCCCTCACCTCAAATCAGCAACAGCCCAGTCACCTAAAAAGGCACTAAAACCCCATAATGAATATAAAAGCAGTGAAGACAGATGTTGATGTTCCTCTCTGCTCTCTCTTTTTAAGCAGTTTTATTACAAACTTCTACCCCATCCTTCCTTCCCCCATGGACACTCAGCACAGCTGGGCAGCCACAGGACCTGCTCCTGAAGGGAAGTCTGTCCATTTTCCTCAGAGCCAAGAACTGAGAACGGGAAGGCAGCATGACTCAGGACCTATGGAAAAAACAATCCCAACAAAAACCAACCACTCAACTTTGAGCCTTCCTCTCTTCACACCCCCTTTTCACGGGGCTAATCAGGTTCCCGAATACCACAGGTCATTGTCTTCCCACAGCCTCAGGAGCTGCAACCTGCTGAGGCTGCAGTGTCAGAAGGCAGCTCCTCTCCTCGTTGCGGTTTACAGCTCATTTTTTAACATTTTCCAGAACAGCAGAGGCACTCAGACTGGGTGATACCACCACACACATTTTCATTTCACCACATCAGTGGTGGCTTTCAGTTGTGTAAGCGCCAAACTCAAATTCAACCTGCTTTGCTCTTTCCTGCTCTGCCCTTTATGGGATGACTCACAAGGAATTGGGATGCATCTGTAGCTCCGTTTTAAAATCTAACTACCCAGCAGAGACTGCCAAATTTCAGCCCACAGCAAATTCTTACAACCAAGCTGTAACCCTTCAAAACAGAGACTGCTAACATATGGTTGTGTCAGTGGGAGCTTCTGTAATGCAATTTATTGTTGTGTAGGCTCTTTCAAGCTACTACACATGAAAGGTAAAGGGAACATTTACTCTTCGATGGGAGTTTAATCTTAGATTTACCTCATTTGAAACAAAACCCTCATTTGCATCTCTAATACATAAGCAATCACCTGTAAAGAGTGCTTGTGAATAGAGACGTTTCTTGACTGTCATCAGGCCTTTGCTCCTGGCTGGGGGTTTTGCCTGAGAAAACGCAGCAGAATTCAGTCCTCTTCCAGACAGTGTGCACAAACACCTACTGATACCACTAGCAAATAGCGATAAATAGAGGAAAGGGCTCTCATGAAGTGGAACAGATATTCACAGCTAACGTGGGGCTCATGTAAGGTTCGTTCTGTTGCATGCATATATAATAAATAATTCAATTCCTCCATGCTTTGCCTTCCGTGCCCTTTTTACATCTAAGCGTTACAGTGTATGGTTAAGGCTTCAAACAGAAATAATCTCCTGTTGAAGTGAAAGTGCTTGATCCTGTACAAGCAATAAAAGATAAAGCAGCTCCACGCCACGGTGAAGTGTTCTCCCTCCTCAACCCCCTCACCATCACAGTGTCAGCAAAGGGACACCCAGTGGGACACGATCCTTCTTTATGGCCCACCCTGTCACAACCCAGTTGGCACCATGAGCTGTTGGACATCACAAAGCACGCCTCCTTGAGGAGCATGCAGAGTTTGGGAGCTGGGGATGTTTAAAAACAAGGCCCTTCCCTTGGGTTAGTCTGGGCCTAGCAACTCGAAAAGCCTTCCAGACCCGTCTGAGTATTTGTGCAATGCCCAGCTTCATGCCTGGCCACAGTCCTAGGATTTTTCCTATAGGAGGAGAACTGACAGTTCACAACTTTCAGATATTTTTCCTTTTTTTCCCCCTTGTTTAACTCCCACCTACGAAGACATAACACTGAGTAATCACTGACCAGGCCATAATTCAAGGACACGACCTCAATCTCTGACCTGCCACTGCCACCAGCTGAACTCCTTAGTCTGAGTGCAGTATGAAAGTACCAAAAATACATCAGCTTTGGGAAGGGTTAGCTTTAAAGTCCTGTGTTCCTCTTGAGAGTTTCTGAGTTGAGACACAGTTTCCAGAAAACACTATGGATGAGTCTTTTTTTTCCCCTCCAGGGCAACTAATTTAACTTGAAATTCCAGATGGGCGGACACATTGGAAGATTGTTTGGATATTCTCTATGAAGTGGGACATGCAGAAGGACATGGACTATAGATTAAAGACTAGCAAATAAGGGAAAATAAGACATTCTAAATAACTTGAAGAGATGGAGATGGCCAGGTTTTCTTTCTATCATGTGATAACTCTGAAGCCTTTCAATTGCCTTTATCCACCATTCATCATTGTTAATTTTCAGAGCTGATCCTTTTAGCAGAATTTCCTATCCAATATCTATACCAGGAACCTCCACATTACTTCTGAATATCAAATCACCAGGAGACCCAGCTCCAGCTTCTGCACAGAGGCTTTTTGGCACAAACTCTCTCCTGTATCACACACAGTCTTCTCCAGGTAAAGTCATGAGATATCCAAAATTGGCCTTTTTCTCCAATAGTTTCCTTTGCTGTTCTCTGACTCCCAAGCCATGAGTGCCCTGGTTACTATAAAAGTCATGCACACATGTCTTCTGCCAGCATGGTGTCATGTCTTCTGTCAGTGTGTTATTTAGTGCCCAGTGTTCCTATTATCTTCAAACTGGCTCTGGATTGGTTCCAAAAATTGCAATGTTATTCATGAAAACTTTGGTGGAGGTTTCCAGTCTGTTTGAGCAAGTGGCTGGAACAATGCAGGATTTGGCAGGGGGAAGGCGTGGGGATTGGGGTTTGGTGGGGAAAGACAGAGGGAGTTCATATCTGTGTGTGCCAATTATCAGTCTGAGAGTCCGTCTTAGTCTGTCTGGATGAAAGGAATTCTGTGTGATGAGGAAAATGTGAAGCACTGATATGTGGAAGGAGGGAAATTGCTGTCCTAGGCAGCAATCATCAGGAGAACTCCCAGCCACTTTGAGTCTCCTCTTTACTTTGATTATTTACCATTTTATTACCACCTCTGCTTTTCCAAACAAACAAATAAACAGAGCAGAAACCCGAAATGTGTCTCTATCGGGCTCCAAGATGAGAAATTAGCAAAACCTTCATAAATTATAATTTTGAGGAGCTAATTTGGCTATTTCTTTGTCTCCCCAAATGCTGTGACTCTAAATCAGCATAAGAGCTGCCCTCTCTGGATGGCTCAGTTTTACTATTACCAGAATTATTCAAGCATATTAGCAGACTTCTAGCCAAGAATACCTTGTGGTCTGATGTAAAGTCTTGTTTTCCTTGATTAAATCTCCATTTCTTGTATTTGTTCGAACAAACAAGCAATTGAATATTTTATTAGAAAGCATATGATTTATTTTTGCTAGTTTATATATTTGCTCTGTGACAGAGCCTCAGGGGATGACTATTTTTCTTCGTTGAAAGCCCTAAAGGGATGACACTGTTCTCAGCCACTTCTAGCAGTCTGCAAGTGGTGGGTTTTGCAGCACAGAGCAAATTTTTCACATGCTAAGAGAACTTTTGATTATGAAAAGAAATTCTACATCATTTTCACCCTCCTATTTAGGGATTGTGGGTGGTTTATGTCTCCTTGTGCGAGAATTCAGGCACTGATTCACTCAGGACTTGCTTCTGAACAAAGGCCATCCCAAAGACAAAAAAATGTAATCCCAAACTTCTCTAAACCCTTAGTTGACACACTTCAGCTCCCTGCTATCTCTGAAATCAGATCTGGATTCAACATACGCAGCTTTGCTTGTCTTTTCTTCCCAGGAATGACACTATGAGGGAAGAGGCAGAGTATTTAACAAAGCTGTTATGCAGTTTACTGATTCTGATTATTCAAGGCAAATGCTTTGAAGTAACAGCTTAGTGCAGAGTGACAGTAAACAAGATATAGAGATACAGCTAGATGAGAAGAAAAATAAATGGCAATTAGGATTGATAGCCTAGGTGTGGGAAACACCGGTAAGACCTCGAACTCCAGCAATGATACTCTGCATTTGTGTTGCCACTGCCCCACAAGATCTCCAGGACTGATCACAAAAGGCAGTTTGACACCTCTGAGCCCATAAACACCGGGTGAACATCAGCCCAGCTGCTCTACACCCAGGGAAACGAGGAACAGAGGAAGGGGAGCCCTGGGTACACCTCCTGTGCTAATGTTTGGGGTTGTCCTGGCTTGTGTCAGCAACGTGTGGCCAGAACGACCAGGGCAGTGATTGTCCCCTGTGCTGGGCACTGCTGAGGCACCTCCAACCCTCTGGGCAGTTCTGGGCCACTCACAGGAAGGACATTGAGGGGCTGGAACGTATCCAGAGAAGGGAACAGAGCTGGGGAAGGGGCTGGAGCACCAGGAGGGACTGAGGGAGCTGGGAAAGGGGCTCAGCCTGGAGCAAAGGAGGCTCAGGGGGGACCTTGTGGCTCTGCACAACTCCCTGACAGGAGGGGGCAGCCAGGAGGGTTTGGGCTCTGCTCCCAGGGACCAGAGACAGAATGAGAGGAAATCACCTCAGGTTGTGCCAGGAGAGGTTTAGATTGGATATTAATTAAAATTTCTTCACCACAATGGTTGTCCATCATTGGAACAGGTTGCCCAGGGCAGTGGTGGAGTCACCATCCCCAGAGGGATTTATGAAAGAGATATGCATGTGGCACTTGGGGACATGGATTAGTGGTGGTCTTGGCAGAGCTGGGGGAATGGTTGGACTTGGAGATCTTAAAGGGCTTTTCTAACCTAAACCATTGTGTGATTCTATTCCCTAAACACCTTCAACAATGTTTAAGATCCAGGTAATGGTAAGGAGTTCAGACCAGCTCTCAACCTCCAGCACAGTGGATGCAGAGGAGTTGGGCACTGTCCTCAGACAGGACATTATAAGGATATTTTCTAAATTGTCACTTCCTCTCCCCATTCCTTGCACTGGGAACTAAGGGCTGGCTGTCATGGGCAGCTTGGGGCTGAACTGTTTCACATTGTCTTGATAACAAAGTGTGTCTATGCAAACACTGGCATGGCTGAGGAGTTACCATCTACTCATGGAATCACGGAATGCACCTTTAGGATTGTCCCACTCCAACCCCCCTGCCGTGGGCAGGGACACCTTCCACTATCCCAGGCTGCTCCAGGCCCCATATAACCTGGCCTTGGACACTTCCACGGACAGGGCAGCCACAGCTTCTCTGGGCAACCTGTGCCAGGGCCTCCCCACCCTCACAGCCAAGAGTTTCTTCCCAACATCCCACAATATCCCATCTAAGCCTGCCCTTTGCAGCCATTCCTCTTTGTCCTGTCACTCCATGCCATTGCCCAAAGTCCCTCTCCAGCTCCCCTGTAGGTCCTCTACACAGAACCCCAGATTTTTGCTGCAAGTTCCTGAATATTCTTAACCCACTAAAATTATGCATGTTTTCTTCTCATCCAGAGCCCCCTTTCTGCTGTAAACAACAGGGATGAACAAGGAGGAGGCCAATAAAGGAAAACAACCCCTTCAGGGTGCCAACAACTCCTTCCTAACACTGGCACGAGAGCCATCCTGCAAAACACTGGTCAGCTAAGATTCACTCCAGTATTAACCTCTTTGCTTGTATTTCCTCCTGAGCATTCCTGCATCTGAGGTCTGTGAAATGCCACAGTTCCAAGGGGTAAAGCAAAGAATTACGACTTATCGTGAACACAGTACGCAGAACATTGCTCTCTTTTTTCCCTTTTGTTCCCACCTAATTCTATTTTTTAGAAAAATTATTAAAACTAATTGCATTATTTAATCCCATCACATAAAATCCTCCAGTGTTTCATTAATCAATGTAATCAAGCCAATCAAAATAGATAAAGATCTTTTAGCAGGCTTTGATGAGATTTTATCAAAATCTCAGTGCATATTGTGAAGTCTTATCCTCAGAAGCAAACTAACTGTAGGATGTGGAAGCTTTATCAAGCAGGCACTAATAAAACAGATGATGCTTGGGCCATTTTAAGAGGCTCTCCATATTAAATTAATAACAGCAATGCTTTTGTATTTTATATATAGGAATATAAAATCAAATGGAAGCAACATTCTTTTTGTATCTGCAGAAATATTCCTGTAAAGCAATCAGGTTTTTTAAGTAATGAAGAAGATGCATGTCTGTGAGCCAGCAGACCATAAAGCCACAACACTGTAAGGAAAAAGCAGTGGGTAATGCAAGAGTTAGATCAGAACAGCTGTAAGTGAAGAGCCTTATTAAAAGCACAAACCATTTCCTTTTAAATGTAGTACTCCCACCCCACATCTGATCATAAATAAATATGAAAGGAAAAGCTGTGCCTTGTGCAACATTCCCCCTCCAGGTCATAGCTCCCATTCTTCATGGGTTTGCCTCACTAACCAGGGGTATGAGGTACTGAAATCCACCACAAAAATGGAACGTAAAGGGGTGTTGGTATAATACAACACCGTAAATCCAGGCAGTCTCTCAGTCCAGCCTGGCTTAGGAGAGCCCAAAAAAAAGTCACAACCCAGGGAACAGACCTTGATGCACCAAAGAAATCAGCCTGACAAGGAACACTCGCTGCCTGCAAACCAGAGAGAGCTGAAAAAATGAACATTGCCTTCTTTTACAGCTACCTCTGCACCTGTTCCAGATGAAAATACTGGAAGTTTCACTACTTCCTTCCATTTAAAAACTCCAAATCCTCCTAAGCTGGAGTTCCATTCTCCTTCTCTTTTTTCTCTTAGTCTACAGCATGGAGATAGGCAACATGTTGGGTTCAACATTGGCCATTTCCATGAATTCGGCATTTCAAAAGGCACAGTCAGAGGGGAAAATTACCAAACCCAGTGGAAATAATGACAGAGAAGGATCCTGGGTTTTATTTAAAATCAGGCAACACTTGATTGCTTAGAAAGCTGCTGGGCTGAGTGTGCAGGTAGCCCCAACAACAGCAAATCTAATGAGTGCAGTAATTTTGCCCTATGTTGTGCTTTAGTTTCAATTCTGTCTAGGAAATGGTTTTAAGTGGAATTAAGCTTGTCTCACTCACAAGCAAACTCTGCTTTTTTCCCCTTTCCTTTCTTCAAGGACCCAGCAAGTAGAGCTCAACTTAAAAATAAAACCAGGACTCAGCAAGGCAGGACATGTCAGCCACAGGAGTAGCTGAGCTCTCCGTATCTGGAAAAATAACATGGGAGGTGATGGAAGAGCAGTTGTGGGCACTTAGGGCCTGATCCACCTGTCTTGGCTGTGTACTCAAAGGAGCAGCTCTGCTCCACAGCTGCTGCAAAATTGGACCTGGTGTGCCAACACAACCCCTTCCAAACAGAGCCAGAGTTTTGCTTTGAAAGAGTTGTTAAATTTACACTCAAACTCAACTTGGTGTTGCCAGCTTTCATCCAGAATCCCAGCGATGCCAAAACGTCACTGCACATGAGCTGAAAAGAGAGAATTCTAGTCAAGGATGCACAAGGTCAAACTACCCTGGAAACATTTTCCAGCAAGTTAAAACACTGGCGATTTTCTCAGTGTGGTCCCACTGAGTGGAGTGTGGTGAGCAGAAGCTCCCACTCACCCATTAGAGTCATCCCAACCTGAGGATGGGTTTATTACATTAACTGGTTGATTAACACGGCTGCTCATGTCCTAACTGCTGTCATCAGAAAGAAAAGATTAGTTTCATCTCAATGTTCAGCCACCAGAGAAACAAACCCAGAGATTTTGGGGTTTGTGAAGGGTGGCTTCCACTGTTACCATTTAGCAATATTTTTTTCATTCTATTATAATGGGGTTTTTCTGCTCTTAAGATGCTTAATTACAACAAGGGGAGGCATGAAATCTGTATTTGATGGTTTTATTTTTGGTTTTATTGCTTTAATTTATCAGGAGGGGGAGAGATGATGGTGGGATGCTGCGATCCCAGTCATCCCAGCACACCACACCACCACTCCTTGGACAGCAATCACAGGAGCCCAGCAGCAAGCTGCGGACAAGGGTTTTCCAAGCAGCAGCATCTGGCTCCCTGGCAAGCAGAGCAGGCAGCCTCATGGATCACATCGGAGTCACTCCTGGCTCTGTCACACGGGAAAAGGGCTCAGGGACTGTCTGGGTTGCTCTGTCCTTGTCTCAATCAGGTTTGCCTTTGACAGGACATGAATCTCCCTCCCCAAAGCCTGCTGCTGGTAGCCTCCACTCGCCCGTGCTTCCCCGTGAGTTCTGCTGCCATCAAACAACCATTTCCAAATTTCTCAAGTGGAAATCTGGGCCCCACAAGCCACATCTCTCACCCACACAGAAGGATGACCCCAAGGGATGTACCTGTGGATTTAAGGATGAGCCTCGGGATGCTGCATTAGCAAAAACCTGCCTGATGTTTAACAGAGCTGTGTTTCTATGAATATTTAGTTAATCAAAATATCTCCTGATTTGGCTTTTTTTCCCCAAAAAGCTTTGCCTGCTCAGTTTGGGGAAGGAAAGTATCTCCTTCCCTGCACTGTCAGCAGCACAGCTGTAGGGCAGTTTCAGGGATGCTGGGATGGATGCTGCTGGATGCCAGGCTCTGAGCAGGGATGAGGTGTTTTACACACACCTGTTCCCCCCTTCCTTCACCCACTCCCCACCAGTGAAACAATCAGACCTGCACAATACTCCACATTTTTTGAAAATTTAGTATAAACACAACCCAAACCTGCTCATATTAAAGCAATTAAGGAATTAAGGGATGTCACAGCATGTGGGGAGAACTAAGCTGTTATTTTGTTTCTTGATAGAGGGTAAGTTCACTGAAAATTTGAGTGTCATGCCACTCAAAACTATTTGTGAGTGTGGGAGAAATTTGGGGAATAAGAAATCTTCATTCCTTTGGATGCTCTTTTAGGGAAGGCTTGCTTTCAAAAATGCCAGTAGTTTGTGCGGGGGTATTTTAGTTTAGTTTGGGGGTTTTCACTTCTTCTAAATTAACTTTTCTTGGTTCTTATTTTAAAATAGTATTTTCCTACAAAAAATAAACTAAACAGAGTTTTTAAATGAGTTAAACAGCCTAAAAATAAAATACTTCATGTCAGCTAAGCACAATGTCTGTGACCGATTCAAAATCACATTTCCAAGGGGTTTTAGATTACCTGTAAAATCTGAAAAAAAAAATAAAGTATGTTTTCAGCTCTGTTTAGTCCACTTTTATCCTGACAGTTTTCTGCTTCAGTCACCAAAAGGAAAACACATTTTCCCCCCAGCTCCTTGTGTAAGGTGCTGAAAACCCCACCAAAGGATTTAGGATTAATGCACCAACCTTTCCATCAGCCAGACAAGTCCCCTCTGCATCAATTCCAGAGAAGAAGAAGTTGGAAACTCAGGTCTAGAGCAGATTAATGGGTTGGTACTGGATGAGACTTCTAAGAAATATGCAAGAGTTTGTGAAGAAGTTCAGGCTAAAAGTTGTGTGCATTGGAAAGGGAAATCCCAGCTGTCAGCCAGGCAACCACATAGGGGCATCACATGAGGAGGATTTTGTAAGTGAGAACCATTCCCAGGTGGTTTAAGGTCTTTATAAGGATTCAGTAGGGAGGGTTTGCTGCCTTAAAGGGGAAAAAAAGAAAAAAAAAAAAAAGGGAAGGGAAGGGAAGTATGAAAGCTGTTTTTACTACAAGAGCGAGGAAACACAGAATAATTAAAATACTAACTGAAATTTGATGGATTTATAAGTATTCCCTTGGGACAAACAAATGGAAGTACGTGATCCATGCTGCAATATTTGTGTTGGTTTTAACAAATTTGGAATCTGGTCTCGCCTTTCCTCTCCCAACCCACACACAGGGGCAAAAACTGTCTCTAAGGGGAAGGCACATCCAGTGCCACTTCCACAGCCCTTGCTGCCATATTCCCTGAGAAACCAACAGCCAGGCCCTTTCCCACTTTCCCCACAGGGATATGGATGATTTTGGTGCATAAAAGGAAGAAAATATTTCAGTGAAAGGAGGAAACACTCAAGGCTGTTAATTCACACAACCCGAGATATCCTGTGTGCTGGATCCAGGTGCTAATGCAGGAGGACGCTCAGTTATCCTCAGGAACAAATCTGGGCAGATCCCTCAGTATTCCTCCACCCTTTGCAAAGTGAAAAATTTCCAGGGTATAAATTTGCAGTTTGGTTCCCAGTGAGGTCCTAATTAAGGCAAGCAGACAAATTAAGCCAACTGAAGCTGTATGGTCTGGACGTGTAGCAGAGCTCCCTCAAAGTCCAGGCTCACCACAGAGTTATTGGAATATCCTGAGCTGGAAGTGACCCATGAGGATCATCGAGTTCAGCTCCTGGCCCTGCACAGGACAATCCCAAAAATCCCACCATGCCTGCAAAAGCAGCTCTTGGCAATGTGTGTGAGGCTGGCTTTTGGAACAAGTACCTTTGCACTCCTGATCTGCCTCAGATGTGCAGCCACATGAGTTTTTAACACATGCTTTGGTTAAACCTGAGCGAAATTTAGCACTCTGGGATATCATGTGGAGCTGTCCATTTGTCTCTAAACCACGTAAATGGTGCTTTTCCCAGGACTGTAGAAGTGTCATTTGAAATTCCTCCTCTGGATGATGCTGTGGGTATTATTTCATTGGATTTTGAAGCCTGAAAAAGGGATGTCAGTGTGAGTGTGTGAAAGGGGTGGAGGAACCAGACCAGTCCTCCCACAAGCTCTTTGCTTGACCTTCAATTAAGGGGCAGCTCCTCCCCTGAAAACTGGGGATAAAACATCCCTATGTCATCAGGTGTGGTGAGAATTAATTCATTAGTACTGGCAGCATGTTCCAGTGCCAGATTAAATTCATAATTAGTGATAATTGAAGTATTTCATAGTATACAGAGTAATAACTAGATTTTCAGTCAGCATGACCTTCTCTTATGGGCTCAACCATAAATGCCTGATTATTGGTCAAACCTTTTTTTTCCCAATCCATAACATCCTTGTCCACATTTTTCTAAGGTCTCCAACTGCATTTCTCAAAACCATTTTGCCATTTCCATTCCAGACTGATTTTTCCTTCCAGATTTTGAGTAATATGCAGGTTTGACGAAACAGTCACATTTGAAGTAAAAAATATATAAACTTCCAAGTTTGGTGCCACAAAAAAAACACATATTCATGGGATTTTTTTTCTCAGAAATATTTTTTCCTCAAAATAAAGGCCCGCTTGGGCTTTAAAATTAGCTTGTCTGCTTGAGAAACACCTTGGACTTCTATTTACTTTAATAAATGGACTTGGATTTGTGATCTTAGTGCACGCAGAACATCTGGAGTGTTAGAAGTCCTGTGTTTCATCGATAATAATTCATACATCAGCCACTGGGAAGCTTTTTTGAATGGTGAGGGCAGGGTAAAATACAGCCAGTGGTGTTTATATTACTTCTTTTTTTTATCTAATAGGTTTTATATAATAACTCCTGTAACAATTAATCCGAGCACAGAGGCTGAAACTATCTACAGTGCAGGAGGATAGCATGAAAATAAAATATTTTATTAAAAATGCACTTTAAAAAGGTTTCAAAGACCTTAGTTATATGAAAGGAATTGACCTTCTTCCTTTTGTAGTGTTCCTTCAGAAAAGAACTGCAGTGAGTTAAGGGGAATTGAGCAATTATATTGTTATACTATTATAATTTGCATTTCTTGATAACGCTTATGTCAAAAAATGTTGGAAAGTTGCATTTCAATAAAATATTTGAATTGCTGACATAGCCTGTGACTGTCTGTGTTAGACTAAGATATATTGCAGCTTATTCCAGATTTCCCATCAGGTATGAAATACGTGGATTTATGCACTCTAATAGAGTAAATCACAGCGAATGTCCTAATTATGAAGTTATAGGAACCTACTCCCAGCTCCATGCCCAGGTAGGAAATGTGGAGTAGTGGTCCAAAATCCAACAGCTAGTCCAAAAGCAAAGCATGATATAAGAAAAATATGCCAGGGTTAAAAAGTCCTACAGGAACCAGAAAAGGGCTGAAGCTGCTGCTCTCCTCCATTTCACCAGAGGTAAGAGCATGAGCTGATGAGTTGGAAATAACCACAGAACCACTGAGGTTTAAAAAGACCCCCCAAGATCATCGAGTCCAACCTGTGACTTTCACCACGTTGTCACCCAGCCCAGAGCACTGAGTGCCACATCCAGTTGTTCCTTGTACACCTGCAGGGATGGGGACTCCACCAGCTCCCTGGGCAGCCCCTTCTGGTGCTTAACAACACTTTCCATGATGTAATTCCTCCTGATGTCCGATCTGAACCTTTCCAACTCCATCCTCCTGCACACACACCCTCCCACACACGCCAGCTCCACCACTGCTCCATCCTCCTCCTCCTCCCAGCCACAGGCAGGGCTAAAGAAGCAGTTTCAGCCTTTTCCCTTCTCCCAGAATATTGCCTTTGCATGAGCCATGGATCCCAGAGAACTGGATCAGAAAGATGATCTTGGGCTTTGGTCCTTGACCTCCCCCTCAAATGAACACCTGCAGCCAGCCCCCTCCTTACCCATCCTTGGCATAGCAAGCTGCAAAACAACCAGCACTGTATTTTATCTATTATCTTATCTGCACCTCATCCTCATGGCCCTGGGTTTGCACACAGGAAGAGAAGAACCTCAGGGTTTGCAGCCTATTCACCAGATCTCACCCGTAGACATCCATACATCCAGAGCACTCCCCAGGCAGACACCAACAAGCAGGAATATGCTTCAGATGGCCAAACCAAGGGACCTCAGAAGGATTTTGCTCTCACTAATCGGGTTGTCAGCACCTCCTGCACTCAGACTTCTCTTGCCATGTCAATCAAGTTGCCACATCATGACTGGTCTACCTAAACCTGGCACTGAGAATTGGACAGTGAGCACAGGAGAATACATGGGCAGGGTTCTGTTACCTACAGGCTCCTGCATTTCACCTGTGGGTGCAAAAAGCTGTAGCAGAGGTGTCACCTTGCACCAGAAAGGACCTGAAGAACTGACCATCACAGGCTGGAGCAGCTCAGACAGTGAATGTGGCTTTGTTGCCTAAATACAGGTATCCAGTGTCACCTGAGATGTCTCTGGGTGTCCCTGCTAGCCTCCAGCTGCTGAGCCAGGGGGGCACAGATCTCCTGCAAGTCCTTTGGAGTGGATGTCTCAGGGACTTGAGGGCATCTTGGATGCTCCTGGCAGCCTCGTGCAGGCAACTGATCTGAGCCCTGTGCCACTACAGTGTGTGGGGACAGGACACTGCTGAGAAATGGCCAGAATTCCACCCAGAAGGCATTTATTTACCCATGAAAGCTCCCACCAAAGACCTCATCTCAGTGTTTATCGCTGAGTGCACACGAAATGAGGAATTTTTTCCTTCTCAACAACCTGTTGATATCAGATTTACCTACACCACAATCAGGAACACAAACACAGAAGGCAGAGACACTTCCACAGAAAACCCCACTGCATCTGGTTTGCATTCCTGCTTTTTAGACACAGGCATAAACCCGTGTGTCGCTAATGTGCCCTTTGCAGGGACAGCCTTTAGAGAAATGAGGTGACAGCCCCTAGCACGGCTGTCTCCAGACAGGAATCCAAAAGCCCCGGGGATTCCTCTCCTCCCGTCAAAAATCCCTTTGCAATCAGCCTTCCGAGGAGGCGCAGGAGCTGCGGGAAGAGCAGCGCTCCGGCGAGCGATGATGACAGGGAGGAGGTGGGCACAGCCCCGTCCCGGGGGACTCGCATCCTCCCGTACCATTAAGCCCGCGGGCAGAGCAGCCGGGGCTCTGGGAGCAGGCAGGGGAAAGAGATGAAAGGCTCCTGCAAGAAATCAGGTGCAGAGGGTGGGCAGATGCTGCTAAAGAGCAAAGAGACCCGGCCAGGCTCATTTGTCTGGAAGGGAACCAGCAGGAACTTTCTTTTTATCTCCGATTGTGGATGTCAGGGTAGTTCCTAAAGGCCACAGCCAGCCTGGCCCCCACTGCTCTGCCTCTCCCTGCCTGCAAAGGCAAGGAAATTGCATCGATATGTTTTTTCACAGGTAGAAAATCCCCCATTGGGATGGTCACAGACCCGTTAACTCCTTCCCACCTGTGGGACCGGGTCGGGCCCTGCCTCTCCCAGCAGAGCCCCGGCTGGTGGTGCTTGGGCTGTTTGTCCAGCATCCAGCGGGCCATGGCCAGGTGTTCCTGCGACAAACTGGCCCTGCCCAGCCAGCCCTGCCTGCCCGCAGCGGCCACTGCCCCGCTCTGCCAAGGATTAGGCATGCTCCACCTGGTCTGCCTGGGATTTCGTGGGGCATCCCCTTGCCAGGCGGGGCGAGGGGGCACAGCCCCTTCTGTCTGTCTGTCTGTCTGTCTGCCTGGGGATTAGCCTGGCCCCACCTGGGCTGCCCCCAGCTCTCCTCACCAGGGTGGCCCCAGCCGGAGCAGCTCTCTTCTGCGTGGGCTGCTGGGCCACAGCTGTCTGTCCGTCTGTCTGTCTGTCTGGGGGAGATGGATGGGCATTGCTCTGCCCGTCCAAGCTCCATGTCTCTCTGTCTGAGAGTGCTGGACGGGCACTGCTTTGCCCATCCTACCATCATGTCTGTCTGTCTGGGAGGGCAGCCACACACTGCCATGGCTGTCTGTGCAGGGATGCTGGGCACAGCCCTGTCCATCCATCTGTCTGTCTGTCTGTCAGTCTGTGAGGGATGCTGGACACAACCCTGTCCTTTTGTCTGTCTGTAAGAAGATGCTGGGCACAGTCCTGTCTGTGAGGGTACACTGGGCACAGCCCTGTCCATCTGTGTGTCTGGGGAGATGCTGGGCACAGCCCTGTCCGTCTGTCTGTCTGGGGAGATGCTGGGCACAGCCCTGTCCGTCTGTCTGTGTGTGAGGGGATGCTGTGCACAGCCCTGTCTGTCTGTGAGGGTACGCTGGGCACAGCCCTGTCCATCTGTCTGTCTGGGGAGATGCTGGGCACAGCCCTGTCTGTCTGTGAGGGTACGCTGGGCACAGGTCTGTCCATCTGTCTGTCCGCCTGTGAGGAGATGCTGGGAACAGCCCTGTCCGTCTGTCTGTCTGTCGGTGGGAGATGCTGGGCACTGTCCCGCCCTCCCGAGCCCCCGCCGTGCCCGATGCGGGGCCGCCCCCCTTTCCCTCCCTCCCCTCCCGGGGGCGGCAGCTGCGGCGGCGGCGGGGCCGGGGAGGGACGCGCCCGGGGCGGGCAGCCCGCGCCGCTGGGCACCGGCACCGGCCCCGCCGCCCGCCCTCCACCTTCCCCTTCCTTCTCCTCCCCCCGGCGGAGATTAAAAGCTGCCGGAGGGGGAACGGCCGGGATTAGGCCCGAGGCTGCGGGGAGGGGGCAGGAGCCCGCCCCGCCGGGCCGTCCCCGGCCGTATTGTCCCCGCTGCCAGCGCACCCCACCCAGACACCCCAAAAAGCCTGTTTTACCCACGGGAGGTGGCTGAGAGGAGGAACCCCCCAACCCCGCACCGCCCCGGCCGGGCGGAGATGCGGGACCCTGGCCGGGAATGCCGCTCCTCCACCTCCCAAAATAAACCGAGCCGGGATCCCCCCGAGTACCGGCGCTGCTTTGCCCGGTGCGGGACAAAGATCTGCGGGAAAGTTGCCGGAGGGGATGGAGCTGGGGGAGGGGGGAAGCAATTTTGGGAGGGAGGGATCGGTTATCGGATATTTATTTATATATTTATTTATCTGGGGGGAGAAATGTGCTGCTCTGGTTTCATTATTTTATTTATAGTTATCAAATCGACTTCGCTGCCGAGGAAGGGGCTTTGAAGAGGACTTTGTTTAACTCGGGGAAGGGCGCGCACCGCTCCGCGCATCCCTCCCCCTCCACCCCCCGGCTCCGCGGCCGCGCAAGCAGCGCGGGGCTGCGGGGGAGCGGGGCTTCCACCCAGCCGCTCCTCCTGGGAAAGGGAAGGGAAAAAAAAATACCAGCAAAACCTCCACAGCCAGCGCTCGGTATAAACACACCTGATCGGCGCATCGAGCAACTGAAAGTTTAATTTTTATTTTTTTTTTAATTTTTTTAAGTCCAAATAAATGCCTAAATTGGAGGCGTCGCTCCGGCGCACGCTGGCGCTTGGCAGCGCCGGGAACGAGCGGGGAGGACAGGACTTTTGCCTTGGCTGTGGGGCATGGATTCGTTTGCAAACTGCAGCTTAAGAGCTCCCACCACCCTGCATTGTCCTGCGCTTAAATATCCTGAATTAGGCAGCTCTGAAAAGTCCCTCTAAAGCAGGCGGCCAGGGCGAGCCGCGCTCGCACAACTCCTCGGGGTCGTGCTGCCGTTCAAACTAAAAACAATAATAAAAATAATGCTAACTCGGACGGGGGCCGATGCTGGCAGGCTCTGCCGGCCGAGCGGGGCGGCGGTGCCCGGGGCTGGCGGCGGCGGAGGGGCTGAGCCGCGGCCGGGCAGGGCGGAGGGGCCGCGGGCGCATCCCCCAGCACCTCTCAGGTACGAGCGCTTGCATTGACATTGATGTAACTACATTAGAGTTAATGGCAGCAGCCTGGTCCTCATTATTAATTGTCTTTGTGTTTGGATAAAGTATGTAATCTTCTCCTCAACCACACCATTAAAATAGGTTGCCTTTTCAATTAAGAACTGTCTTGAGCACAGCAGTCAATTTTCCTAATGAAGATGCATTATATTTTCACTTTTTTTTTTTTTTTTTTTTTTTTTTTTTAATAATGGGAAAATCCCACGTTTTCATTAGGCGTGATTATGGAGAAAGTACAAGAGGGGGTTTGTCTAAACTAAATGTGGCCCGTGTCGTGTATTAAATACCAGGCTTTTAAATAAATTGAAATTTCATACAGATAAGACGCGAGGTTGGGGTACAAATACGGCCAGATTCGCTTCCTTCAGATTAAAAAAATGCAGGGTCCATTCTTTAAAACGCACTCATCAGATGGAAAATAATGATTAAAACAACTACAGTGGACTCTTAGTTGCAATTACTCGGGCAAACTTTTCACTCAGCCCAGTTTGCTTACATTAAACCTGAGGATGATGCTTTAAAATAGACTTGCACTTTCTGCTAATGTGCAGCTTTGGGGAACAAATAGCACAGTTTAATCATGCAGAAACACACAGGAGCCAGAATAGTCTCACAATTAATTTACCAAAATAAACCCGAAGCTGCCTGCATTGTTTAGTATCCCCTCCTTCCCCTGGAGAAAAACAGCCCTAGTTCTTTAGAAAGAAGGAAGCTTTGGGGGAGCTTTGGGGGGAGTTGGGATTTCTTTTTTTCTTTTTACATTTTTTTCCTTTCTTTTTGCATAGGAAAAGAAATATTTCATGGCAGGGAAGCAAAGAGTTAAAATTTATATAATATAAAGCACTTGCAGAAAAAAAAGAAAAAAAATAAAAAATAAAAAGAAAAGAAGGGGGAAAGAAGCCAAACACTAAGGGGAAAGGAAAAAAAAATAAAAGAAAGTGCAATATTTCTAAGTCTGAGAAGCTGCAAGAGGACGGGATGTGGATTTTCGAGCAGTGTTATACATGTGGGACCTTTGTTGCCGGACGGACAGACAGACAGACACCCGCGGCACAAGCCAGACCATTGCCGCACGGATAATACCATCACCCACAGACCTTTTAGGAAAGAAAAAAAAATTAACTGCAGTATTCGGAGCTGGTTTTAGGCTTTTTCAATATGAAAAATACCTGCCTGCAAGGGAGAATGAAGTTAAGCATAAGAGTAATTTCTTATTCACATGGTAACAACAGTTGGTTTGGGATCTTTTGCAAGCTTTCTGCATTGTGGCTTTGTTTGGTTGGGGGGAAGCTGCTTTGGGGGGCTCGGGGGGTATTTTTGTAATGAACATTTGTTTCTCCACCAGCCAGCGGCTAAAGAAGATCTGCAAAGAATGGCAAAGAAGATTTTCGATTAAAACCTTAGCCCATCTCCACGGATTACTTTATATCGATTCCTATATATATGGCTGCAATTGAGGGGCTCTAATTAAAAATCCAAAGGGGGGTGGGGGGCGAAAGGGAAAAAAAAATAAAAGTTCTTTCTGGGTCTCAATAAAAGGAGCTTTTCATATACGGGAAATAAAGGTTGTAAAAGGTTACAAACGAAAGACTAGTTTAAAGCTTCTCTGCGGTTTTCTTTTCCTCTTTCTTACAAAACCCCTTTTCTGGCTCTTTCTCTCCCTCCCCCCGTTCCCCCGACCCCTTCATTTCTCCCAAGTTTGCCAACACGCGGGATGCGGGACTGTAACTGTTATTTTAATATCTGGGTTGGGAGCTATAATCTGATTGCTGCAGCGAGCTGCTCATCAAGGTAACTTCATGGCCTGGAGAGAAAAATTATGTAAACCGGCAGCATTAGCGCCTTTCATCAACACACACCCCCCACACTCACCCCTCGCACACGGCCGCAGCCCCGCAGCCCTGCCCCAGCCTCCCGCACCGGCCCCCGGGGCCGCCCCACGCCGGTGCCCCCTCCCCGCACGGCCTCCCCCAAATGCTGGTTTATTTATTTAACACTGATCATTTATTTCTCTGTTTAAAGTTTGGGGGTTGGGGTTTTTTTTTTAGGGGGTTACTTCCCCCCCTCCGCCTCGTTGCACATGAGACCTTCCCTCAGGTGCAAGTCTGACCTCACTTTCGCTGCTCTCGGGGTGACATTTTTAGGACTTGCCTGGCTCCAAGAGGAGCTGGCCAAATTTCAGATCGCCCCGAAATACCTCCGCCATCCCCTCTTCTCCTTCTCCTGTCCCCCCCACCCCGATTATGAGACTTGGTTTCATCTAGGCAAAGATGCTGCCTTCATATATTTCTTTTACATTTTTTTTTCCTTCCCCAAAAGAGGTGCCGGCTCCGCCATCCCCCTCCCAGACGCTTGGAAAAGAAGGGGCTTTTTTTTTTTTGCTTTTTTTTTTTTTGGTTAAACATTCTGGCATTTTAAAACGAATCTGACCCTTTCTCGAAGTGACGCAGCTATACCAATGTCTCTGGCTTTGCACCCCCAGAAAGGGAGATTTTGGGGTGAGGGGAGTGTCGAACTTAAAAAACAAAACAAAAACAAAACCACAAAACAAAACCACAAAACCACAAACAAACAAACAAAAAAAACCCCCCTCTAAACTAAAATAAACTCCAACCGGTACTTGAATTGCAGATGAACTTCAAGGAAAGTCTGGAATATTTTAACTAGACACAAATCCGATGAGGGAAAAGCTTAAAAGCGCGTAGCATGCATCGCTTTCCAGAGCCGATCAGAGATACAAAGATGACAAATTATAAATCGGTTCACTTTGGGGTGGGTTTTTCTTTTTTTTTTTTTTTCTTGCTTCATTCCTTAACTTTCACCCTACCTGAATAAATGATTCCTTATTTTCCTCCCCCCAAGCTTGGTCATCATAACCGCGGGCAGCAGCTCAGCCCTGGGAGCGACACACACGGCGATAAAACCCCTCGCGGAACGGTCGCGATAGTGAGGAGAGTCGGAAATTAAATCAGAAGGAGAAGTGAAGAGGGTGAGCGAGAAAAGGAGAGAAGAGAGACAGCTATGCAGAGAGAGAAAATGGCTTTGTAACCCGACTGGCATCGGAAAGTTGGAGAACTTACTGAGAAGCAGAAGTTACAGTTTCTTTTCATCCCAGAAGCAGATTTTGGTTCTCTGAGCATAAAGTTCTTAGAGGGCAGAAAATCACACATCTCCACTCACTCCCCGTTAGCCCCAGATAGTCTGGATCTCTGGGACTGTACCTGCTCTGCAACGCTTTCCAAACGGACCAGAAGAGATGGGAAAGTTTAAAAAAAATTAGTAAAAAATAATAATTTTTAAAAATCGAGATCCTACAGCAGCAACAATTGTTATCAAATTTTTTTTTGTAACTTTTCCCCGAGCTGCAGAAGGTTGAAGGCAGAGGCAGCTGCAAAGTGTGTGCAGGATTGCTCCAGGAAAGAAGGTTCCCCCTTTTTCCCCCTCTCAGATCCAATCTTTGCAAGAGCCATTCCGACACATTGCTAAGCTAAAGGGAAATTCTCTTTGATAAAGCGGTGTTCCCAGCTTCTGGGTTTTAAAACCTAAATCTATATTCAAATCTGGCTGAAGGTGTGTTCTGGGATTTATGAAAGCCTCTTAAAGGGGTAAATTTACCAAACCGTGACAAAATCATCACAATCTTACTTTAGACATCTGAAGTGGATGAGAATTTTAAAGAGACCCTTGTTTATTTAAGTAACACTGTCCATCTCTGCCACTTGTTTTATTGGCCGCGGGAATTATTCCCAACTTCTCTGGCTGGAGGGGACAGAGGGAGAGGCTGGGATGCTCCTACTCCCGTGGCAGGCTGCAGGCAGGGCAGCAGCTCTGCCCAGGGCCAGGCAGCTGCGGGCAGGGCTGGCAGCCGGGCTGGGCTGCGCTTCCCATCCTGCTCTCCCAGCTACTTTCTTCAGGCACTGAATTTTATTTCTCTGCCTTGCTCAGCCCTGCTCTGCCACAGCCCGGCTGCCTCCAGCGCCCTGACACCCCTTTTTTTCTTTTTTCTTTTTTCCTTTTTTTTTTTTTTTTTTTTAATTTTTCCCCCGTTATTTTTAATCGATTTCGAAAATACCCTCCTGGTCAGGATACACGGGAACGAATTATCTCTCTCATTCTTCCGAGGTGGATTAAGGTTATTAAATAATATGTGGGGGCGGGAGACGATGGCAAAGGCGGAGGGGGCGGAGGGGGGGAAGGGTTCAATCGGGATATTTATTCCTGGTGCTCTGCTAAAGGGGAGGCTGAGGGGTGGCGTGGCCGTGCCGACATGCGGGGAGGTGAGGGAAGGATTTGCCCGGCGCGGATCTCTGGGCAAGGGTTGAGAGAGGGGGGTATGCTGCAAAGGGATGGCGGCTGCAGCTGCCCCTCCCTTATCCCCACCCCTTCCCCCCTAAAAAAAACCCCCTCAACTAGATAAATAAACCCACAAAAAGTCCCCCCAAAAGAATCTCATGGGTCTGGGAGAGAAAAATAAATCAAAACACAACTCCAAAAAGGGCAGGGGTTGGGGGTCCCGTGGGGCCGGGGGGTACCAACCGGGGGTACCCCGGCTACCAACTTTCCACGGAGTCGCCTCGCAAATTTAAAAAAAAAAAAAAAAATACAACCCAGCGGCCAAAGTGGGAGCGGCTCCTGCGGTCAGGGCTGCGGCGGCTCTGGGCGATGGGGTATTTTGTTTGTTTGTTTGTTTGTTTGTTTTATTTCCCCTCCTCTCCCCTCCCTCCTTCCCTTCTGCCGCCTCCTTCCTCCTCCTTTCTGGGAGGAAAGGATAAAAAAAAAAAAAAAAAAAACAACCCAAAACCAAGCCACACCACCCATCCGCCCAGCCCAGCCCCGAGCATCCCAAACCTGCTCCTGCAAACCTCCAGCCCGGGCTGCACCGCCGGCGCTAAAGTCCAAGGACAACCACGCTGGATCGCACGCAGCCAGGCTCGGAGAGAGCCACAAAGAGGCGAATTAATTGCTATAACTTCATTAACATAGGTCACCCCGTTAAAATGATCGAGCTGCTGCAGTTTTTTCCCCCCATTGTCACAAGTGAGGAAAGTGTGTGAGCGCTCCCTCCCTCCGACCTCAGCCGCCTCCATGCTCCTGCCTTTTGCCAGAGCTTCATTTTCGGGGTGCTTTGACCCGGGAGAAGTTGAGCGAGGACGGGAGGAGCGAGGGGAACATGCCGGTGCCCTGCTCCGGTGCGCCCGGCCGGGCTGTGCCCCGCAGCGGGAACCCCCTGGGCCCTCCTCACCCTCAGCCCGTCACTGCTCCCAAATTATTTCAATTAAAAACATGTGCACGTCCCTATTTGCAAATTCAACGCGACGCCTCTACGTCCCGTTCTACACCATCATCCCTGTATATCTTTAAAAATATAATTTTAAATGCATTTACGTCGTCCCCCAGGTGACTCTATTTCTCCTCTTCCAGGCGTCACTTGGCCCCTGAGAACTGGAATTGGGGTGCGGCCGATCCGCGGGTGGGACTGGGGGGACGCGGGGTTGGGGACACCCTGGCACCCCGCTCTGTGCCGGGGGGGATTCTCCCCTTGGCTCCCGCGGGTTTCCTCTCACCCATCTCCCCTCTGCTCAGCCCAGGGCTCCTGGCAGGCTCCGTGTCCCCCCTTCACAAATATTTACTGATATACATTAATATCTTTTGTTGTTGTTATTATTGCAGCCACCCCCCAGCCTTTTGCTGACCCCCCTTCCTCGTCTTCCCCGGGCAATTCGCTAATTCCATCTCTGCTGTCCATCACATTAATTTCTACAATGACTTCATCCGCTCCACTCCATAATGTATATTTTTAAACCGAGCAGGTTCTTTTAATGTATATTCTGGTGTCATTTCGGTGGCTGTTATTTCTCTCTGGATTGTCCCCCCGGTACAGCAGCGGCCTGTTTTTTCCTCCCCCTGTGTGTGTTTTTATTATTTTCCCCCTGGCTTAGATGTGTCAATCACTCTCTCCCTGCCATTGGTTGGAGAGTTTGCGTCAAAAAGTTGCCAGAGAGGCGCTTTCTCAGCAAAGCTCCCCGAGAGAGGTAGAGACCTTCAGCTCCAACGCACCCTGCCACTATTATTAAAAATAAAATCACTTTGACCAGCTCCAGCACCGGCCAGCTCTGTATGTACCGAGCCCAGACCCCGAGCATCCCTGCATCCCTCTCCTGCACCGTCCCCTCCCCTTTTCCCCCATTTATTCTCCTTTTTCAAACATTTTTTCTCCACCCCCCCTCCGCCCCCCCCTTTCCCCCGATGTCGTGGGCATGTGCATGCGGCGAGCTCTCTAACCTCCCGCTTTGTGCTTTCTCTCCCAGCTCAGCCCGAGCTCTGAATTTGGCGAGGATCAGGGAGCAGGTTTCCCCCTTCGCCCCCCAGCCCTGCCCGCGGCTCCGGCGAGGCTCGCAGGTAAGTCCGACCCGCTGGCTCCATCCTTCCTTGGGGGAATCGCTGGGCGGCAGGAATACAGGGAGAGGGGAATTAAAATTATAATTTTTTTAAAAAAAATATTATTATTTTCAAATCGCCTGTGTGCGGTGGGGGTGCGCCGGGGCGGGGAGCAGGCGGCTCCCGCAGGAGCTGCCCGGGAGAGGCTGGGCCGGGCCGGGCGGTGGCGGCCCCGGGTCGGTCCTCGGCAGGGACCGGGAGCTGCAGGATGAGAAGGCGAAGGGCCAAACCGGGAATCCGGGGGCGCTCCCCATCGCCGCCCTCGCCCCCCGACTCTCGTCCCCCGCGGTCGGGCGCGGAGCCGCTCGCTCTCCACGGGCAGGCGCGGGGCTTCACCGCGATTTCGTTGGGTACATGATTTTTTCCCGGCCTATTCCTTTGGCCTGTAGTTATTTCCTGACCTCAAGCTGGACTTTTAAAATTAGAGAAAAATAAAAAAAAAAAAAAAGGAGAAATTTCTCCCCTCTCTCCACTCCTACCTGAGAACCCTTTCATCCTCCTCCTCCTCTTCCTCGCGATGCGGAGACTCAGCAAAGTAATTTTGCAAAGGTGTTTCTGAGCACTCGCGGCCCGGGAGAACCGGGCTGGAAAGCGCAGGGAGAGAAACCTTCAAGGCATTTCGAGCCGGAGCTTCACGATTTGGTGTGGGCGAAACGGATGGCAGAAATGGCATCCAGGTCGGAGAGGGGCTGGAGCTGGTTTCCACCTCCCTCATCTTATTTTATTTTAATTTTTTTATGCCTTGGGAAAGCGCTTCCCAAAGACACCGACCGCGAGTAACGCGCCCCGGCCTCTCTCCTCTGAATCGCACCGCGCTGACAAAGAGAAAGTCGGGAAAAGTGCTTGTGCACCGGCGCAAGTTTCTTTAGAACTAAAAACCTGCTTCGCTGCTGAGGTTTATTTCGATTGCGGCTGCTTAGAGAAGTTGAGGCTTATTATTTATTTATTTTGAAAAGGTGCAACTCTAGTTTAAAAAAAAAAAAAATTAAAAAGGGGGGAGAAAAAGCACTTCAAAATGCGGCCGGGTGCTGCTGGGAGGCAGGGACGGGTCAGACGGCCCTGCGGCGGAGGTGGCTGCCCGCCGAGCCCGGCTCCGCCGCTCCCGGTCCCGGAGAGGGGCCGCGGCCGCGGAGCAGCGCGGAGGTTCGGAGGGCGAAGCGCTGGGGACCGCCCGGCAGAGCCAGTGACGGGTCCACCCCCGCCGCCTTTGGCCCGGGGTAAAATTCCCATGTTGGAAAATATCACCCCAAACAGACCCTTCAAGGGAAAGAAAGGTTTGAATTTAAAAAAAAAAAAAAATTAGAATTTTAAAAATGTCAGAAATTCGTTGGAGCGCGGCAAGGGCGGGTGAAGCGGCTCTCGTTTGCAAAACAAAAGAAAACAAATTCGCTTTTCTACCTTGGCACCTTTCCCCTTGCCCTCCGCGGGAGCCCCTCCGCGCCCCGGCCGAGCCCCCCCGGCCCCGCGTCCCCCCGCAGCGCGGCCGGGGCCAGGGGCGCAGGCTGCGCGCCCGGGCGCGGATCGCTGCCCCGCATTAATCACCGGGGCGAGCAGCGGAGCCGGGGCCGGTGGCTCGTAATTAGGGAGCGTGTGCCGCCCGGATTATCTCGTTAGTTTATCAAGAAAACATTTATTATAATTAATTCTCGGACGGGGTAATTATTATTGAGCGAGGGCAGAGCAACTGGTAGCCGGGATCTGTGCGGAGCGGGGGGGGAGCAGGAGGAGGGGGAAAGGTGACAGATTGCGGAGTGGAGCCGTTGCTCCGCGGGCTGCGGGGCGGCCCCGGGATGCGCGGCCGCGGCCGAGGGGCTCCGCGGGCGGCCGCGCCGGGCTGGCGCCTCGGCGGGATGCCGCCGAGTTTAACCGAACGGCTTTAGGGTTGCTTTTTTTGGGAGGAGGTGTTTGCGCTTTTTTTGTTGGTTTTTTTTATCCTTTTTTTCCTTTTTTTTTTTTTTTTGTTTGTTTGTTTTTAATTTTTGTTCGCTCGTTTTGAAGCGGGCAGCTACCCCCGCTTTGCTCTTCCGCGCGTCTTGCGCGGCGAACAGAGCGGTGGCCGAAGCCGCACGGCCGCGGAGCGGGGCTACCCCCTCGGTAGAATCGTCCCCGTTCGGCCTCCCCCGGGGCAGTGATGCTAAAAGCGGGCCCCGACCCCGCGCACCCCGCGCTGGATGCGCGCTCCCTCCGCCGCTCGGCGCGTTTGTGCGCGGCAAATCCCTTCCCCGAGGGGAGAAGGGGAAACTCCGCGCCGCTCAGAAGCCGCACCGACGGCGCTGGTGGAGGGTGCACCGGGGCCGGGGGGTCCCGCAGGAGCCCCCCGGCAGCGCTTGGCCCTCCCGGGGAGTCGGCTGGTCTGAAACACGGAGTTTTGGGGTGTTTCGGGAAGAAAGTTGCGCTGGAGTTTGTTTTCCCGACGGCCGCTGGGAGTGGATGGAAGGGCGAGCTTTTGCTCTAAAAGATTTTTAAAAAATATTTTCTACGGGGAAAACAGCCTTAACCTTTTTAGGAGTCCCTGTTTGGCCCCTTGACGGCCTTTTTTTTTTTTGGTGGAGCGGGTGTTTGGGTCCCCCTCAGACCCCGCTGCAGAGAGCCCGGTCCCGTCGGGGCAGCGAGAGGGGACCGGGGGAGCCCGAGAGGGGACCGGGGGAGCCGCTCGCCCGCCGGGGCTGTCCCGGGGCCGCTCGCCACCGAGGTGTTTGTTTAGCTTCAGCTCCGTCATCAAGAGTTTCTTGAAAGCCTAATAAATCTGTTACTTGCCTCCAAATCTAATTACCCGGAGTACTAATTAGGTGCAAATGGCCGGTGGAAATTACTGCAGACGTGGACTGATGGCGGGAGAGCAAAAAAGTTTGGCTCTTCCCGAGCGGGCATTTGAGCTCTGAAATGCAGCAACGTCGGGGGGAAGGGGAAAAGGGGGAGAGGGGGGAAGGTTTGAATGTTGCCCAAACCTGGGATAATTAAAGTCCTTGCAAGAGACTAGTGGAGAGATAGGTTTCTTGAATTGTTTCTTTGTTTCTCACCCTTGGGCTTTGTTATCTGCATTATTTATTTAGCCGAGGGGTTCTTTGTGTCTGCCAATGGCCCCAATCAAGTTTTGCTTGAGACAATTAGCCGGTGCCCGGCCGGGAATCCTATGCAAATGCCCCCGGCTGCCGTACAATGCGGGCAGTTGAAGGCATGGGGGGGTTTTGTTCGGG
The DNA here is from genome assembly GCF_017639235.1 of Corvus kubaryi. NCBI lineage: Eukaryota > Metazoa > Chordata > Aves > Passeriformes > Corvidae > Corvus > Corvus kubaryi. Next base: position 32,535,431 of record NW_024582054.1, read on the forward strand.
TAGTAATTACTGGCTGGGATGTGCCCCCCCCCCCCCCCCCTTCCCTCCCCTCCTCGCCCTTTTTGGGGAGAGATGCGTTTATCTAGTCAGTCTCTCCCAGCTCCCAAATCCGGCTGGGGTCCGAGCTGGAGAATTGACGGGGGAAGGCAGCGGGGATAAAAGCGGGGGGGGGAGTGAGAGGCGGGGGGGGCAGCGAGCTGGCCTGACTCCCCCTTCATCCCTCCATTGCTCCTTCCTCTCCCTCCTGCGCAGGCACCTGGCGGCCCCCCCACGCCCGACGGCTCCCCCAGGCACCGCCCGGGGCAGGCAGGGCGCTCGGCCGGCTCCCCCTCGCCCGGATTTCGGCCAACTCTCCTCCCCGCCACAACTTTAGCATGATGTCTTATCTTAAGCAACCACCTTATGCAGTCAATGGCCTGAGTCTCACAACCTCGGGCATGGATTTGTTGCATCCGTCCGTCGGTTACCCCGGTAAGCCACGTTTTTCTTCCCTCTTCCCTCCCCCTTTTTGCTCCACGGAGGAGAAGCCGCTGGGATTTTGGAGGCACAACATGCGCAGGGATCATGCTGGCTTGGGTGGGTGAGGGCGTGGGGTCCCTCTGTCTCCCTTCTTCCTCACCCCCAACTTTTTATGGGTGAAAGGGGCTGCAAACAGGGGAGACCCCGATGCTGGGGATCGGGGCCAGATGCTCCAAACGCATCCAGGGGAGATGCGAAGTTGGGATTGCCGCACTGTGGCGGCTGATCTTGGGAGTGCGGGTTCCCCGGGAGAAGAGAGGGAATGTGGGTGCCCACCCGGGGAGGGGACTGGAGGGAACACCGGGGTCTGAGGGGTCGCTGACTGACAGCCAGGGCCTCTGGCTCCGTTCGCAGCCACCCCGCGAAAGCAGCGGCGGGAGCGCACGACCTTCACCCGGGCGCAGCTGGATGTGCTGGAGGCTCTTTTCGCCAAGACCCGCTACCCCGACATCTTCATGCGGGAGGAGGTGGCCCTGAAAATCAACTTGCCCGAGTCCAGAGTGCAGGTAGGAAGCGGAGAGGCTCCGGAGAGCCCTGCCTGCCCTTCCCCTCCTTGCCGGCGTGAAGGGGTTGGACTGGCCTGTGCCTGACGGGGAGGGAGACGAGGGGACCGGTTTAGGGAATGGATTCACCCTTGTGGGGTGATGGGGGGTCGGAGAAGGGTGGGGGTTCAGTGAGGGGCTGTAGTGGCATTTTGCATCCCCAGGGCTGGCGTGTGCCCCCCCCCTTCCTCCCCCTGCACTGAGGGGGTGTTATGCAGATCCTGGATCCCAGCTCTGAACCTTCCATACCCATCTCCAGCACCCCCAAATCCCAGCCTGCTCTGCATGCATTTGGGGGCCTTGCAGAAGCCACAAAGGATCCCCCCCCCTTCACCACAATTGCAGAGCTGGGCCAGGTTGGGATCCCAGTTCACACCAGTACAGACTTTGTCCCCTTTGAGGGGACTTCGATGAGAGAGGGGCTCCCTCCACCAAGGAAGCCCCTCTCCTGGGGCTGGGCTGTGTCTCCTCTGCAGGAGCCTGCACGGACCCCATCCAGGCAGCATTTTGGAGGTGCTGCTGGCAGGGCAGGAGGGCGCTGCCCTCTCTGGGATCCAGAACACCCCAGCAGCAGGGGCACGGCATCTCCAAAGCCATCCCTCCCACTTGCCTCCTGGTGAGGCTTCCCGAGGCTGTGTGGTGCCATGTTCCCCTGGAGCGTGGTGGCTGGGATTGGGATACCCCCATGCCAAACCCCATCCTCCTCTCCACAAAACCTCCCCAGAGCCGGCCCCCTTGGGCCTGGCTAAGGGGGGGGTGAGATGGGCTGAGGGGCCAACTCTGGCCGAGGGGGTGAGAGCAGAGAGCCTGTAAATGAGACATCTTTACCCCCCTCCCCATCCCCTACCTCTGCTGCCTTAATTGTGCCCTCCTTTTCTGATGTTCTGTTGTTTCTAATTAAGGGCTCGACTTCAATAGGCCTTAAACAGTGATTCCTGGGGGTCCCTGGCCGGCAAACAGCAAAGAGGGAATGCTTCCCCCTCTCCCCCAAAAGTGACCTTATTAAGGAATTTGATTTGTGATTTCCACTTGTTATTACTGCTGATGATCTCAGGGAGGGGGAGCCCCGGAGCTTTTCTTTGCAGCAGCCTGCAACCCTCCGCTCTTGAGGGGCAGTTTTAGGTCTCCCCCCGGTGAGGTCTCTCTGCCATCGTTTCTTTCCCACCTTGGGTTTGCCCGTGTATCCCTAACCCCAGGCTTTTTCTCTCTCCCTCCCCTGTGTCTCTGTCTCAAGGTGTGGTTTAAAAACCGCCGAGCCAAGTGCCGGCAGCAGCAGCAGCAGCAGCAGAACGGGGGCCAGAACAAGGTGCGGCCAGCTAAAAAGAAGAATTCGCCAGCCCGGGAAGTGAGTTCGGAGAGTGGGACCAGCGGGCAGTTCACTCCCCCCTCCAGCACCTCAGTCCCCACCATTTCCAGCAGCAGTGCCCCCGTGTCCATCTGGAGCCCGGCATCCATCTCCCCGCTCTCAGACCCCCTGTCCACCTCTTCCTCCTGCATGCAGAGATCCTATCCCATGACCTACACCCAGGCATCAGGCTACAGCCAAGGATACGCTGGATCGACCTCCTATTTCGGAGGGATGGACTGTGGATCTTACTTGACCCCTATGCACCACCAGCTCCCAGGGCCAGGGGCCACCCTGAGTCCCATGGGTGCCAACGCGGTCACCAGCCACCTCAACCAGTCTCCAGCCTCCCTCTCCACCCAGGGCTACGGAGCCTCCAGTTTGGGCTTTAACTCCACCACCGATTGCTTGGATTATAAAGACCAAACCGCCTCCTGGAAGTTAAACTTCAATGCTGACTGCTTGGATTATAAGGACCAGACATCGTCATGGAAGTTCCAGGTTTTGTGAAGAACCTTTGTGATACCGAGAGAAATCGCGACGAGAACGAACAGGCTGGGCTGAGCGCTCCAGTTTTAGTCAGGTCTTGGTTAAATTAAAGAGAAAATTAACTCCACGGACAAACAAACGAACAAAAAAACCGACGGCAACAAGAGGGGGACAGTGTTGGTGTGATCCCGTTCAGACTCATCTCCTGCTCAGACGCTCTGGAAAAGGAATAATAAAGAGGAAAAACGGAGGAGGAAGGCCTTAAACGGACAGATCATCTAGTGAGCAGAAACCAGACAGACCCATCTGTGTTCTTTCTAGTTTTAGGCAATTGTTGGGTTTCTTTGTTTGGAAGAGGTGGGAGATTGTCCCACCTACGGGCCAGTTTTAAAAAAAAAAAAAAAAAAAAAAAAAAAAAGAGAGTCTAGGTTTTTATTTCTTTTTTTGTGTGTGCGTGGAAAGATGATCCTTCACCCAGAGGTTTCCAATGTGTTAGCCAACCCTCGGTTAAAATATTCAGAATGGACAACATCTCTCTTTTTCTCCCTCTTTTTGTCCCTCCCTCTTTCTTTCTCTCTCGAGCTCATCCAACTGTTTCATGCCCAACTTGCTGAAGTTGGCACCCGGAGAACTTGGTTCAGGGCTGTGTGGGTTGTGTGACTGATTGTCCTAGCTGCACTACTTTATTTAAAGATTAAGAAAAAAAAAGATAATGTTCATAAGGAGTCAATATGTAGTTTTTAAGAGACAATCAGTGTGTGTCTTATATAAATGGTACATCTGTGGTTTTTAATCTGTGCTAGACTTCAAAACTGTGATCTCCTGTATTGTATGCAACTATGAACTCTGCACCAGTGGGAGTTCTGCTGTGATTTAAATAGGTTATAATTATAAGTGAAATTCAGAGCAACTGAGTTACCTATTATCATCTTTTAAAAAAAAATAATTAAAAATATATATTTAAAAAAATAATAAAAAAGAAAAAAAAGAAAAACGCAAAAAACATGATCGCCTTTCACCCGAGGTGAACTGCACTGAAACTTTTTACAACAAACTGTCTCTGAATGAAAGAGGAAAGACCGAAAATACCCCACCCGAGGACATTTAACTCCTCTGGAGCTCACTTACTGCTGGCCACGCCGGCAGTAACCGTCAAATCCAACAGGACTTTGGGCAGTTGCTCTGACCTGGATGAATTTAAACCAAGAAATTCATTGTCGTTTATGCTTGCAGATGTTAACTGAAAAAAAAAGAAAAAAAAAAGATATATATGCATAAACCTTTTTTTCCTGGATTTGGCAGATATGTATAATTATATTAAAATGGTTCTAGCACACCTGATGGTTGTCTTCCATTTTAATCGCAGCTGGCGAGTGACGGAGAAGGGGCGATGCCGTCCTCGGGTGCAGCCGGGCACGGGGGACCAGGAGGGTCTGGCTGCTTCTGCAGGGCTGAGACAAAAGGGGTTCTGCTGGCAGCTCCCCGAGGTGAAGGAAGCAAAATCAAGGAGGGGCGTTATTTTATTTTTGAAATTTTTAATCAAAAAACTTTCCTTACAAGCAGACCTTGGATAATGTGACTTTTCCCACCCCAGCTTCGCCGAATCTCTGCGTGGGGAGGGACGGGTGCGTTTGCTCTGTGGCTTCCCAGGGGATGGAGTCCCCAGTTGTGTGTTTGGGGAAAGCCCTAAACTTTCCAGGCAGGAGAAGGGGGAAACTGGATCAGGCAGGATGCTCTGAGCAGAGGTGCTGGGGAAGGAGAGAGACAAGTGTTTGAGCTACAACCTCACAAGCTGAAGCTACAGTGCCCCAGGATGCAGGATCAGGCCCTTCCCAAGCATCCCTGCTCTTGGTGGCTCTTTCTCTGTCCTTCTCCCTCTTTCTCCCTCTCTCCTTCCTGCGTGCAGCGCTGGGGCTGCTGGAGCCCTGAACTCGGGCTGGATTTAGAGCAGCAGAAAAAATGGACCTCTGGAAAGAGAGAGTTCCCTGTCACCAGCTGTCCCTCAGGGCTTGTCACCAGCACCCTGTGAGTCACCCAGGGCCGCCAGCACCACGCCTTGGTCCCCAGGACTGGGGAGCACAAGCGATGACACAGCCATGGTGCCTCTCCGGCCATCCCTGGACTCTGCACCCCAGCATCCCAAACTGCCCCTTCCACGGGCACCAGCAAACCGCTCCTTCCTGCAGTGCCATTTTTGTCCCCCGCCACCACGACCAGAGAGCGGCCTTCAAAATAAACAGCTCTGAGTGCAGGCGAGGTTTTGTGCTGCCTCACGTTAGCGTGTGTCGCTCGGTGATTTTCTCATTTCTTTTTTTGTACCGGGAGGATCCATGCAGGGCAGGTTTGGGAAGTGCTAGCCACGTCCCTGCCGCCGGCATCTCCCAGGCAGCAGCGTGGAAAGTTTCATTTCTCCACCGATTTCAAATCAACAAAGTTTACTTCTCCCCCAAAAAAATGTATTCAAGAAAAATATGCTCAAGAAAACCAAGTCCTTACTGAACTGGGGCACAGCATCCCACCTGCCTGGAAAAGCTCTTTGTTTCCTGAGCTTTTGATTAGTAATTTTTTTAAAGCCTCTTTAAAACCTCTTTTTGCATTTAGCTTTCCCCATCTTATCTTTTACTTTTCTTTCCTGAGTATTTCCCTGTCTGTCAGGGATGAGCTCCTCCAGCTAGTGCTCGTTTTTATCAGAAAAAGATAATTCATGGCAGGAGTTTCTCTGATTTTTCCCTGGTTTTTTGTACTTCCCACGTTTTCTCTCCCTGTTTGTTTCTGAGTTTAATTTAAATGGGCACATGCGTGGGCAAAGGGCAAAATCCCAAGGTGAGCTGGCAAACGCAAAATATTCTGTAAAGAGTGTTTTAACTCCTTTTTAATTTTTAATGTTTTACATTTCCTGGTAGAATTCATTTCCTCTGAACTCAGGCTGCAGTAGGCAATCCTGGATCCAATAAAATCTGGGGGAAAGCTGGGGAGACCACAGCCCAGTTTAGTGTTGGAAAGCTGGATTTAAGGGCAAAGAGCTGATGAGGACGGTGTTTGATTTGAGGTGTCCTGCCCAGCCCCCCTAAATATACATACAAACAAGCCCTCTACCTGCTCTCCAATGTGGCATTTCCCAACGGAGGGGGGAAAAAATCCCTTAGATTGGAATAGCAGAAAAACAGGAGGGAAATCTGGACTGCAACCATAACAGAACTGCCTGGAATGCCGGTTCCAGCACCTCTGCCTGCTCCCCGCCTGCTCCCTGGTTGTCCTCGGCTCAGCCCCTCCTGCCCCTGCTCTGCTTCCTTGTCCGATTCCCTCTCCATCTGCCTGCACCTTGCCCAATGTTCCTTTCCACTCCCCACCAGCACCAGCCCACTCTCCCCAGGGCTCCCCAGTAACCAGAGCATCCCTGCTCCCACCCCAGCCCGAGCCAGCCCAGGGAGCCCCAAAACAGGGACAACTTTTGGGGTGTTGTATTTCCAGGAGGACCCTGGGGCTGGGGAGCGCTGCCAGTTTCCAAGGAGACAGGGGAGATTTACTGGAAAAAAGCGGATTTAGGGACATGCAGTGGAGCTTCACCACCTGGTACTGAGTGGAGTGGCAAAGGAACACCCCAAACTCCCACTCACAGCCCTGGCACTGCCTTTACCTGGGATTTGGGGGGGTGGGAGTAGGGCTGGGGGGTTGGGAATGGGTTTGGGTTTGGGAAGGTCAGAAAGAGAGGACAGGGAAGAGGGGCTGTGCTGGGGTGAAGGGATGGGATTGCTGGGGATTAGGGCATGGTGTGAGCTGGGCTGGGCTGGGTGGGCACTGGGCTGCGTGTGGGGAGGTGTCAGGGATGGGAGGTGAGGGAGGGGAAGGAAGGAAATGGAAGGAAGGGAAAAGAAGGGAAGTAAGGAAGTAAGGAGGGAGAGAAGGAGGGGAGGAAGAGAAGGAGGGAAAGAAGGAAGAGGGAAAGAAGGAGGGAGGAAGGAGAGAGGGAGAAGAGGAGAAAAAAGAGGGAGGGAGGAAAGAAGGAAGAAGGAAGAAGGAAGAAGGAAGAAGGAAGAAGGAAGAAGGAAGAAGGAAGAAGGAAAGGAAAGGAAAAAGGAGGAGAAAGAGAGAACAGAGCGAAAGACAGAAGGGAAGGAGAAACACCATCTCCAGCTGCTGGGGCTGCCTGGTGTCTGCCTGCTGCTGCTTCACCTCAGTGCTGGGGCAGAGCAGAGGGAGGTGATGGTGGGGGGGAGAAGAGGTGGTGAAGAGACAGATAAATATATAAATCCCACACAAACTGTTAAAATCTGCTCTGAGAGTCAATTTTGACTTTTAGGCTCATGAACCATTAATAAAAATCTCCTTATACTCAGATGGCTCTCAAATGCCGTGATAGCGGATTACAAACTCCTAATGGAGATAGTGTATGATCAAATATTCTCTAAGCACCAAGGTCTAACATCCTGGGGGTGGCCAGGCCACCTGATTATCAGCTTATTGGCAAATACCTCTTAGTGAGGGATGTGCCAAAACGAAAGTGTCTTCCTCATTGTGCTCCCTTCCCCACTCTTCCTTCAGACAGGTTTGGGAATGGCATCCTGTGGTCTGGGGACCATAGAATGCCCTGTGGCAATGATGTCCCCACTCTGTCATGGGGCTTGTCCCTGGTTTCTGGGTTTTCCTGTGAGAGATGCAGACTCAGAGGTCTCAGAGGAGTTTCAGGCTCCCAGTGCACAAAGCAAATGCCTTTCTTGGTCTCAACACTGGTGACACTCAGCCCTTGCCAGGACCAAAACACTGAATGTGATGCATAATTACCTGGTAATTAAATTTGGAGGGCTGAGGCAGCAACATTGTAGGGAGAGGAGAGGAGAGGAGAGGAGAGGAGAGGAGAGGAGAGGAGAGGAGAGGAGAGGAGAGG